>NC_142509.1:33705000-34017500 GCF_057876585.1 Rhinolophus sinicus | reverse complement strand
ACCCTTCCCACAGCCCTCAGGTGGACAACCTGGAGACACCTTGATCTCTGACTTTTGGCTTTCAGACGGTGAAGACAGTAATTTTCTGTTGTTTAAGCCATTCATTGTGTGGCATTTCATTACAGAGGCCCTAATAAAGCAACACACCACGTAAGTCTCAAGGTAGCTGGGAAGAAATAGAGGAGAGTGGAATGAGATGAGATTAGAAAGGCAGGTCAGGGCCAGATCACACAAGACCTTGTAGGCTTAGATAAGACTTTGGATTTTAGTCGAAGATCCAGGAAAACCGTTAATAGGTTTTATAACTGTCTTAAGCAGAGTTTCAAGTCAGGTTGATGGCACGAATACAAGTTGGCCCGGGGAAAAGAGCAGCTGTCAGAAAGAACAGAAATAAGACCAGTGTGTTAGTTTCCTAGGGATAACAAAGTACCACAAACTGGGGGTGTAGGGGAGGGGCTTAGAACAACAGAAGTTGATTCCTTCATGGTTCTGGAGGCCATGAGTCCAAATCAAGAATTTTTTGTGCACAGGCCATCATGGACACATTTCTGACTATGCTACCTGAAAATAGCCCCGCCCTCCTATCCCTTTACACCAGGTCATTTTTCTTCCTAGCACTTACCATTATCTGAAATTTGTTTGTTTGTAGGGTGCCAATGACTGGGACTGTTATAGTTGCTGCCATCCCCAGAATCTAGACAGTGTCTGGCCCTTAGTAGGCCCTCAAATAATTACTGAAAGAATAAACCATATAAAAACAATATGCATAGAAAATACTGGAAGAAAATACAAGTGCTAATGATTTTCCTCTGTTAAGGGCACTTGTAATTCTCTCTGTATTTTTCTGCTTTAAAATAAAATAGCCTACTTTTGTGGGGAGATAGAAATGTTCTACATCTTGATTTGAGTGGCGATCACATAGTTATATACAATTGTCAAAACTCATCCAAGTGAGCGCTTAAGAGCTGCATTCAATTATGTTAATTATATCTTAAAAAAAAAACACACCAGTATACTTGTGGATTTTCAATAATGCTCTTGCTGGTGTTTTATAGCATTAAGAATACATAATTGTAAATAGGATAAATGGAAATAAGTAGAAATAAATTACATAACACAAAATAGGTATTGGATCTATATTATAAATTACATTTGGCTTGTTATACTATTTTAAAAAGAAGTTCTTGGAAGACATCTGCACACAGCATACACACCCGTTTATACCTGCCAAATTCACACTGCTTTATATATCTCCCAGTAGTTTATAAAAATTTTGTTCTAGGTTTTCTCTCTCCCCTATTTATTCTGTAATAAATTGAAGCCACAAATTAAGCTGATCCCTCCAGAATGCAAAGTTTCCAGTTAGCCTGTTTATGACTTTCACGGTGCCTCCGGGGGTAGTAAAACTGAGTCTACACTCTCAAAGAAAGGACTCCTTTGAGTCTAGACAGTTTTGTTCCAGAAGCAACTTTTCCAGCTGGGGAAGCACCTCAGCTTCCACGAAGCCTCTATATAAAAAAACTGAGATGTCAGCTTAAATGGTTGGTGTGGCCTGGGCCCCAAGCCTCCCAGGGTGAAGGGAACACAACAGGCATCGTAATGAAGTGATTTCCCCAAATCAGCCCTTGGATGCAGTGGGGAAAGCGCTGGCCTTGTTTCCTCCCTCCTTTATCAGCTCTGGCTCAGGTCTCGGGGAAGTGGGGGAGAGGACAGTGGGAGATTAGAAAATTCCACGAAGAGGGTGGGTGTCCAGCACTGGGTTACTCACACAAAAGTGGTCTTCATTCAGTCGTCTGTGGAGTTAAGCAGACTCCTGAGTTAAAGCAACTCCAGAACTGCTACTGGGAGCTGTGTGCTTTCTGCTCCTAAGTTCCAGAGTTAGGGGAGTAGAGTGGAGTAGTGAGGAGCCCACTTTGGGGGTCAGACGATGTTGAGATCAGGCACAGCCCTGTCAGGTATTAGCTATGTGACCTCAAGTCAATGCAGGCAGAGTCCTGAACGGTCTGTCTCCCACTAAGCCTTGGCTTCCTGATTTGTAAAACGGGCTCCCGCTCCCTACCTCACAGGCTGAGGTTGAGGACCTGGCAAGCACTCAGCACAGTAACTTCAGTTCGGTGAGTGGTGAGAAATTCAACAAATGGGGGGGGGGGGGGGGTGGCTAGCCTTGGAGTCAAAACCATCAAGACAGGATAGGACTTGCTTTTGCCTCTGATTCTCAGCAAGTGCAAGGTGCCTCTGTCAGCTTTGGGTCCTACCAAAGAAAAGATTTGGGGTCTGCCCCTCTGGTTTGCCCACTTGGGGCAACCAGCACTGGAAAAGAGGGCTCTCATAGAAATGTTCTAGGTTGTCCCTACACCACTTGGATTCACGCAAGCCAACAGTAATCCAATCAGGGTTCTTTAGGGTCAATTACCTCCCTTCTCACGAGAATGTTATCTCAGAAGCTGAAAAGAAAACTGGTTTTAAGCATTCACCAAACAGGCAGCTCTCTCCTGAGAGTTAACCAAGAAGATGGGACGGCTTGGCGTGGGTTATCTTTTTCGAGATTATTCTGGTTCTGAAAAGCAGTGGCACATTTACCACTGTGAGAGACAAAGCAGCTGCAGGGAGAGAACTCAACACACACACAGAGAGGAACAGGAGAGAGCTTTAGCGTTACTCTGGCCCAAGAGGGCTAGGAATCTTGCCAAAGAGAAAGTGCAGGATTGGCAGCAACTGAGAGATCCTGCGTGGACTTTTAGGAAAGATTTTTGGGCCACAGCACAAGGCCTCCTCCATCGGGGCCAGGAGAGTTCTGGCAGCAGCCCCCAGCCCAGGCATGTTCCCATATAATTGAAGTCGAATGTGCTGAGGGAGGATGGCGGGGTTCTTCCTGGCTGCAGAATCTCCACGTTCTGCAGTTGGCCCTGTTTGGGATCAAAGCCAGTATGTGTTGATTTTCCGCAGCATGGAAACAAATGCAATGAAGCTGTTTTCCTGAGGCATGCATTTTGAAAGGGGGATTTTAATTTTTTCCCCCCAAGGACAGGTGGGGTGGGGGAGGTGAGGGAGTGGTGACGTGGCTCTTCTATTGCTGTCCCTTTTGCAAACCCTTTCTCGGGCTCAGTTTCCACGTAAGCACAAACTAATCAGTTAGAATGTGTGAGGGGGCATAGCTATGAGGAAGGCTACGTCTTTCACAAAAGATAATTCCTGGAAAATGCTGCTGGAGCACCCTCTGGCTGTGTGCGATAAGTCACAATTTGCTTGCTTTCCGCTGGAATGTTTCCAAGAGAGCACCTTTCCTTATTCCTCCTAGAAATTTCCATTTACTCTTCTTCACTTCTAGGTCTTTCTCTGTGTAATCTGTCCTTCTGCCCAGAAATTAGTTTGTTTCTTTTCAGTTAGCACCCGAAGTCTTTTGGTGCTAAGCATTATGTTAATGATGTAAAGTGATACAGGTCCGTTTCCCAGTTTCCTTCTTTAAATGGCACTCCACTTCTCCCAGTCCTTCCTCTAAGGAAGGTCTAAACTTTTGGCCCATTGGGCCATAACCAAGGGATTGAGAATTTGGAAATCAGGAATTGATACAGCTGGAGGGGTCTCAGTGGGCTCTTTTTAAATGAGGAAAGAAATGTACAAAGATGTGCTCTGGGACTTGCTGCTTCTTCCGGGCAAAAGACGGCAAAAAGACATTTCAACAGGGGCCAAGCTAGAACTGTTTTTCCTATTTGACATTTATACTTAGTGCTGTAGGTTTACTTTTATCTTTGAAAAAGAATGCGCCATCTGTCACATGGGTAGGTTTATCCTGGGTGTCGTAAACCTTCATGGTCCAAGACCTTTGCAGGTGATTCTGTGTTTCCCTGAAAATAAGACCCAGCCGGACTAACAGCTCTAATGCATCTTTCGGAGCAAAAATTGATATAAGACCCGGTCTTATTTTACCGTACTATAAGACTGGGTCTTTAATATAATAAATATAACATCACATAACATAATAGAATAGAATACCAGGTCTTATATTAATTTTTGCTCCAAAAGACGCATTAGCGTTGATTATCCAGCTAGGTGTTTTTCGGGAAACACGGTTTCATTCTTTGACCCACCTCACCCCCTGCACAAACCTCTCTGCATTTATTTCGAGAGGCTGGATCTGAAAGGAGTCTTGGGTCAGGGGATTTAGAACGTGGTCTGAAAAGAATCAAAGTGGCTTTAGTTCACTCAGTGTGCTTGGTAATTACCCTTGGAGTAACAAATGTTATCAGCACCAGCGCAGCCCCGTGCCAAGTACCAAAACCACATTTTCCAGATGATTCCAGTGAGAGGTTTCTGACCCGAAGCAATTCAACATTAGGCCCCAAAGACCACAACCATCTTGTATAAAACAACAGATTGTTCATCTCTTCCTGGCCTTCTTCTCTAATGCAGCAAGAATGCAAAATCCAGATTAAAAACCAACTGCAGAGCCCCTTTCATGCTCTCCTAAGCTTCCAGAATTACAGTGTGAGCTGCTCAGTGCCAACAGTGTACTAGCTCAAATGATTCCGAAATAGTTTTGGTTTTTGGAAATACAGCTTTCAAAATTAGCATTTGATGGAACCTGTTATTGAAAGTGAGCATTCCGGGGAGGGCGCGCGAGTTTCAGGGGCTCAGGAAGGGTCACCATTAAGTGGTAAATGGTTACCATTACCTTAGAAAATGAAACGAGCGTGTAAAGGAGTAGATTATGATATTAATCAGGATAGAGGCCACAACCCCTCACCACCCCCCTAAAAGTGAAAAATGAAAGAAGCCTTATGTAACTTTCCTGAAGTCCACTAATGCACAAATGCAAAGAATGTTTTTTCATTTGCTCCAAGCTGACCGCAGTAATGTTTGGGGGTAAAAATTCAACTTCAGAGGATACACTTGGCTTTGGTGCTGGGGTCAAACTCGGGGTTCCTGAAGGGAAAGGCTTTTATCCCTATTACTACTTCACTCTTTCCCGTCATTTAAAAATTGTACCTTGAAAAGCCCCATCTGTTCGTGAAGCCACTATGTAGATATTCTAGGACTCCCACTTCAGAAATTTTCACAGGCAAGAATGAAGAGTAGCCAGTCGCAGAGGCCGGCCGGGGAACACCTGGTGGCTCTCTCAACTTAAGGTGATGGCCAGGTCTTTGAGTGCTTTAGATGTCCCTTGGCGCCATCGAGGGAGCAGCAGTTGGGTCGTAAGACTCCTGAAAAATTTCTCTTCTGCTGCCAAGAAAGAAGTACCACAGCAGAATTGCCACGACAGTTAATTCAGCTTTATCCTGGAGAAAACAAAATAGCTTTCTTCCAATATTGTGAGAGTGACGTTTCTTTTTTAGATGAGCCCATGGACTTCATCACGAGCCAGAATTTGCCACCAGTCCAAGCAATGTGGCACTGGCTAGTGGATCCCGACTGCACTAGGAGAGGGGTCTCCAAGTGATGACAGAAAGTGGTTCATTCGTGCGTGATCTGCCCAGTTTTCCACACATTGCTGGCTCGGCTGTTTAAGAGTTTCTCAGCCCTTTCAATGTGCAGGCAAGGAAGGGGTGGGTCACTTCAGTGTTTCATCTTACCCAGTGTATCCTAACAAGTCACACTGGTGACAGTTTCCAAAAATAAACAATCTCAGTGTGGTGTTGGGGCTAGAAAAAAGTCTCAGGTGTATAAATTGATTACTTTAAGTTTGCAAAAGAGTTGTGCCTGGGTCTTCTCCTATCCCAAACGTCCAAATTCAGATAATTTTTCCTCTTCTGTATCTGTTCAGGTACTTATTATTAGTTTGGGAAGTTGAAGCAAAGGAGTAGAAAGAATAATCATCTAGCTGCTCACTATATTATTGCAGGGTTGATTTTTATGTTGCTTTTTAAATTTGGGCCACTGATACTTAGATTATTTAGATACAAGCTCCCAAGCAAATGTCAATCAGAGAGACACAAATTTCACATGGGGCAGAATCATTTCAACGTTTGGTTACTTTAATGCAATTTCATTGTTCAAGGTAGTATGGATGTTAAGTGGTTCACTTCCATCCTGAAGAAAACACCAATAGCTTCTATCTTATGTAATTTTGTCAAATTCAAACTGACTTTTTAACCATTTTTTAAAACATTTTTTTATATATCTTGGTAAGATTTTTATTTTTCTGCAACATTTAAAAAAAACCTTCAAGTAGTTTGGAAACATTTGCCTATTTGCTCATTCCTCTGGGCACAGCCTTTCAGAACATTTATCCCACCTCTACTGAAAATCTGTACTCTCCCGGCTGGTGGTAGGGCTGCTTGATGGAGGTGATCACAGAGAAATGAGGAGCCAGCAAGCTTTGTGAACTACTTCTAATTCTCTTCATTAGTATGCTGCAATCCACCCCAGCTTCTGCAAGGTCAGACATGCAAGACAAGTACTTGGCCAAAAAAGCAGGATTCTAACTAGTGTAAAAATAGATTTTAAATAAAATAGAATCTCTATAGGAAAGAGAATTAGGTTACGCTTTACATTCCCACTCTTGCTCTACGATATCTGTGTATGTAAGTCCAAGGGTGACTTATAGAGTTGGTCTGCCCTAAGTGAAAACTGAGAATGTTTGAGTACATTCATTTTGCAAAATTACAGGTAAGGTTCTTTGGGAAATGCTGCAGCACATCCCACAACCATGGATGGTGATTAGCAACACAGCTGGTGTGCTAACAGGTAACTTGTAAGACATTTAGGTCAAAGGGGATGAGGTCTAACCATAGGTTAAAAAACAATTCTGAAACGTGGTAACTTGAACTTTGGCTAATTATGAAGCAGAAAACAAACTCACCATTTAACAGTGTGTCTTGTTAACCGATTCAGCTCCCTCTTTTGGAAGCTAAATTCCAAAGGCTCGTACTTTTAATTTTGCTCAGTTACTGCACATTATGAATTATTTGACGTTTATGTTTCTACAGAAAGTACACAGCCCCTCTGTTGGCTCACAACAAGCATTAAATGACTGTTTTAAAGGAGGCTCTGTTAAAATTCTAATTTTCGGATTCGGAAACAGCCTTTGGTTATATCTTGAAAGAGTAATTGAAAATCTGCCCAAGCTCCCTCTAGCCGCAACCTGAACATGCAGCGCAATCATCTGTAAACATTCAGAAAATACTGATCCCAGCAAAATACACAATCCGCTAGTCAGAGGCTTCACTCTACATTTTCAGATGGAAGATAAAACTGCCTGCTTATTCCTGCAAGATGCTAGGAAACCCACTCTGAGATCTGAGTCTTGGAGCCACCATGAAGCCTCCTCCATATTCGAGGTTCAGAGTGAGGTGGAGAGTCATCAAAAATAAACAAAGTGGAAACACCACCATTTTTCCTACACTGTGTCTACTCCGTCTGTTGCGGGTTGTTTGTTTTTCCTGGCTAGCCCTAGAGCAAGAAGATATGGCTGCCGGAGACAAGCCAGTGCCTGGTTTATAGGCCCAGCCTCTTTTCATATAACATTTAATCAGCGCTTCTATTCCCAGAGGCAGGGAGGGACGACAACGATAGGAGACCAATGCTGGGAGTTGTCAGAAATCCTCAGGAGCCAATGCGAACCTCTCTCTAAGGCAGCTGCTATGACCTCAGGGAGCTTCGATGCTTTCGTACTGGGTAACTTTACCTACCGACCCCAGAACTGAATGTCAAACACACCAACTCAATAAATACAATGGAAAAATACACAGATTTGGGGGCATCTATCAAGTCGGAAGGCAAAATGGTCATTAGAATGTCTGAGGTTAGTGAACTGTTACAGTTGAAAAAAGCAGCCACCTTTTAAAACGCTGCCCATTTCCATCAGCTCCCCTAGGCAGCACCCTGTACATTCATCAAACCACACACTAGCAAATGAAAGACCCAAACGATTGCAGCTTGATCCGCACTTATACTTACTTAGGGCCCAGCCTCACATTTAACCGAAGGCCCCAGCGCCCCCTTGCACCAGGGAAAAGTCTCAAGACACCTTCAGTGTCTCTGAAGGTCACTTGCCCCTCTTGCTGCGGCCCTTCCTGGAGGGCAGCTTCCCACTGCCCCCCGAAGAGGGGGTGCTGGAGGCGGAGGCCATGGCAATGTTGATCTGTCCCTCCTGTATCTCCTGCCGGGTCTCAGCAGGCAGGTGGTTGATCTTCTGCTGCGTCTCTAGGTAGAACATGACATCACGTAGCTGCTCCTGGATCTCGGTGATCTGCAGATCCTTCTGGTCACAGGTCTCCTTCAAAATCCTCTCCTCCTCCTTCAGCTTGTTCTGCAGGAGGACCTGATTGGCTCGCAAACATTTGTTCATTTCCTGCTCCTCTTTGAGCTCTGTGGAGAGTTTGGCTACTTTTGTGTTTAGCTGAGTGCACCTTTTGCAAAACAAAGGAAGACAAAAAGCATGTTTTTCATTTGCTGACACAGTCCCCTTTCTGCTCTGAGATGAACAGGGGGCCATCACCTCAGAATCCGTTCAGGGCAGACTCCTCCCTCCATAGCCAGGGCGACTGGTTTGCTGTCATTGCAACAACTACACAAAGCAAGAATTTTGCTATAGTTAACCCAAGTGTGGCTTCAAGATAATTTTTTTTTTTAAGCACAGACATTTTTCCACAGCAGAAATTATTCTGTGATTCACGGTAAAACTTCTACTGCTTCTCTGTTTTGCAGGCAGGGGTTACACAGGTGGCTTAGAGATGATAACTACGATAGAGAAGTGACGGAAAAGTGACATTCTCGGAGAGTCAAGCGATCTGACCTTACTGCACTTGCTGGAGAAGGGATCTCAAAAATAGGGATTCCTTATTCTTGACGCCTGATCTTACTCATAAGTAAAGAATCACAAATTTAAACACCATTTTTATGTATCAGAATGCCAAAGATCTCACACGGGAGAAAAGAGGCATTCCCACACACTGGCACTGGAGTGTGAACTGGTACAAACTCTCTGCAAGTCAACTTGGCAATAAGTAGAAAGTCAAAATTTCACATGCCCTTTAACACAGCTATTGTACTTCTAGGAACTTACCCTATAAAATAGATATACTCAGGACGGCCCTGAACAACACATGGAGAAAGACGCTCATCGCAACATTGTTTACAGTAGTGTAAGATGTGAGACAACTTAAATGTCCATCAACAGAGACTAGTTAAAATTACTATGAGCCTGCTACCCAGTGGAATACCACGCAGCCATTGCAAAGATCAAGTTAGGGCTAGGTGTGCCAGCATGAAAAAAATCTCTAAAACAGAGTATTTTACTAAATAGAACACCTGACATTATTCAAATTTTGCAGGGAAAAAAAAAAAGAACGTACATGAGATGTTTATACAGATACAGCAAAGACCTGGGAGAGTAAATATTCACTGGTACCATGAATAACGGTAGCCTCTAGAGAGCGGGACCTAGGGCATGAGAGGAAACTTCCAGTTTTAACTTTTTAATTCTTTAATACAGTTCAATTTGTTAGGGTGCTGACAGTATAGGAGAATTTCTCATTTTTATTTCTATTAATGTTGTAGTATTGTTTTTACAACAGCTAAAAAACACCTTTGGTGAAGAGTTTCTATGTGGGGTGATGCAAAATTTAGGAAACAGATGGCAATAGTTCTACAACAGTGTGAATGTACTTAATGCCACTGAACTGCACACTTAAAAATGGTAAAATGGCAAATTTTATTATATAGATTTTTACCACCCACACAAAAAAACTATTTAAAAACAAATCCAACTTTTGATAGTGGGCAAAATGAGTGAAGTATATATGGGAACTCTTTGTTACTATCTTGGCAACTTCTGTAAATCTAAATTTACTCCAAAATAAAAGATCTATTAAAAAAAGCTTTTAAAGAACAATTATCCCTCTTAAATTTTTTATCCATTTGTCTAGAGGTAAAAATCCAGTTATTTTTGTGCATATAACTTAAGCCAGAAAAGCAATTTCAACCAGTAGCAACTATCTTCCCAAATAATAGTAGTACAGTATATTCTTGCTATGCTGTTCCTGAATTTTTTGCTCCATATTTTGACCTTTAATTCATGTCCAAGACCAAAACACATGCCATCTCCAGCTTAGATACAGTCTCTTTCCTAACTGACAGTTCTTAGCCACCACAGCTCCGAGAAGCTACAGGCTCCGGGCACAAGGAAACTGCAGGCAAAAGTGGAAGATATTTGTGCATACCATAAGCACACAGATACCAGGAAAGGACAATGCATTCCGTATGGCATGAAACACGGAGTTTTTTAACAAACAGGAAGTCACAGTAAGCTTGCTCCATATATAGGGAAATCCCTGAAAACCTGGTGATACACATACTTGAAAATAAGTGTTTCATAGGAATGAAGGAAATTATCTTTTTATGGAGCCTATTACAATCAAATTTCTCAGTTAAAGAATAGACCAATTATACCTACTTTCTTTCCACAGACTGCTTTTCTTTTAGGAGATCATTTAGTCTGTGCTCCAGGTTATCACATTTCTCAATTGTTTCTTTAAATTTGGTCTTCATGTTGTTAATCTGAAAGAGCAAACAGAGATGTTTCATTTTACAAAAACAAAGTTGTATGGTCTTTAGGGCTAACTTTGCCTTTTTTTTTTTTTCAATTGCATGTATATAACTTTGACAACCCAAACTTAGAAAAGGGGAGACAATCATTTTAAAAAACTCCTATAACGGGAATTAAATAAATTGAGAAATCTTTTTTTTCTTACTATTTCTCTATACCACGATGAAGCTGCTGAATGTGAAGTGAAACTGCTCGAAAGCAAAGACAGTTTCAGGCAGTAGAGCAAGGGCCTCCCACTCTTACACCTCACCATTGTTTTTTCTCCTCCTGAGATTACATTCTGAAAATTATCCAAATAATCCAAGAAACGAATCTAATCCAAGAAACGTGTGATGGCTGATTCTGTTTCAGGTCCCCTCCCAAATTCACTGTTAATTTTCTCATGAAGTCATATGAAACATTATCAGTTCTTGTTTTATTGAATTTATTTATAAAGGCAATCTATATATGGAACTAATTCATATTACACTGTCTTAGAAACTAAGAGAATTGACAAATCCTGCTGTATTATGTGTCAGACAGCAGCAACCCTAGCCAAGAGTCTGCTGAAGTCTAGCTAGGCAGACACCGGATTCACTCCGGTGTGAAGATCTGCAGACTTGGCAAATGTCTCAAGTCTCCTACTCTAAGGACATGGGGAGATGAGGTGGGAAGAAGTAGTGAGGCTGGGGGAACCATGAGGCAATAGCAATAGTAACTGAAAGTGGCTGAGAATTTAAATCCTATGGCCCAGACACCTGCTATGTATTTTACAAATATTATTCATATTTTTGATTTTTTTTTCTTTTTAAAGAAGTCCCTTTAACATTTCTTGTAATACCAGTTTGGTGGTGATGAACTCTTAGCTTTTTCTTATCTGGGAAGCTCTTTATCTGTCCTTTGATTCTAAATGATAGCTTTGTTGGTTAACCTTGGTGGTAGGTTGTTGCTTTTCATTATTTTGAGTATTTCGTGCCCATCCCTACTGGCCTGCAAAGTTTCTGTTGAGAAATCAGCTGACAGTCGTATGGGAGCTCCCTTGTACCTAGGTAAATACCTTTCTCCTGATGCTTTTAAGATTCTTTCATTGGCATTTTAATTATGATATGTCTTGGTGTGGGCCTCTTTGGGTTCATCTTGTTTGGGACTCTGCACTTCCTAGGCTTGTATGTCTATTTGCTTCACCTGGTGAGGGAAGCTTTTCTTTAGTTATTTCTTTATATGTTTTCAATTCCTTGCTCTCTCTCTTCTTCTGGTACTGCTATGATGCAAATGTTGGCACTCTTGATGTTGTCCCAGAGGCCCCTTAAACTATCCGCATTTTTTGGATTCTTTTTGCCTTTGCTGCTCTGATGGGGTGTTTCTGGTTACTGTGTTTTCCAAATTGTTGACTTGCTCTTCTGGTTCATCTAATTTGTTGAATCCTTCTGGTGTATTCGTCATTTCAGTTATTGTATTTTTCACTTCTGACTGGTTCTTTTTTATAAAATTTTCTATCTCCATCACTTCTGGTATATGGCAATTTCTGGTATTCGTCAAATAAAAACATTATGGTGTGTCTTCATCCACTATATTCACCGGATCTGGCACCATGCGACTTCTGGCTCTTCCCCAAAGTCAAAATGATTCAGGACATCGGGGCAGCTATAATAGCGCTACTAAAGACACTCACGAAAGAGGACTTCCAGAACTGTTTCAGAAAGTGGCAACAATGATGGGATAAGTGTGTTAGAAGTGAGGGGGAGTATTCTGAGGAGCGTTACTGGCAATGTGTCTTTTACTGTAACAAATTTTTAAAAATTTAAACATTCACTGTATTGTTTGATCACACCTTGTAAATGTGACAAACTTAGGTATTTTACACCTATCATATTCTTTTTAATAAAAATGCCAGTTGTGATCCACCAAACTCATTTCCCAGTCCACAGCTAGAAAAAAAAAAAAAGGATACACATAGATCTAGAGGTCCAAAGAGAAAAGAGGTATGTTGAGGGCAAGTCACCTGTCCTGACGGCCTACTCTATGTTCTCCATACCTGGCCCTATTAAAACTAAGAACCTTTAAGTGGGCATGAGCTTCATTTTCTAGAACAGACATTCTATAATAACTGTACTACCTAAGGCATTGGGAGACAGGAATAGTATCATTGAAGCACACAATTAATTTCAACCCTCACCCCCAACCACACGCTAACTTTATAGGAGGCCCATGAACAGGAATCTGTCAGTGAAACCCATGGTGCATTACTGTTCCTCCTTGCATGTGCTCTACCGCTGGAGGTGCCAACACACAGAGGACTGGTCCAACGGAGGACAGTGGCAGGAACAAAAGGCTCGCATCATCCAATAACTTATGGACAAGCAACCTTTGTTATTAGAAAACAAAACATCTTTTTCAAGCCCTGGGAGTTTTTATTTAGGGTGGCCCTTGCCTTCATCTTACCCCTACCTAAACATAAACACAAGTTTCATAGTTTTCAGCTTCTCTGGCTCTTGGCTTTTCATGGGTATGTGTTAGAGAATGCAGTTAATCCTAAAGAATCTTAAAAGGCACGGAGAATCCTGAGCTTAGCTGTCAAGGGTCTGCACGAAGCACTTTAGGTGGTCACGCTGGTATAGTCCATAGAAAAACCCATTAGTGAGGCTGCTCGGGTTGCCAGTGCCCCACCTCGGGAGTCCGTCACTTGACATCAGGTGGCCATGACCCATGCTCTCTGTCCTGAGTGCTTCAGGACACGTCCTTCCCCCATGTACTCCAATCAACCCCAATTCAGAACTAGTATGTCAAGTCACCTTGAGCACCTCTGAAAGGCACTTCCATTGCTTGGAAAGTTCTTGTAAGAATTTCATCATGAACTTCTTTTTTTTTAAATGTATGTACTTTTAAGTTTATATAATAATAATAAATTTTTTATTATTTTTATTTTAAGGAGGGCGCACAGCTCACTGTGGCCCATGTGGGGATCAAACTAGCAACCGTGGTGTTACCGTGTTTCCCCGCAAACAAGACCTTGCCATATCATCAGCTCTAATGCATCTTTTGGAGCAAAAATTAATGTAAGACCTGGTCTTATCTTATATTAAAATAAGACCGGGTCTTATATTAATTTTTGCTCCAAAAGATGCATTAGAGCTCTTGGTCCGGCTAGGTCTTATTTTCAGGGAAACACAGTATTAGCACCACGCTCTAACCAACTGAGCTAACCGGCTACCCCCTCATCAAGAACTTTTAACTAAAGATCATTTTAAAGCTGATGTTAAGCCTTTAAAAACCTGATTTCTCCTCATCTGTAGGCATGCTCAGAAGCTGGGCCCACGGGCCTGGCATAAAGTGAGAGTTTGGCCCTGCCTGCTAAGCTCCAGGATAATCCCAGCTACTCGAAGGTGAGCCCCAGGCCCAGCTCTGCAGTCCGTACCGGAAGGCCCAGTCACTGGTGGGGATTCATAAAGTGATTAAAATAATCATTTAAAAAATTTAGAAGCTTTTATTTAGTACTAAAGGAATCAAGGAATTATGAACACTGTTCGTAGGTCCAGAAAATGGTTCTCAGAATCCTAGTTAAATATTAACCCTCAAGTGTTCATTGGTTTCCAAAATCCTTTTGTTGGACCCTCAGGATTCTTTGTAAATGCTGAAAACAAAGGGAAAACCAAGCAGGTGGAGTTCTGAACCCTCCACCTGGGTCTCCACCCAAATCACCCCACTTTTCTCTTTTACCCACTGGAGTACAGAATGGCATCTTGTTTAAGGGATTATTTCGTTACAATCTGAAAACCACTACCCTAGACCAATAAGACACCGTGGTGACCACTGAAGCTCCAGCTGCTCAATTTTGTTTCCATCAACTTCGAAGTAACATCTTGTTGCCTCAGAGGCCCATGCTCGGCTCCCCAAAGCAGCTGTTCCCAAGTTGACAAATCAACTGGCTGACTCAAATTACAACCGTCATGTACATTTTTTTTAATAGAACTGCACAAGGCACTGGAAAACCTGATTGAAGTTAACTAACAAACAAACAACGCCCCAACCCCAAAATACTAAAGCCTTTAAATCCAAGGATTCTTTTTTCCTTTCTTTTTTTTAGGGTACATACCAGGTATTTTATTTCTTCCTTTGTACAGTATAGAGCTCAGCATACAATATGATTTTAATATTCTTGATTTAGTAATCCTAGGTGAGAATACATGTCTGCTTCCCCTCCTTCTTAAATTATACTTAGTTGATTGCATTTGCAATAGAGTATTTTTGTCTCCTCCTTTTCCTCTTTTTGACTAATTTTATTCTCATTGTGGTCTAGAATTTCCTGTTCCCTGATACTGCCTTCACAGGCTCAGTCTCTAATATAATGACAACTCAGGGGTTTACCACTTCTCTCTGGAATCATGATCTTGAGTTAGATTACAGGGGTGAGCCATTTGATTCCAAATTCTTGTTTTCTTTTTTCTATCCCCCAACTCCGGCTTTATGAGACACAACTGACATACGTATAACAAAGGTTTCTTTTTAGAGGCAGAACAGTTCTCTATCTGTATTATCAGACTAAGAAGGAAGATTCTAAGGTTCCGTTTTCCCTGTGCTCTGCCTTTTCCCTCCCCGACGCCATGTGCCATTTCAGCAGTCACTAAGCCAGAAACTTACTTCTTCTGCTGTGTCCTTCTCTATTCGAACTATCTTGTTTTCCCAGTAGATTCGCTGAGATTCCAGCTGGCTTGTTAGTAAATATGAATACTAGAAACATAGAGAATAAACACCAAAATATAAGTCACTGTTGTAAGTCTCTGAAATTCAATTAAAACCTGACTTTTAATGACCTATGAAGTAAGAGTAACCATCAGAATATACATTGAACCTTGGTTCCACTCTATACTCACTACACCACAATCACACTCCTGTACTCTGGGTTAATCTAGTCAGGGACAAACAGACAAATGTACGTGAAAAAAACACACGTATGTTTCTCTTTAGCTGACTTTAAGAAGAACCACACAGTTTTAAAATTAAAGTGTAACTCAAACCAGCTCATTCTTCCCCTACGCCCCCCCGCCCCAACGCACCAGGAGACTGTCCGTGTGCCTCCCAGCCTTGGGTTACGCCCCCTCTCAGCTCCTTTAGCACTCTGCCTGTCATTAATAGTACTTGTAACACCAGCATTTAATCAGTGGTTTACCTGCCTGTCCCCCTGACTGGGCTGTGAACTCTTTGAAAGTGAGGGTTACATCTTTATTTCTGTACCCCCAGTGCCTGGAACATGCTAGATGTCAAGAAATGTTTGCTGCCTGACGACATGAATGAATAGCGCTGTGTAACTACAGGGAAAGGATAGGCGGCTTCTGACAGTAGGACTTCTGAAAGAAAGTGAGATTTGAGAGGGCTCTTGACAGCCAGGAGGAGGAGACAGACAGAGATCTGATTCCAGAGAACTACTAGACCTAGATGTGAGCTGTGGATGTTTAAGTCTCTTCAGAGATGAAATAGTAACACCAGTGGCTGGGGTCTAGGGTTTGGAGAGATGGGGGTCTATGGAAAGCTCTGGGGTATTATATTGAGAAATGTGGGCCAAGGAATGGAAAGATCACATCTGCATTTTAGACTATTCTAGGAGACTAGACGAAACTGAAACATGTTTGTAGGCTAGAGAAGAGACTGAAGGTGCAACAAAGAGAAAGGACAACTGGGAGAATGGATATGTCACTAGAATGCAATTTTCATGAGGACAGGCAGTTTGATGCTGTATTCCCACCACCAGGAAAAGTGGCTGACAGACAGCAGCCCTCAGTAAATATTCACTGACATACTTACAGTTATTGTGGAATGGTTACTTATTCTAAAAACGTAAAAGGTTTGAACTTTTGTCATAACAATACAATTTATTAATGGTAACATCAGCCTTATTTTAGGCCCTTCTACCGAATCTATCAGACATTAAAAGTCTAAACATGAGCAAGTTTTCAAATATCCCTACCCTCTCAAGGTTAAGGTATGTTTTCAAAACAATCATTTTGAAATTTATGTGAAACAGGACTCATATTAAACTTCTCCTTTGTTAACATAAAATTGATACTACATTGATTTTATAGTAGATGCGATTTACTGCTATAGAGAAAACCAGCTTGTGCTCATTTTATTGTTTCTTCAAATATATGAATACCTTAACAATGGCTTTATGTATCTAAGCGTCAAATTCAGCACATATATACTTTGAGTATACATTTGAATATGTAAGCCTCTAATTCATAAAACGCCAGCCTAATATATACAGAAAAGCTTCTTGGGCACAGAAAGATGCTAGACGGGTTTCCTCTTTCTGACCAAGTCTGCTCAGTCTCCAACTGCTACTGAAATGCCTACAGGAAGGTTATTAACTTCCAGTTTTATAGCAGCTTACAAAGGGCAGTCTTAATACTAGAGCTTGGGACAATGAGAAACATCACTTTGAAAATACCGTAAGGCACAGGGGACAGCCGGCCCGGTGGTTCAGGTGGTTGGGGCGCCGTGCTCCTAACGCTGAAGTCGCCGGCAGACAGCGAGAGCTGCTGTGAGAGGCCGACTGACAGCCAACTGCCTCAGCCAGGGGGGAGCGCAAGGCTCATAATACCAGCGTGGGCCAGGGAGCTGTGTCCTACACAACTAGACTGAGAAACAACAGCTTGAACTGGAGTGGGGGGGAGGCAGAAGAAGAATGGGGAAATTTAAAAATTAAAAAATAAAAAATAGTAAGGTACCGTGAAATTTAGATTTTCAAAGAAAGTCAGACAAAATAAAAATATTTTCATAATCCTTCACAGCAATAATAGAACTTTAAAAAAAGCTGACATGCAGAGTAAATGGCAATATTAAAAGCCCAAACCACCTTTCAAGTTAGAATAGTAAAAAGCAGTAGAAATAGGTATTTCATAATTACTAATAATGTTATCTTACCTCTAATTGTAAGGCATCTATTTTCTCTTCCTGGCAAGTATCACCCTCACATTCATACTGTACTATTTTTCCATCTGTTTTACTTGCAACCAGTCGATGGACATAATTATCTAAAGAAAAGAATGAGTCAACCAAGGCACATTTCTCTCAGAATGAAAAGCATCTTCATGAGCTTTTAACTTTGACCAAATTTTTGTTTTTCCAGATCTAAATTGCGATATTTCTTTAACAGTGGGCTAAATCATTTGAATTTGAAAAAAGAATGAGAGGGCAAGAGTGGAAGTATTAACTCTCTTTATAGCATGCAATTCAGGCCATTCACAGGACGTAGTGCCCTATAGGGCTCGAGTTTGCCACAAGTATCAGGCAGATGTCAAGCTGGGAGAGAAAGTAGCAAGGTTCTGAAGGAGAGGTGTTCATACAGAATGCACCAAATTAGAGAATGCGAGTGGGGTTCACCTCCAGCATAGTCCCAGACCCGATGGTTGGTGAGCTGCATGGCATAGGTGTGCTGGGTTTCCTCAAAGTGCTTATAAGCGTGTCGACTTACATATCGTCCACATCCTATGTGGCCGCATATTAAACAAATCCAAAGGTTCTGCCAAGAAGAAGGTTTGATCTTAATTAGTTATATAAAAAAATACATGATCTGCCCCACTGAGAGTGGGAAGGGGGCTGACACAGAATAAAATTTAGAGTTGTTTCTACAGGAGTTTTGAATAAATGTGTTTAAAACCCAACAAGCAAGGATGCTTTTATGGGTCAATCATTTTCTAGCTCCGATTTTTATGGAGCACTATATAAATACGTAGCAAGAAAAAATTTCTCATTTATCAATAAAAGACAGGGCTTTTTCAAAGAACAAAGAATAAAAACATGAAGTATTTTGTTTAGGAGTCAAATAATCTTTGTAGTTATATTTCTTGACTGACCCTAGACAAAAAGAAAAAAACATCAGTCTTGAAAAAGCATTTACAAGAATTTAAGCCATGCAAGGCAGAAGAAAAACCCAGACAGTTAAAGTTGTGTTCATTATTCTTTCCCGCTACCCGTTACTTACTTCCTGAACACCACATTCAAAACACTTATTTTCTTCTACTGGCTCTGGAGTTTGACAGTATCGGCAAACGGGACACCTATCCAGGACACCAAAAGATAATGGTACAGATTAAATAAAAAAGACAGCTGTTACACAACCCAAAAATCAAAAGCTGAATTTTAAATCCTCACTCTTATGTTCTTTTATCATAACTAAAAATATCATTCAAAAGACACTTTCGAGCTATTCTCAAACAAAAGGAAAAAATATAAAATCCTGATAAAGCAGAAGAAAAGGGAGCAATCTCATTACCTTTGCCCACTCCTTATCTAAAGCTTACATAATCAAAGAACTAAATATTTATAGGTTAGGATTAGGGACTTGAGACAAGTTATTAATTTTGTTTCATGTCTGGTTATCCATGTAAAGTATTTTTACTCTAAACACTCTACCTTGTCCCCACTTCCCAAAGGTTTAAGTCATTTAAAATGTACCCTGTCTGCTCAAGGTTGCTCCTAAGAGTTGGCGCTAAAATCTGTAGTAAATTTCACCAAATTATTTAAAAAAAAAAAAATGTTACTATAATTCCTGAAACACGTGACATTTTCCCATACAATGAGCATCATATGGAAGAAGATACCACTGCACTGTGAGTACTCAAATTTCGATTTATAAAAAGCCAATAAAAATGGCACTGAAGCCAAATTCATAGATACACAGAGTAGAAAGGTGGTTACCAGTGGCCGGGGGGAGGGAAAACGGGGGTACAATATTTCAGTTACGCAAGATGAGTAAGTTCTGCAAAGCTGGTGTATATCAATGTGACTACAGTTGACAATATTATACTGTGTACTTGAAATTTGCTAACAAGGTAGAACTTGGGTGTTCTCACCACCAGTAAAAAAAGGAAGACAAAAAGGGAAACGGCAAAGGTATGAAGTGGCAGATATGTTGACTGGCTTGGTTGTGGTGAATATTTCAGTGTATACATATGTTGGGTCATCAAGTCATACACCTTAAATATATACAATTTCTGACTGTCAATTATACCTTAATAAAGATGAAAAAACAGGGGGGCATTGAAAAACAATTCATTAACCCTTTTCTGTTATACTCAAGACAAAATAACTAAGTACCAGTCATGAATATTTGTGTCAGATGAGTAGAAAGTGAGTTATAGTTGAGCCTAACTGAATTGGTGCCAAACAGAAAGAATGCTCACAATGCAATGAGTATCAGTTTGTTACCCAACTAAGTAAATAAAACCAAGAAAAGGAAATTAGCAGGAATAACACTTGGTTCTTGTCACAGATAAGGAATCTGTGTTTCCAAAGAGAAAGCTAAAGGATCTAGTCTGTCTGTTTCTTTATTATCAAGAAAAGACAGAAGACAAACTTGAAGAAATAACAAAATGGCAGCTGGTAAGCAGCAGACATCTTGTCAGAGGTAAAAACTAGCTCTGTCACCACTTTGGTCTGCTTGGTGGCTACAGTAGTGGTTGGATAAGAAAACAAATTAATTCTGAAATGTAATTTTCTACATTGTGACAGAATGATCTTTCTGAAATGTATGATCCTGAGAATAAAAAGGGAAAAACTTACAAAAATAAACTATCTGCACTATACCACTAGCACTCTATGATATACCATCTCATCTATTAAAAAAATAATTAAGTTTATTAAATTTTCCTGCCTTCCCCTCCAAAAATAATTCCTGAGGAGATATTTGAGGAAACCCTCCTAGAATATCCTTCCCTGTCATCTCCATGTGTCAAAAAACCACCCTTCGAGACCTGGTACCAATGCTACTTCCTCCACGCAGCCCTCCCTGACCACCCTGGTGGGGAAGCCATCTCTACATCCTCCAATCTCTACCCAGAATCGTGTGTGTTTATGTATATGAGTATAGTCCCTTAGCAGCCTGAACTTCCCTGAGGAGGATCTGTGTCCGATTCTCTCCCATCAGCACCCAGGCCTGTACTATGCATATACTGAGGCTTAAAACCTACTTGCTGAAGGACCTGCATGTTTAGTGGGGGCAGCTGCCAGGCCTCACACCCCATCCTGAATTCCAGTTCCAGTTCTGGCCTTCTCTGGCCACGGCACTTCCAATATGCTAACTTTCACCTCTATAAAATGAGGAGGTTGTACAAGATGGTTATTGAAGAAACTTCCCACTTTAAAACACTATGGTTCTACAAGTATGACGCTTAACCTGTACTGAAAGTAAAACTGGGGTGGTGGTGAACAAAAAGGTGTCCAGAACTTATACGGTGTGGCAGATGGACACAAGATACAGAAAAACACTTTATGGAATGCACACATCTCAGTGTGGTTTTATTCACGGCAAATTTAAACCTAGCCAATTCTTCCCCAATGATGCCACGCAACTGACTGAGGACTCCATAGAAAAGATTCTTTTGCAGCTAAATAAGCTATGGAAAACCCAGGGTTTATTATCTGCTCAAGAATATTTGAGTTCCTACTATGTACCAGGTCACCTGCTAGGTATGAGGGGTACAGCAATGAGCAAGCTAGACAAGGCCCCCGCTGTGTGAAAGCTACCACTCTTGTGGTCACTTGGGGATGGAGACGAGATCCCTGTGGACTCTCACAGCTAACTTCTGGGCTTTGCATGTGATCTTCCCCTTCCCACATACGCCCCCCGCCCCCCCACTGCCCTCTCTCTGGTCCCTTCACGTGGCTAACTCCTACTCATCCTCCTTGAGATACCACTTCTCAGACAGCCCTGGCTGCGTCAGGGCCCTAGTTCTGCAGTCACAACACTGCATACTGCTCCTTTCTAACACCTGTTATGGCTGTGACTTCACATTTATTTGTATGATTATTTGATTCTGCATCTTCCTCTCTGTACTGGGAAACCCACGAAGCCAGCGTCTGATTTACCTTTCTAGCTAAGTCCCACCCACTGCGCAGTTTGCAAAGGGAGCAACAAACCTCAATTGAAAAAAAAAGGTACAGGTTACTTACACCTCAGTTCTTTATGTGCCCAATGCCGCCCTACAAATAAGGCCTCTGTTGCCCTGGGAAACAGGACACTGTAGGTGTGTATGTGCCTCACATTTAGTGAATGCTATTACTATTGATTATTGAGCCATCAATATTATCAACAATGTGATAAATCTAAAACGTTAGATTGCTACAATCCAGTGGATAAGAAAGCGAAAGAAAGTAAATGACAGACATCAGTGCAGGTGATAAATACAATTTTAGACCTAGATTTCATTTTCGTATGAGAGCTTCAAAGCTAAGGCTTTTTTGTTGTTGTTCTCCTTCTCTGGCTCTTGGAAGGAAAACAATAACTCACACTGCTTTGGGAAATTCTACAAGGATTCAAAATCAGCATACTAAAGGACTTGGTCTGAGAATGCTGATTCCCATGTAAACTGAAGGAAGTAAAGAAAAATGGAAGGCCCTTCCATGTGACCTCATTACTATTGTGGAGCCCAGGTTTAGACAGTCAAATACTTGGAATGGTTCATTTTTGGTGGTGGATCTTTTGAATTCTGGGTAATCGTGGGCTTTGATAGGGTGGGATACGAGTTCCTGCACTCACGTCGTGTCGTCCCAGCGTTGCAGACACTGGCTGTGGAAGCTGTGGTTACATAACGTGGTGAGGATGCCATTCACAGACTCATCCATGCGCTCCAGACACACCGTGCACTTGGGGAGCTCGGTCAGGTCCATCACGGGGAGACTGGCGCCCTACAGGGAAACACCTCACGTAAGCCTCACTCTTCACCCACTGGTTCTCATTTTAAAAAAAAACAATAGTTTTCCTGTGGCTTTTTGCCTCCTGGCAGTATGTTTTCAACACTATTGCTCTGTGCGAATAATTTAAATTGGTAAGATTTTCATTCATTCAACAAATACTGATAGAGTACCTCCTATATTCCCAGGTACTGGGGACATGGAGGTGAACAAAACAAAGACCCCTGTCCTCACGGAGCTGACGTTATAGGAAGAAAGACTGCTGCTGAAACTTTAACAGAGGATCTAAAATGTTACCAGACTCTGAGCTCTTACTCTAAAGGTCTGTGACTATAACAGAACACAAATGAATAAAAGCAACAGAATAGGAATGGATCTGAATAATTTTTCCACAGAGTAAACTGAAACTTAACACATTATACTAAGTGATAATAGTATCGACAACAATGCTGTTATTTACTTATTCATTTAACACATACTTATTAAGTCCCTGCTATGTGTGTCAGACCCTGTTCTATCTGTGGAACAATGGTGAGCAAAAACAGATTCAGTAAGTCCCAAAAAACAAAGTCAGCCCCTGCCCTCAGAGAGCTTAAAATCTAGTAGAGAGACAAAAATCAAGTTTAAAAAAAAGTATACCAATAGTCTTAAGTGCTATGAAAGAAAAGCAAAAAACAGGAAGCTATAACAGGGTGTGACATAGGGGACATATGGTTTAGGTGGTCAAGAATGGCACCCCAGGACACTAATTTTCTATCTGAGCCCCACCAGCTGTAAGACGAGCAGGAATTAATGAGGCAAAGGTGGGGAGGCACACACAGGCGGACAGGCTGAGAAAAATCACGTTAATCTATGGTCCATGAAGAGTAGATATTTACAGGAAATCTCTCAAGACGCTGAGTTCATTCAGAGAAAAGACTCTCTAAAATTGAGGCCTTGCCCAGAACCTGGCAGAAAGGAAGCCTGATTTTATCACTTATCAATTTTTATTTTACCTCATCTAATGATAGAACAATCTAATCAGAACTTATTTCCAACAAGCTGATTTAGGTCTATTTTAAAAGAAAAGACATCTTAAAAATATAATACAGTTGAATCTGCTACTTTACAAAATGATTCAAGTGAGTACCTATTGGAGGAAAGGTTACCAGGGAGGATGGCAGATCAGAGCAATTACAAACTGCTAGCAAAACAGAATAAAAAATTAAGATTAAGGGCTGAAATTTAAAACAAAAACACTTCTTTTAGGCTCCAAATGATGTTTTATCTATCTAGAATAGATGAACACTCAATTTCAATACTATAGATATCCTTTTTTTATTTATTTTATGGTTTTGGACAATCTAAAAAAACTTAAGATAAAAGGCACCATTTTAAAGTATACAATTCGGTGTTTTTTTAATATAGTCACAAGTTTGAGCAACCATCCCCACTATCTAATTCTGGAACATTTCTATCACCCCAGAAAGAAACCTCGTATTCATTAGCAGTTATTCTCCATTCCTCTGTTCCCCACACCTCTGGCAACCACCAATCTTTCTGTAGACTGGCCTACGCTGGACATTTCCACAGATACCTTAACATTCAACTTTATACTATTCTAATATATTTATATCAAATACAAGAATTATTCACACTTACATCTTCAGATTTCAGTACTTCAGCCCTTTCCACATAGACCAGCTGGCAAACATCATCTTCTATTGAGTTGAACTGGCGGCCATTGCATGCCACGTAAAAACTATCTGCATCGGCCTAGGTATACCAATGGGGGGAAAGAAAAAATTGAGAGATCCTGAAAACATGCTCTATATTCAAGATGCATAGCAGCAATTATTCTCTTCATCAGCTTTTAAAATTTATAATTAGGAGAGAAAGCAACCACCAAAAGTAACATCTCGAAACAGGAAGCAGGTTCATAGGCTAATCGAACTCTGCAAGATAGTTTTACTTGAATGAGCAGAAGCTACTGAAGTGCAATAAGCTGACAGCTAGTTCAATTTTAATATTCAACCAGTAATGGTCAACATTTCCCTTGGTATCAGTACTTTCCGTACCTCTAGTCAGCACTTTCACAGCAGCTGAAAGTAAACACTTATTTTTGGAAAGCTTGGAACCAAATCATAACTGACGATTCTTGGGAAATAATTAAAAAACCAAACAGGCAGCATCTATGTTAGAAAAAATAAAGCACCAGTGGTACTGGTATGGAGTACCATACCAGATAGCTAAGGATCCCATTAGAAGAGTTTAAACAAACTAGTGTGTAATACCAAAAGCAAAACTCTTGGCCAAGATCAAGATGAACCAGCTTGTAAAATATTAAGTCTCATTAGTATTGGAACCAAAAATAGATGAATCAGAAACAATCCCTTTTAGGAAAAGCTGCAAAGGCACATGCGCATTTGTGAACATGGACACAAGTAAATCAAACCTTCTAGTCTATCCTTAGTAGAAAGTAATAAAGAGGTGACTTCAGTTTTTAAACTCAGCAATTTTTAGAGGCAGCTGGGAAGCCAAGGCTTTTCTGGATTCCACTGCCACGTAGCTACTAGCGCAAGCATAGGAAGTTGTGCTTTGGCCCTACCAAGGTAGACAAGCTGCTTGCGGGGAGGGAGGGTGTTCTGCAAAAGGAAATGCCACACCGCCAACCTCCAGGAAGAGATTCAAGTCTGTACCAGGCAAAAATAATCCTGTCTACCTTCACAGGGTCCTGAATCTTACAGCCAAAGCTTGTAAGCTTTTCAGCAGCTTTTAATTTCACTCCGATGACGTAATTCAAGCATGGATTCTTGATTATTTACGCTTTCTTAAATGACCAAACGAGCTAAACAGCTGAAGAAGGATGACCAGTTCTGAACATAGTTACATTGGGGAGGGGGAGAGGCGCTTCCTTCCAGCAAACAGCCTATGTATTGGGTACAAGGCATTTTAACTTCAAAATGTTAAAAGCTACTGCTTAGATAATACCTCTCCTTCACACTAAGCAGAGGCAACCTAACACGGCTGCCCCCAGTCTTGACAAGCAATGGCTTTTTCTTGAAATGCTTATCGATGAGTAAGTGTCACACTGAGCAAATGGATCCATGTCCTGAAGGAGGCGACTGCCTGGAAGTGAGGGCCACAGGTTGGCTCTTCGGGGCCTGAAGCACCACCAGGAGCTGCTGCAGCTGCTCCAGCGGAGGGAGCAAAGGCAGAGCCTCGTCAGACCTCCAGCTCTGTACACGCTCACTAAGCGACTGCCTCCTCGGAGGAAGGGGCCAGGTTTGTGACATTGGGTGTGTGGATAAAGTCTACTCAATACCACATAAATTATTCCTTTCTTGGGGGAGTTGTTTAGACCAAAGACATGTACGTTTTAAACACGCTGATTTCTCCTTTAACATCTTGGTATTGGAAATGTAGCTTCACTTGTTTAAGTCTTTACTGAGTACCCAGCATATGCCAGGCTCTGCGCTCTGCACCAGGACGAGAGTAGGGAACAAAACACACACGCTTCCTACCTCACCTCGCCAAATGCACAAAAAAGCCTGAGGCTAAGGGCAAAAAACCAAGGAACAACTCTTTCACCTAAAATGATTGCATGGTATGGAGCTCAAAATTTAGAGAAACCCAGCTTTTTATTTTTTTCTCCCTAGTGCTTGTTCTTATTGTTCTCTTCTCAGGATAAACTCAAGAAAAAGAAACATCCATTATAATCAAGGCTTTACTGTCATGCTCATCGACTGCAGTGTTGAGAACTTAGTTTTACTTCTCAAAAGATGGGTCTCCTAGGCTGCCCTAAGCATGCAAGTGAAAATGAGCCAACACACTCTGTTGAGAGGTGATCTGTCCTGTTTGTCCCCAAGAACTCCAAAATTGAACCCCCTCCTACCTTCCTGTGTCCTGATGAATGACAAATTCCTTAACCGAAGACTGTTTCCTAAAGGTCACAGTGTAAGTGTGTAAGCACACTGCCAGCATAAAGCTGAGGCTAAAAGAAATTCAAGAAATTATGAGATAGAGAGAAGGCCTATTAGTTCTTAATCAAAATTCTCTGCTGGGAAAAAGAAAGCAATAATATAGTTAGCTGCCCAGGCTATGGAGTCAGGCTGCCATTTAGTAAGTGTTCAGCAGTGGGTGGCTACTGAGTCTATTATTCTCTTTAGAGTCTAATATTAACTTAATGTCAAGTCTTATACTAAGAGGGTGTTTTTAGGCCTTAGAAAGTCCCTGGTAGGATATGCCTCGGACCCTAAGATCCAGCATCAACAATAAATACAACCCATGCTACCATGGGTTCTTCCCTGTGGGGAAGAGCATGCAGCAAGCAGTTTGAAAGTCTCAGAAAACAACTGTCAACTTGAGCAACCTGCACTTGGTCACAAGACAGAGATGGACAGTGCAGATGTACAAAGAAAATCCATTAACAGTAAGAGAAAATTTCCACGGTATTATCTGCACATTACAAAGCACTTGCTCTAGAGAAGTTTTCAGGTTTATTAGGCTTCAGATTATTTAACGGGTCTAATATATTCTCAAACATTTTTTTCCCAATATGTTGCTGTGACTCTTCCTGTTACTTGCTGATCACCCTTAATTTTAAAGTAGAAGCTATAACTATTTCCACGACACAATTTCTTGCAGACAGTGACTATTTTCCCTTCCCCACACTTTCATGCCACTCCTACTGGAAGAGGGGTACGCCCCAGGCGTTAGAAGTGAGGGCTCAGTCCCAGCTCAGTTACTTATTTCTAGCTGTGTAGCCCTGGACTAGTCACCAGCCTCTCTCTGCAGTCCGTTTCCTCATTTGTAAAACAAGGATCACAACAGTACTCGACTATCCCATAGGGTTACAGTGAGGATTAAGTGAGGTGCTGCACGCTCAGCAGTGACTGGCACAGAACAGTCAGTAAATGCAGCCCGTTACCATCACTATCCTTATGGTCCCCTGTGCAAACAAATGTAAGAGGTGTGAGGTGCCACTTGCTCATTGTTGGCAAAGCTCTTCAGTGACCTTGGGAGGTCTCTTGACAGTTAGTTAAAGCAGTTGTTTTAAGTGCTTTTCTGTTCTCAATGTCGACTTGTGAAGTCTAAGTCTGCAGGATAGTTGAAACATATGTTTTAAATGTCTCCTTTAATGGTGGGTGCTTCGAAAGGCTAAAGGTAACACCCTCTTGTATACAAAGCTCCACACTAAGAGTTCTCTTTCTATGGGCCACAGAACAGGTACACATAAAATCCAACTCTTCTCTTAATTTCCTTCCCATGGCCTAAAAATGGCTGCTACTGTTGTCACCTCTGGATTCCCATAATGAGGAAGGAGGAAATGGTAAGTGGGCCGTGTGTCCCTTTCACCCACAAACCTCAATGACCAGTCAGAGGCAATGGCAAATGATCCTACAGGCACCCATTTTTGTCAATCTGCAAGTTGGAACTATTTATCTGGGGTAAATGCAGGAAGGCTGTTTATCAATGAGGTGAGAAAGAAGTCACTTACAACAAAGAAGTAGCTTATTTCAAAACCTAAGGAATGGACAAATACAACAGGCTATTAAAAAAACAAATTGAATGAAACCTACAACTAAGGGAATTCTTCAATAACCTGAATATCTAAAGCCTACTTCACTTTTATATCCGTATAGAAATATGCACTCGTAAGAAGGAACATGTAAAACCAAAAGAATATCTTTCTCACATCTTTAGAACTAAGACAGAAAATGTTTCCTAATGCAACAAGTAAAATGGAGTGGAAGGCAATACCTTATATCAAAAACTATCTGTTATAATATACAAGTACTTTTAAAAACTGAAAATAACACCATTCTTTCAGTGTTTGTCTCTCTATTGCAGTGATTTCCAATCAGAATTCTAAAACATCTTTAATACTTCAAGAAATGTCACAAAATTTTTTAAAAAAAGGACCTCATTTTCTAAAATGTGCCAAAGAATATCTTTTAAAAAGAGAATGAAAGCAGCAGGGGCATAGTGTTATAATGGTAAATAATAATTTAGTGCCAACTTAAAAACGTTTGGGAACTACTGCTCTACTGGAGTAATTACTACTAGATGAACAAACGAACAAACAAACACAACCCTAGATTTCATAGCTTAAAAAGTATGGGTATGAATTAGAATTTTCTGTTAATAAATTTAGAAGTATTTCTAAAATTACAATAATTACAATAACCCTAGAAGATACTCATTACCAAGAATCGTAAATGCAAAATGTTGCAAAATCACACACAGCTAGAATCATACAGTTTCAAAAAACAAAGTTTCTGTGGCAAAGAGCTTTTTAATATCTTAACTTTTACCTGTGCACTAAACTTTATCAGCACCATATATTGATTTGGAGTAGAGTCTCTGATGATTTTCATTTGTTCAATTACTTCATTAAATGGGGCGACAAACTTCATAAGGTCATGACTGGTCATTGTAGCAGGGACTGTGAGAATACACAGCATGGCACTGCGCCTCACATCTTCTTTTAAGGAGGTCATCTTACTAATAAGACAACAATTAGACTGTCTTGAATAGATGAGGTAGTTAGTTCAGACAACACTATTTAGACAACTTTTATGTCCAAGAAAATAGGAAAAAATAAAACTTGTAATACTTTACAAATCAACTTAAACAGCTTATTATTTTAACAGCAAATACACACGGGTAATTGTAGAATCCCTTAAACATGTCTGCAATGGAGGTTAAAGTAAGCTTCGAAATGTTCTGTATTACACCCACCACTGACATTTTTAATCTTCAGTTAAAGGCTTGTTATGATTATACTCATAAATCTGCATTAGGCAAATACGCAATTTGTGTTTAATTCTCATTAGCTTTTTATAATAATAATAATCTCTCATTACATAACTTAGAAGCACAACTCTATGGCCTTCTCTCAAAGGGTCTAAAAGAGAAAAGAGCTCTAAATATGAGAAAGAGAATTCTGAACCATGAGGATGTGACTCTGAAGATTACAGAACGTGTTGCTGGGTTGGAATAGCTGGCACAGGGGGGAAAGAAAACCCTCCCACAACTGCAATTTGTTTTTGAAATGCTGCACACTCACTTCAACAGCTGTGATCCAAAATGGCTACCTGAGTATTCGCTGTTTCCCAGTGGGAACTTAGCAAATAAGTTAGGACAAGAACAGCCTTTAGAGAGATCAGCTACCAAGCAGCCCAGGAGCTGATGGCCCAACTTATAGGTTATCTTGTCAAATGCTTCCTTTCCTTTGGCCTCCAGCAAGCTTTGTTTGGACCACAGAAAAGGGTAAAAAGAGGTGTGAAACTGCAATCCATCAATTGACTTCTTAGCAGCTTTCATAAAAATTTGGTGGGGATATGAAACTACAGGGATATACGGATTATTTATAATTTTTCTTTTCTATCTTCCTTCTTTACAACTTTCTAATCATCTTGCATGCCTATCTTCTCAGGGAATACTTTTCCTAGGAAGTGTATCTACACATTTCTCTTATGAGGAGAAGCTTTGACCCAATCTACAAGAGTAACCAAATGCCAACATCTAAGAATAACACACAATATACGAAAGTACTATCTTTTTGAAGCTTAAAATATTCACTTCCCTTCAGGGCAAGAGGTTTTTCTCTGCCCTAAGACAAAAAACAGACCAGCTCAAAAGGAAAAAGGTTTTTCTTACTTTGTCTTGTATAGATGCATAATGCCATGAACTATTTCAACTGATGGATTTCCACTGAAGAATGAAATCTGATCTGGAAGCTGTTTGGACGGAGAATCAGGAGCAGCGTTTATGCTTTCTTTACTTTGATCTTTACTTCTCTGTGCAGTGGGGGATGCTTCTGAAGACTTTCCTTCTTCCATGGTAGCTTTCAGCTCATCTTTCACAAATCAAAAATTAGCAGATGATAAACTGATAGGAAATATGCTGAAGGATTCTAATCAGACTAAAATTTTGAGTCAGAAGAATAAATTTTGACAGAGAAATTATAATGTGTTACATTAAGAACTATATTAACATGGGGGCTGCTGGATGGTTCAGTTGGTTAGAGCACGGGCTCTCAACAACAAGGTTGTCAGTTCAATTCCCGCATGGGATGGTGGGCTGTGCCCCCTGCAACTGAAATTGAAAACGGCAACTGGACTTGGAGCTGAGCTATGCCCTCCACAACTAGATTGAAGGACAACGACTTGGAGCTGATGGGCCCTGGAGAAACACTGTCCCCCAATAATCCCCAATAAAATAAAAATAAAAAAAGGACTATATTCACAGAACAGTGTTTGGGGCATCTCAACAAAAAAGTGCTCTTTGCCCCATAAAAGTTTCATTAATAGCCTCAGAAACTCAAGGATGGCTCTTACATTTGTCAGGAAGACAATAAAAGCAGGTGTCTTCCATCACGCACTCCTAAGTGGGACAAACATTCAAGGCTGTTAAGTTTGCAAATCAAACCTACCAGTTCTAAGCACCTCCATGCTGGAGATGTGGTAGACATCCACTCCGCTGGTTGGAGTGAGCTGGCAGAGCAGGCAGGGAGAGACACACACATGCTTATCTGGATTTATGCATGATTTGCCACTGACCTAGGTGGTAAGTAGCTCTCCTCACTGAATAGAGTTGTCAACCCAGCTTGTTAGGATTAATTTAGGAGAAATATTTGGAGAAGCTGAAACGTGGTTTGACAATCTCATGTAAGGCGGCACATAGTCAGTGAAAGATAGAAGCATGCTAGAGGTCAAAATCATGGGCTCACTAACATGTAAAACAGGCAACCAGGGGCTTACATTACAAAAGAGGGTGTAGGGTTTTAGAAAGGATACCTGGGTTGGACTTCATGGTCTCAATGATCATATCTGTCATTTCTCGACGGCCAAGATGCTGATGTATGATTGCTGCTTTCTCCCCTGGTGACTTCCCTTCTAAACAGGCTACAGCTGAAGCTAGTGTCTTCTTTTTGATCTCCTCATCAGACATTTCCCCAGCTAAAGAACACATGAATGATTAATACCTGATAATAAAACAGGCTCCTCTCCACTCTCGATGTACCCACCAATTGGTTTCCTTTTTCTCTCTGCTTCCTTCCCTGAAGATATTAAGATGCCTTTGCAGTGCCCATCTCCCTCACCTCTGGGGCTCCTGCAGTACCAAGCAGACAGTCAGTAAACACCCAGTGCCATAAATTCAGAAATGCAGAACTGTTCTAGTGAAACGATTCACTTTAAAGCAAACCAATGAGAGTAAGAGCTTAAAGGTTTGAGGGTGATTATACCCAGATGAACCAACTTTTTTGTAATACCTGGTAAAGTACAACTGTGTATTGAGCCCAAACGAAGGTATCAAGTCATTATCATTAACAAGTAAAACTTTCAAAAACCGTTAGGGGTAGTCTCCTTAAACCACCTATGTTAACCTCATGCCATGAATTGTATTCTGAAAATCGGCAATCACTGTCTTAAATCAATGAAACACAAAAATGGAAAAGGAATTTGGAGACTCAACTGAAATACCCTTAATATAAGTTCTATCAGGGCAGGGATAAGGCCTATTTTGCCCACCACTTACACCACAGTGCCTAGCACACACTGGAAGCTTTTTAAAGATTTACTGAATGACCAAATGAATCAATGACTGACCCACGTAGAAGTGTGTATGTGGCTAATGAGGACTTTGTTGACTTTTAGACTCAGAGATCACTTTTGGCCTTTGGAAAATGTCCATCATAACTCATTAAATCGTATTCAATCTTTAATTTGCAGCTCTAAAATTCACATACTCGGGAAAATTTACCATAACACCATCCATACCTGCTCTAGTCTCCCTCCCCAAACCAAACACATCCTCTTATAATAGTTCTCCATACTGTTTCTTTCTTACCTTCACAGCACTGACCACACTTTTAATTCTACCTTTATTTTGTAACTCATCTGTCTTCCCCAATGAACTGCTGGGGCCAATAAAGCAGGGATTCTGATCCTGCACACAACTAAAGCTCCGGCAGACAGTAGCATTCAACAAGTATTTCTTGAGGGAATGTTGTCAGGTAATCGTTGGAGGTCCAAGGAACAGTCATAGCTGCATTTCCCTCCTAAGGAGGTTGTGTGGCTGGTAAGGAACAGCTCAGACTCTTCAAGTCCAGCTCTCTGAATTAGAACCCCCGTTTCACCACTTACAGATAATCGTGGGCAAGTCATTCAATCACCTGGCTTCAGTTTCCCACTTTGTATATAAAAAGGGGCATCTACCCATGTAACCTAATAGAGTTGTTAATTAAAGATAAGACGCACAAGTACAGTACTGGGATATAGGAAATGTACAAATGTGAGTTATAAATTATCGCTATTGTTACAAGGAGCCTGAATGAATATAATTTCAAAGAGGAACGATTTAATTAAACCAAGGACCCTCATCGTGGCTGAAATCCAGTCCCTGCCTTCACAAAGCCAAGAGGAAAACAACCTACAAAACTCGACTGTAACCCAGGGCGGAGGCGACGCGCCAGGTATAAACAAGAGTGCCCGTGGGAAGGCACCGAGAGGGAGGGACCGGGAAGGGCGTCCCAGCGTCGACACCTGGGAAGGCCTCCTCAGGAAGGACGGAATGAGAGGGAACCGGCCCCCTTTGCTTCTTCCCGAAGAAACAGCTCTCGCTGCGGCCTTTCCCGGAGCCCGTACTTTAGGAGGACCAGCTCCCCCCGGGGCCCAGGCGCGAGAACAGGGAAGGCGGCGAGGCCGCAGGACTTACCCGCGGCGCTGAAGCCGAAGCCGGCGGGGACAGGCGAGTGTTCTGCGAGCTCCAGTCGGATAACAACCAGTGACACACTCATAGGGCAGGCGCTGGCCGGCGCGGGCCCCGGCGGGCTCAGGAGAGGCTGGGACGCGAGCCGACAGGCCGAGCGGCCCGGTGTGAGCAGCGCCGCCACCACCTCAGCGCCACTGCCGCCGCCTCAGCAGCAGCAGCAGCAGCACCAGCAGCTCCTCGCGCAGCCCTCAGCGCCACAACAACTTCCACTTCCGCCTCCCGGCCGCCGTCGCTGACCCGCAGGGTTACGCATGCGCAGACCAGCACGCGCTCCGATTGGCTGGGGTGGAAGTGAGTCTGAGCCTAAACTTGCCTGACGGGATCGGGAACAGGTTGGGAAGGAGGGACGTCGCGGGTCCTGTTAGGCCGATCGGTAGGTTTGCGCCCTGGCCCGAGTTAACCTACCTGAGAGGCCTTGCCTTCAGCCTGTCTCAGCCGACGGCGGAAAGTCTCCGTCCCCGCGAGTTCTCCTAATGGTCCGAGAAACCCGCGCTCTGCGAAGAGCCCTTGTCCCTTTCTGTCTTATTTGACCGCGAGCTCTAGCTCAAGGCAGGATGCTTAGTGTCAGCCCCACTTTACAGAAAGGTTCGCTGAGACCCAGGTAAATGCGCTTCTGTGAGGGCCCACGGGGAGTAAGGACTGGATTGCAGTGTTTCCATCGCTGTTAGGGTCGGGCAGTGGGTTAGCTAAGAACAGTGCTGGAGATAGATCTGGGTCCTACTCCTGCCCCATCACTTCACAAACGTTTACTGAGAGCCTAGGCATTGTTGGTGTGGTGAGGATGTTACCTGGGAGCAGACCCTTCTCGGCGCCCTGTCCAGGTTCTTGGTATCTCGAGTGAAGAATTGAATGAGGCACAGAAATACAGTGGTGAAAGAGCAGTTTACTAGAAGTGAAAGTACACTCCAAAGAGGTAGGAGTGGGCCTGAGCAACAGAGTGGCTCAAAAAGCACTGACTGGTGACGACTTGGAGATTTTATTTCCTTCTCTTCTAGAATGGGCTACTCCTCTCCAATTGTGGGGCTGCTTGGTTGATATCTGTGATTGATAATGGCTAATGGTTACGGTAAACAAGGGCAAGTTTGGGTGGAGAGGGGAGGTCTTTTGGGTGGTTATTTCCTGTAGACTATGTTGGAAGTGGAGGAATGTTACCTGCTGTATCCAGGTGTCTCAGAGACCCAATTCCTGTCTCTAACAGCCTGCCTTATGTCCCCCTTGAGAGATGTGATCCCGGTAAGTCTCTGTGGGACATTGAGGGACAGGAGATCTCTTCTGTATCTGCTTCCTGCTGAATATGGCCGTTGTCCCTGCCTATTGGGGATTCACGGGACTCTTGCCCTATCTGATCTTAGATGAGGGGAAGGGGTCTTGGGATCCACCTGGAGGACCATGTTGACCTCTGTGGTCGGAATGTACTGGAAGTCTTGGTGGGGCATCCTAATGGACCCGACATGAGGAGAGATAGATTTTAGTTAATAGAGTTAAAAGTGTTGGCCCAACAAGCAGGACAGAAAGCCACTGACGCAGGGAGACTGTGTGATGAATAATTTGTTCAGCTTCATGGAGCCTGTGGTCTTCCTTCTGGTTTAACCGGTGATTCAGTTATTGTTTACCCAGGAGCTAGGCCTGGAAAGAACGCTCTGCTACAATGACGATAATCAACAAGATAAATCACAACAAGCATAAATCACAAGATTTAGGGGAATTAAAGGAGGGGGTAGGATATTTCTATGATTCAAGTTAAAAACAATCTATTGTTTACGATTAAGAAACTGTTTTGAGAAATGATTCCAACCAGGGGCTAGGGACCTAAGACATTAGGGAAAAGGAGACTTAAAGTTTTTATAGTGAGGGCGCTCTCCCGTATCACTTCTGTATTTCTGCCTGACTTGTGAATTCCTTCACGGCCCGTGAGCGGGCAGCCACATTATATAAATATGAGGTCTGACAAATAAGTTCCTGAACTCATCCTAGAAAAAGTGCTACATCCCTCATGGCTGAATATCACTACTCTCACCCCTTGAAGTACTCCCCTTGGAAAGCTATGCATCAATGCCAGCGCCTCGTCCACCCTTCAAAGCAATTTTGGAGCTCTTTTTCTGGAATGGCCATCAGAGCAGTCGTCGTATTACCCTTGATGTCCTGAAAGTCATCCAAATGTCTTCCTTTCAATATTTCCTTTATCTTCCGGTAAAGAAAGAAGTCATTGGGGCCAGATCAGATGAGTAGGGAGGGTGTTCCAATCCAGTTATTTGTTTACTGGCTAAAAACTCCCTCACAGACAGTGCCGTGTGAGCTGGTGTATTGTCATGATGCAAGAGCCATGAACTGTTAGGGAAAAGTTCAGGTCGTCTAACTTTTTCATGCAGCCTTTTCAGCACTTCCAAATAGTAAACTTGGTTAACTGTCCAGTCGGTACAAATTCATAATGAATAATCCCTCTGATATCAAAAAGATTAGCAATATCATTGCAACAAGTTTGTGAACTTAATTGTCAGACCTCGTATGTGTGTGTGTTGTGTATGTTTTTTTCTGAATCTTTTGAAAGTAGGTTTAGAAAAGAGGCAATGGAGAACAAGAGGCCATTGCAGTGATGGTCTGAAGGTGGGATGATGGTGGCATCCTTGTTTCTAGGAGGAGGTGAATACAGGGTATCTTAGGAATATACAGGAAAGATTCCTCATCTGTCTTTTCTGGTAGCCAGAAGAGGTTTCAGGAAGGAAGTGACAGGTAAACTACCACCTACAAGAGAGTTTGGAGTTAGCCAGGTTACAGGTGGAAGGTAGCATCCCAGGCCAAGGAAACAGCATATGAAAGGCCTAGGAGCAGGAGGAGAATATTGTTTCAGGAAGGTGCATGTAGATTTATTTGTCTAGATCATCCAGGTTAAAGTGTAAAAAGAGGGGAGGCAGATCTTAAAGGTCCTTTTCAGTCAGGTTCAGGAAGTTTATCATAAGAGTAATGGGTGGTGTGGAATTAACCCCTGGTCATTCACAAAAGGTGAAAGCATTCACGCAAAACACACAAAGTGGGAAAGAAGAAAGGTTTTATTATTAAAGTTAGAAAGAGAGAAAGTGCCCATGGCAGTGTCCAGAGATGTCGGCTGCCACAGGTTGTAAGGAGAGAAACAGGGGCGGGGGGTGTAGGTGGGAGGGTGTCGCTGGCGCAGAGTCCGGAGTCTGAGAGAGGGCAGCTGCACTAACTTCAGGTTAGCTTTTTCTTATATAGGAAAGTGGGAGTCGGTCAGGCAGGTCTGAGGGCTGACATCCTTCCTGGGGTCTGGTCTGTTTGAAGACGATGTTAGTTCTGGACTCAGCCTTGGCCATCGAGGCCTGCGACTGTGCCTCACCAGTAAAAACTGCAAGAAGTTGTAAATTGGATTCCAGTGTCCCAGTGCCTAAGGATTAAGAAACTGCTCTTTTCAGTTTAGGATGTTGTTAATTAACAAGGTCTGGGTAGCCTTGAGGAAAGGCACAGAGTTCTTCAGTCAATCAGTGAGGGGAGAAGCAACGAGAAAACAGATGAGTATCAGGATGGATCAAACTGCAAACAAAGTCTAATAACAGGTGGCTAGATAGTGAGCTATGTGGTGAGTGAAGTTGGGAACTAGCTAAGTTTAACTGCGCTATTGATTCCCTCAATTTCACCCTTACAATGGGGAGCCATAGGAGGCTTCAAACTTGCAGTGTTGAAAGATTACTCGGTTGAAGAGTGAAAGGAAAAATGCGGAGGTTCAAGAAGAGGCAAGGGGGCTGTTTAGGAGGCTGTTGCCATGATCTGTGGGTGAGGTCACGGCAGTGAGAGCGGAGAGAGGTAGTAGAGATTTTCAGGAGGAAGAACTGAGCAACTGGAGTTGAGGTTGCCGGGTGGGGACTCAGGGACGGCAGGGGCGAGTCCCAGTTTTCCAGCTTGGGCAGTTAGGTGACTGGTGGAGCCTTTTACGGAGCTATGGACCCCAGAAGGAGTAGTCAAGGAGGCCAGAGATACCGAGTTTAATTCTGGTTGTGGTTTGAAGCGTTGGAGGTCAGTGGAGATGTCCAGTTGGCATCCCTGAGCTCCAGGGGGGAGGTCTGGATTGGAGGCAGACTGCCCTGTGCCTTCTCACGCAGCCTTGGCCGCAACATGTGCATAAGGCGGCTTTTCCAGTCCCCTCTCCAGTGGGCTCGGAGGGCAGCCTTCCTGAAACACAACCAGTGCAGGCACCAGGGAGCCCGGCGATGGACTCGTTCTGGAGGTGGCCCCTACAGAGCGGTGATTTTTGACATGGGTGGAGTTCTTATTCCGTCTCCAGGGACAGTGGCTGCAGGTGAGCTCTTTGTTCTGTTTCATTTTTGGAGACTAGGCTAGGGGTGGGGGAATAGAGGGTATAAGGGGAGACAGAGGAACATTTGGGCAGCAGGTTGTCCCGGTGGGTGATACTCTGGCTCTTGAATCAAATTTCAAGCATGACTTAGTCGCTGAGATACTCAGCAACTTGGGCAAATTATTCAACTTCTCTGAGTCTTAGTTTCCTCATCATCAAATTAGGGCTATTAATAGTACCTACCTCCCTCTGGGATTTGAGGAGTGTGAAATGAGATAATCCATGGAGAGCACTTGCTTAGCACAGTGAGTTTAAATTCTCAGTAAGTGATGAGCTGCCATTGCTATTGTTATTGGTAGAATTTAACTGCCTTTCCCTGAGAACTGCTCCTCCTGAAACCTTGAATGCTGAAATCTCCCTCTAAACCTACAAGATCAAATCTCTAATCTCTAATCCTTTCTTTATCGGCCCCTCCTACTCAATTAAGTAGGAAAACTGACTTCAGTTTGATTAGTTTTGGCTTCAGGTGTTGGAAAACGTAACCAAGCCATGATGGAAACAAGGTAGAAGTTTACTTGTTTTGCACATGAAAGCCCTCGTTCTGGTCTGGGGCTAGTGTGATTGACATCAGGGACTCCAGCTCTTTCTGTTGTGCTGTTCTGTGGAGAGTACTCTTCATTTCCCGTTTCATCTCATGGCCTGTCTTGGCTGCTCTACCTCCTGCCATTACATTCTTATTCCAGCCAGCAGGAAGGAAAAAGGGCCAAACAGCTGCCCCTGTCCCTTTGACTTCTATCGTGGCTGGTTGGGCAATTCTCCATGCTAAATCAATTCAAATCCAGGTTTTCTATGCTCCTGGGTAAAAATTAGCCAGCTATGCAAACTGGCTAAGTCAGCAATTTTTTTAGCTCCAGCTGCAGCTGGGCCCTCAGCCGCTATTTTTTCACTCATATTCGTCTGCTTTTACCACAGGGCTATTCCAAACTCTCCACGAGTCATCATACTGCCCCACCGCAAACCTTCATACTTGGCAGACTGCTGAATCCCCTCTTTCACAGAGAACATAAAGATCACTGAGCAGGAATTTTCTTGACTTTCTCCAGGATATCTTAAGGACCTATTCGCTTCTCTCCACTCCCCCTGCCTCAACCTGTTTATATCCCTGTCTTCTCCCACCTGTGTGATCACACCAGCCTCCTAACTCCTCTCTCTGGCCCTCTGGGGTCCACACCCCCCCAGAATTCCTTTTCTAAAACACAGATCTTATGCATTCACTCCCCTGCTTCAAATCCTTGAGTGCCTGCCCTTTGTCCTTTGGGTTAAGTCTAGAAGCTTTCACCTGGTCTTTAGGGTCTCTCACAGTCAGCTGTCGTGTCCTTGTGTCACACCATTTCCCACTGTGTGTCCACACTTCAGCTGCCACAGACTACTGGATATTCTCTAAACTTGCCAAACACAATTACAGTTCTATGCCTTTGCAAGTTCTATTCTCTCTGCTGGCAATTCCCCTTCCCTGCCTCCTCTGCCCGTTCAAATCCTATTCATACTTTTAATGACAACTATGGATCTACCATAGTTGACTTCACAAGCCTTTGATTAATATACATTTAAGTTTCTAGTTTTTTTTAAAGGAATTCTGCACAGCTTTGTACATAATCGCTGTTTACTTTTACAAATGTATCTGTGAGAGAAATTCCTAGAAGTGAAATTACTACAGCAAATGTGTGTGCATTTCAAGTTGTGCTCTCCATAGAGGTTGTGCTTATTTCCACTCCCATCGACAGGCCCTGCGAGTGCCAGTTTCCTTACATGCTTGCCAACGCTGAGACCATAATAAATACTCTACACTTTAGTTCTAAAATTAAAGAAGTATTACTATTTGGATTGAGTTTTAAAAATCTTGGCATTCTCAGAAGAGAATTTGAGCATCCATCAAATTGGTAACATTGGTTATTTTTGAAGTAGGGGATGGATTGTCATTTTATTTTCTTTTTTATACCTTCTATATTGTCTGAAATATTTTCAGTGCATAGTCACTACTTTATCAAAACAAGAGATAGGGGCGGCCGGTTAGCTCAGTTGGTTAGAGCCAGGTTAGAGAGCTCTTAACAACAAGGTTGCCGGTTCGATCCCCACATGGGCCACTGTCGGCTGCGCCCTCCACAGCTAGACTGAAACAACTACTTGCCTTGGAGCTGATGGGTCCTGGAAAAACACACTTAAAAAAAAAAAAGAAGAAGAAAAAAAAAAGATATATGTAAAGTATATTATGTCTTAGGTATAATTATGAATACTATCTATATGTTTGCCCCATAGTAGCTGTATTTTAGAAAGACCAAACCACCTTGTACAAGAATAAGAACCCCTGTCCAGATGTTTCCAGTGTACACAAATGCCACTGGCTTAGCTCGCTATGGACAGAAACTTTCTCCTTTATTTCACAAAGACAGCGACCCCCAAGTGCGTGTTTCCGTGGACCAGCTGCACTGCCATAAAGGATCACTCCAGTTTGCAAGGTGAAGGGCTTGTGTGGAGCGCTGGCAGACTGGCTTCCTATTACCTCACGCACTTGCTTGCTATGCGGCCAGGACTGTGTGAGTGAGCTAATGTATAGGAGCCAGCTAATGAGAGCCCAGAGCAGAACATTTATCATGCAGTGTCCAGATCATCTCAAGCAGCTGCTAAGGATGGAGGCTTAGTCGCAGTGTCCCCTCAGTCATACAAATTAGATTGCTGTGCCCTTGGAGATCTAAGGCTGAGATTTCGCGTTTCCTGTTTTTCCAAATTCCCAGCAGAACCCACATGGCACCACAGCAATGCCGCAGGAACTGATATGGGAATCCCCCTGAGCTCTCTAAACCCAGCTGTTTGTTGATGTGTTTCATTTACTGCACATTTTACTTCCTGTAGAATGGGAGATACAAAATCATATCCCTCCTGGAACTATATTGAAGGCCTTGATCTCAGGTGGCGAAAACGGGCCCTGGATGAAATTTATGAGAGGAGAGATAACAAAACAGGATTTCTTAGAAGAATTTGGGAGACACTACTCTAAAATGGTGAGCGATAAACATACTTGAATTTCCATAGCCTAGAGTAGTGGAGGTAACACTCATCCGTATTTATTAAACTGTAAATAAAGAAGTGAAAATCTAATAATCCATTCTATGTTTTTAAGCTATTTTTTCTCTTCCCGGGTACTCAACTTTAACTGCGCATATGAATAAGTAAAAATACTCCTTATTAAACCCCTCCATCAGCTATTGTTGATCTGAAACAGGAAGTGTCTGCATAATGGCTTTGATCAGAAAGCTTATTTAAGGCAGTAATATTGAGCTTTTTCACTGTACTACGCATGTTTCTAAGTTCTTTTATTTATATTAACTCATGTAACCTTCACAATAACCCTGCTAAAATATAATTTAAACTATACGAAATAAAGTTCTGTGCACGGATGGTGGTGATGGTTGTGCGACAGTGAATGCACTTAATGCCACTCAACTGTACACTTAAAGTTGTTAAAATAGTAAATGTTATGTTTTGTATATTGTACCACGATTTTAAATATATACAGATAGACATCGATATCTATCTATCTATCTATCTATCTATCTATCTATCTATCTACATCTGGAAAATGTTATGCTAAGTGAAAGAAAAGAAGCCAGTCAAATAGGACTACATATTGTATTGTTCCATTTATAGAAATGCCCAGAATAGGTAAATCTATAAGAAACAGAAAGTAGGTTAGTGATTTTGTAGGACTGGGAGTATTGGAGGACGAGGAGGGGCATGGGGATGGGGAGGGCCACTGTGGGGATGGGATTTCTTCTTAGGGTGATGAAAATGTTCTAAAATTGACTGTGGTGATTGATGGTTGCACAACTTTCTGAATATATTAAACACCACTGAATTGTACAGTTTAAATGGGTGAAATGTATCTCAGTAAAGCTGTTATAAAATGTGTGCGTGTGTGTATAAAATAGCAGACTTGCCTTTGCAGATTTTGAAACAGGATAAAAGTTTTCAAAACCCACACAGACTGAATTTGAAAACAAAACAAAAATGATTAGAAACTGAAGCTCATAGTGGTGATGCTGAGGTAATACAAAATCATTAAATGTCTTTGGATCATTAAAAATTAAATTACATCTGCTTAATACACTTTTTAAGAGTTTAGTGTATCCTCTTATGGTATCCTGTTAACTTTTTAAAATTGACAATCCATGAGTGAAGTTAAAAAACTTACTTAAGTGGAATATTGATATAAATAGCTCCATTCCCTAACCATTATAACTAATTCTAAGTCACTTTTTATAACTTACTCGCATATGCAGAGTTCTCACGATGGCCAAGGGAAAGGATTCCTGCAGGCACCAAGCCCGAGGCCAAGGCTTTTACTGCCCAGTAGCAGTAGGAAGCTGGGAATGTATATTTTTCTCTGTTGCTGGTGAGCTGTTTTTACTCAAAATGACTTCTGGTTCTCCTTTCCCCTCCCCCATTCTTAGTCAAAGACCTCTGTGCCTGTGGACTCCTTTTTCTCCGTGCTGACCAGTGAGCAAGTGGCAAAGCCGTTCCCAGTGATGATGGAAGCCATAACTCAAGTTCGGGCAAAAGGCCTAAAGACTGCAGTCCTGAGCAATAACTTTTATCTTTCCAGCGGGAAAAGCTTTTTGCCCCTGGACCGGACACAATTTGATGTGGTAAGCTGGAAGTGACCCCAAACAGTAGTCAAAACAGAATCTGTCCTTGCTTCAGGATGCAACATTTAGCTGCCTTGTAGCAGGTCTTGTATTAATGGGTTTTTTATTCAGACTCTTGACTAAGTTAGGTTTAGACATAACAGGTTGAAAAGAGGATTTTAAAAATATCACTGAGCTTATAGCAAAGTCAGACATTTATGGGATTTGATAACTGGTTGAAACCTCAGCTTTAGAGACTTCCTTACATCCTGGCTTTGAACCTAACACAAGCACTTCCCTCAGCCCTCACATCTTAATGGGCTCTTTGATCTTTTCTCTTCAAAGGCCAACCTGTTGCCCTCCATTTCTATGGCATTAATCCTTAGACCAGCACTGTTCAATAAGCTTCCTGCAATCACGGAAATGTCCGATGTGGCTAGCCACATGAGTAACATATGGCTACTAAGCACTTGAAATGTGGCTGGTGCCACTGAGGAACTGAATTTTATTTCCTTTGAATGAATTGAAATGTAAATAATCACATATGTCTAGTGGCTATTATATTGGGCAGTGTGCGCAGTGTTAGACTATCGAAGTACACTGAGAAGATACTGAGCCAAGATACGGTCTTCTGTGCCAGGTTATATCTCTGAAGGATTCCCATTTCCCTAAGAGAACACAGATCATTATCCTGGGATAGGTATGAATTATTGATAGACGACTTGCTTAAACTTCAGTCATTCAGAAAACACGTTCTTACTGAGCAGTTACTGCATGCCGGGCACTGGCTGGGTGAGACGGGATACTATGTCCAGTGTGATGGGCACGGTCCCCGCCCTCTGGAACACGCCCTTGCCCATTTCACGTGCTCCGTCGCCACATGTGGCTAGTGGCTACTATATTGGAGGTGTAGCATTTCCGTCACTGTCGAAAGTTCTCTTGGATAGTGCTATTTTAGAACATAAGGTCTGGTAGAATCGACAGGCAGAAATTCAGAGCACAAGTGTTGGAAATTAACCTGCCTACCTAATGCTGTTTTCACCTTCTATCTGTTCCCTCCTTATAGGAAGATGGGCAGAGATTCAGTTCTCTCCCCTCTGGACACTTGGCCTGGGCCTTACCTGCTTTGATTGTTGGTTTCCCCACTGGGCTGGGTCACCACGTGGCACTCCTCCAAGCCCCTCCCCTCGGGGTGCTCAGGAGCCTCCCAGGATTCCAGTCCTGTCTCTGCAGCTAGCGAGCCTGGTGACCAGAGATGGTGGCCTTGCTTCCCTGAACCTGTTTCCTCACCTGTAACACAGGAATAGCAATTTCTTTGTTGTAGTTAGCTATGTGGGCCCCAGGGGACAATGCACACCAAGTGGTCTGCAATGCCTGGCACATATTCAGTGTACAATACATTGTGATTGTTTTTAGAGATCCCTTCCCTCAAGTGCAGCTACAGGAATCTTACGTTCTTCTGAACCGTTAAGTGGGCCAGGCTCACGTTGGGCCCTCCCACTAGAAGCTTCTTTAAAACAATGGACTCGTTTATTCAGTCTTCACAGGCTCTGTGGCACGTGCTTTCCAGTAGCTTTTCTGATGGGTTTTCATATGGTAGGTCTGCAGGAGAACTGGAGTTTTAAAAATACATTTCCTCAAGAGCGAGGGTTTGTTAAGGTGTTTGTCCTCTAAAGCTCTAAGGCAAAAAAAAAAAAATTTTTTTTGATAGAAATGAAGATAGTGTAACCACTGCTATGATCTGTCAACACGCGGCTGTTCCTGAACTCTTCACTATTAAAGGAGTCTGTCTCTGCTGAGGTGTATGGACCTTTTTAAAAAATTTCATCTAATGTTTTCATTAAAAAGTTTTTTACATTAGTTTTTATTATGAAAGAACACATTACATAAAATTTACCACCTTAACTATTTCTAAGTGTTACGTCTGTTCACATGGTTGTGAAACAAATCTCCAGAACGTTTTCATCTTGCAAGGTAGAACAGAAAGAGAAGGGCAGGGATTTTATCAAACTTAAACCTTAAGAGTATTTTTACTTCCCCAAACATAATCAGCTACATGAAGAGATGTCTGCTTGTCAGAACTTGGCTCCATTCCCCTAGGCTCACGCCCTCTCATTTCCTGTCTCAGCAGGTACCTTGCAGCTTCCCCGCAGCCTGATACATTGATCGGTGTCTGAAACCCCCGGCTTCTCTGCTACCAACGACTGACATTTTCTTTAGAAGGAGCTTCTTTGTCTTCTTTTAGCTCATTCAGGAAGACTAAGTAGAGAAGGTCTAGTTTACTCAGGACATTTACTTACTAGAAAGGACAGTACTTATCCAATCCTGAGTAGTGCCAACATGGAGTAGAGAGAGGGGCCCTCAGGTCTGTCCTTAGTCTTGGAGAGCAAGGCTCATTCCAGGAGTGAGGCAGGGGTTTAGTTCTCTTAGGACAGACCGGAGGCTATTGGTTATGGCTGTTAGGGCCATCTGAGGCCCACTTCATAGGAGATTAGGCCCTGGGACTTCCAGGGCGTTGGTGGATCAGAGCTAGCCTGACACTGACAGGGCTTTTTCAGGGTTCTCTTTAGCCCTCAGTAGCCCCCCTGGTTCCAGATCAGGTACACAGTTGAAGCAAGGCTGCCAGGATGCAGGAGGCTCTTTGCAAGTAACCTACTTGCATCACCACTGATGATCTCTGGTGTCAGCCCTCCTGGGGGATTTATCCACATAAATTTGAGTATGGCTGTTCTTTAACTTCTGACATATAGACATTAAAGTCATGTGTCATTTATAACAGTAAATAGTGTCTGATTTCTGGAAAAAAATGGTGAAATACTTTCCCTACAGCTGAAATGTACAGCTTTTGTTCTGCTTAATATCTGACATTAGCAAAATGCTTTGTCATTTTGGAACTCATTCAAGTTTCACAACAACCATTAAGATAGATAAGAGGGCTATTAGTATTCCTATTTTACTGATGATGAAACAGGCCCACTGTGGCTTCACTGTTTGTACAAGGTCATCGTATCTGAACTAGAACTTCAGTTTTCTGAGTTTGCCCGCAGGTTGTAACCCAGTATTTCCAAATTACTCAGCTTAAAAAAAGCAACACCATTTCTATCATAATACTCTTACGTCACTTGTTATTAACAAATCTGAACTGTCCTCCTCCTGCTCTTCTTATAAAAAAATATACCAGCGTGCACGTGGGAGCACTGCTTTTGGGGACGTTTATCTCTCCTTTCTGTCCCTCCCTCAGGTTGTGGAGTCCTGCCTGGAAGGAATCTGTAAGCCAGACCCCAGGATATATAAGCTGTGCTTGGAGCGGCTCGGCCTGCAGCCTTCTGAGTCCATCTTTCTTGACGATCTTGGAATGAATCTCAAAGCAGCTGCCAGCTTGGGTATTCACACCATTAAGGTAAAGGTCACTAGTTTTTGAACCCCTACTGTGTGCCAGGCACGAGTGGAAGCATTCCTGTGCATTCCTCTTACATTCACAGCGATAGCTGCCATTAGTGGTTTGCCCCCATGTTGCCGTAGTCCTTTTATTTTTCATTAGTTATGAAAATGTGTGACTAACTGCTTGTATTTTCAATGGGAAGTAAGACAGACTCATACTAAGAAGGCAGTTTGAGAAGAGTTACACAAGGAGGTGAATGGCAGGCCCCAGACATTTGGGATGGCAGTCAGGCTGCCCTAGTGACACTCTTCTGGGTGGGGAGCCAGCAGCTGCCAGCCACACGGACCACCCCATGTCATGGCTGTGAAGCACGAGAAGCCACGTGAGAAGGGGTCTCGGTCCAGCCTTCCATGCTTGAGTTTCATTATGAAGCTGACGGGCCCCTAGGGACAGAGTAGACGCCACGGCACAATATTCTGCCGTCCCGCATGAGGGAGTGTCATGGACTTTTAAGTGGCACTCTTCCCAGCACATAGCAAGTTTAATGTGGAAACTCATTGGCTGAGTATCCTGATGCCAAAGTCGTTGCTCAGAAAACTGACTTCGTGGGTATTTCCCTCTGAAAACGACCTTCTTAGAAAACAGACAGGAGGAGAGGTCAGGGTTCACCGGTGGCAAGTTCAACATTTTCTTTGAAACCAGGTGAATGACCCAGAGACTGCATTAAAGGAATTAGAAACTCTTTTGGGTTTTACATTGAGAACGGTTGTTCCAAACACTCGCCCTGTGAGAAAGACAATGGAAATTCCAAAAGATTCCTTGGAGAAGTACCTCAAAGACTTACTGGGGACCCAAACCACAGGTATTTAAGTTTTTGTATTTCGGTAACTCTTTCCAAGGCTCAGCTTGCCGTCTGGTTCTCACTTGCAAACCCTGGTGGAATGTGCTGGAGACAAAGAGGCAACGTGATGAGGAAAGCAGCCATTGGGCGCCGTGGACCTGAGTGCTGCTTTCAGTTTTGCTTGGGAAAAAACATTAACCCCCTTTTATATGGACCCCCCGCAAAGTGTACTTGCCTGCTCTTCCACCTGAGAGTGTGTGTGGCAGCAATCACTGCAAATGACTGTCACTGTCCAGGGGACGAACTTGGCGACTGCAGTGTGTGCCCAGGGGCGTTTAAGTGTTTTTCATTCTTCTGAGATGACAGCTTGTTTGTAAAGGTGACTTAAAAGTTGCATGCATATAAAATGTGGCAAACTTGCTCCATCTCTTTAGAGGCCCTACCCTTATTCTTCACATTCTACCCTGAGAAAAACAGGTGCCTCCTGAGCTTCTGAAGAAATTTCCACCTGGTGATAGTTTTGCCTCATCCATTTGATCCTTGAAAAAGACTTTTTGTATGAGCGTCACATGCTGATGTTTTCCAGAGATTCTATGATGTTTTCCAGTATTCTTAGTGCCTCCACAGAGCTGAGGGGCTCCGCCTCCTACCCAAGTACTAACCAGGCCTGACCCTGCTTAGCTTCAGAGACCAGATGAGATCAGCGCATTCACGGAGGGATACCTGTAGACGAGGGGCCCTTGCTGCCCAAGCCAGATAACTCAGGCAGACTCCCATTTCTTGCTCTTTTGACCAAGTGAAATGAATCTATGGCTCAGGTTTGTCTTATTATGAAGCAGAGGGCTAACTAGGATGTGTCTGCCAAAGAGTTCAGCCTGCGGAGGTGGGAAATTGCATCTCATGAAAGCAGCTTTGGCTCAAGCTGTAGGCCTCTGCGGAGCTCTTTTCAGCTGTCACACCAGCGTCAGGCGTGGTTTGGCTGAGAATGGGCTAAGGGACGCACAAGGGCACTTTTCATTCTCAGGCTTAAAGCATTCCGTTTAGCAAGATGGGTTGCCATGACTGTGCTTGTGCTTGATAAACAGAACTAAAAAGCTTTTTTTCATGGAGCAGGAGTTGGCAAGAAGGACAAAATTGGACACTTGTACAAAGTGTGAATATTATTGTGGTGTAAATCCAGTGGCCTTTGCCACACTGTAGTGACATGTGATTCTGGACCCATGCTGGTGGATTATGCCTGGGGCTCAATCACTTCTGGTACGCGGGGAGGAGGTGCTTTTCTTTTTTTTTCTTTTTTTTTAAACTTATTTATTTAAGTGTGTTTTTCCAGGACCCATCAGCTCCAAGTCAAGTAGTTATTTCAATCTAGTTGTGGAGGGCGCAGCTCACAGTGGCCCATGTGGGCATCGTACTGGCAACCTTGTTGTTAAGAGCACCGCGCTCTAACCAACTGAGCTAACCGGCCACCCCTGAGGAAGTGCTTTTCTTACAGTGCATCCCAAATCAGGATTTCCTGCATCCCCAATGCTGAACTCCTTAGAGAGAAAGAATGTCTTTCCAGGTGTGCCCTCCAGAGCTGGTTTGAGTTGTCTTTGTTTTCAAACTTGCAGGAGTGCTGGAACTACTTCAGTTTGATCACGGGCTTTCAAATCCAACTTACTACGTCAAGCTGGCTGACCATCAGCTGGTTCTGAGGAAGAAACCCCCAGGGACACTCCTTCCATCTGCCCATGCAATCGAGAGGGAGTTCAGGTAACTTCTCAAGCCCAGGCGCACTTGACAACCGGCCTCTGCAGCGCAGCCCCTGAGCAGACAAAGCAGCACTCCAAGTGCCTTGAGACTTTTAAAACTGCTAGTCTGACTCTCCAAAATGATTTCAAATAAGAACATGCCACCTAATTTTATTCTTAAGTTTCTTTTCTTTTCCATACCTAAATCTGTAGGAGACTAGACTTTTTTGGAACTTCCAGATGCAAAAAGGCATTTTTGAGATACTCTTTAGTTTTACCATTTAGTCTTCAAGACCGTAAGACCGTTAGTCTTAAAATCAGTCTATCTGTGGGGCGATAGCCCGACAAGTGTGGCCATGAGTTGACAGTTGTTGAAATGGGGTGATGGGTACCTGGGTTTTTTTTTTATATGAATCTCTCTACTTACATATGTTTGAAAGTTTCCATAATAAAATATTTAAAAGAAGAAATGTATTACAGCTCATTCTAAATAAAATAGTCTGCTTTGCAAATAGGAAAATTTAAACGTAGTAGGTTGAAAAAAAAGAATGAGCTCCAAATCTCTTGGAGAATGACTACGGACCCAATGAATGGGCTCCAAGGTGGGGCTTCCTCTCCTGACAACTTCCTCTTCCTCTTCCTCTCTCTTCCGTCCAGCCTGTTATGCTCTGCAGAAGGAAAGTTGCAGAGAGTAGTAGGGACAGTGCGATTGTGGCTCCTGGCCCCTTGTTCTTTCCGTTTACTGTTTCTCCTCCACACTTTTTGGCTCCAGCGATTTCACACGTCTAAGTGTTGCAAGGACTGATGACTGACAATTACGAAGCCTTGGGGGTTCATCAGAGGAGAAAACCTACAGCTATTCCTGAACCCTTGTATATGTTCCCATATAACAGCAGGTGTGTGTTCATAGAAGAAAGACCCTAAAATGTAAAACCACCACTCTCTTATGCATCCTGCTTGTGAACTGTCTCTAACCATTCCCAGAGGTACTGAGGAATTCTGCAGTACTAGAATGACATTCCAGAAATCTAGGAATGCACAGAATTTCCATTTTAGTAAAGGGATAAAATGTGCATTTGAAAATGAAACCTAATACAGTATCTGTTTCTAAAATGCCAAATGTAAATCTGAACAACTGTTTTAGAATAGAGTATAACACAATTTATTAAAAACCTCAGAATAGTCATACTTTTAGACCTAATAATACCAATTAGGAGATCGCTCTTAAAAAACATTCTAAATAGGGAAAAAAGCTATATGCATTAATATGCTAACCACAGTGTTGTTTATAATAAAAAATTGAAAACACCCTAAAGTTACAATAATTGGGAAATGATTAAATAAACCTTGGTATAGCTACCTGTTTCAACAACAATAATAGCTAACACTTAGTGACTGTTTAGTATGTACCAGGCACTATAATAAATGCTTTGAATTGTTAACTCAAAGCATTCTCACAACTCCACGATATGTTGCTATTATGATCCCCATTTTACAGATGAAGAAAGTGAGGCTTAAAGAGGTATGTTATCTGAGTGATGGAGTCTGGATTCACACCCAGGGGAAGTTCGGGATTCCACAGCCCGGCCTTAGTGATGATATTATTGCCCCCAATAAAAGTATGCCTATAATAACATTAAAATGTGTGATAAAATTTTAATGTAATAAAAAACAGATACAAACTATATATAGTATTCTTAACTATTTTTTAAGACTTATGAATTGACACAAAAAATATTGGAAAGAAACAGATCACAGTGTTTACCACGGTCATGTCTGGGTCGTATGTTAGTGGTATTCTTCAGTTTTAAGTGACAGAAACCCACTTAGCCTGACTTAAGCATAAAAAAGGAGAAGAGATGGCAAAATTTATTGGCTTCATAATTGAAATAATGGTTGCACCCAGAGGCCCAAATAATGTTACCAGGACCCATTCATTCTCTCTTCATCTCTTAGCTTTTCTTTCCTCACTAAACCCCGTGATCGTTCCAGCATCCCTCCTGAGATTGACTCATTTGCCCGATATGGTCACCGGTTTGTGCCCAAACCAATCTCTGTGGCCAGGAGGATGCAGTGTTCAGATTGGCCATATCTGAGTTTTATGCCCATCCCTGGAACCAGGGGTTGGGACAGTCCCACCCAAACCACGTGGGACTACAGTGGGGCAGAGCTGTTTCCCAAAGGACAGTTTAGGTGTTATTATTAGGACACGAAGGGGGAAAAGAAAATCAGGCAGGCAACAGCAGGAGCTAATTATTAGTGATACGACTGCAGAGTTATTTTTCTATTTAAAAATGTATTCCTTACATGGTTCAGAGAATTTACCAGTAAAACCACTGGGGCCTGGTGTTTTTCTTAGGAAAAGGTTTTTGACTATGAATTCAATTTAATAAATATTGGGTTATTCAGATATTTTATCTTGTTTTAGTTTTGGTAAGCTGTAATTCCCAAGGAATTTGTCCATTTCCTCTAAACTAACGAATTTATTGTTCATAATATTCCTTATTATCTTTTTAAATGTATGTAGGCTCTATCTAGTGATTTCCCCTCTTTATCATTCCTGGTATTGATTGATAATTTGTATATTCTCTCTCTCTTTCTCTCTCTCTATCTGTCGTCAGGCTAGCTAGGGATTTATCAATTGTGTTGATGTTTGCAAAGAACCAATGTTTGGTTTTGTTATATTTTTCCGTTGTTTGTTTTCTATTTCTATTTCACTTATTTCTGCTCTTTATTACTTTCCATCTACTTCCTCTGGGTTTATTTTTACCTTCTTAAGTGTAACCTTAAGTGATTGATTTAAAATCTTTCTTTTCTAATATGAGTATTTAAAGTTATAAATTACTCTCTGAACACATCTGCATCCCACATATTCTTACATGTTATAGTTTTACTATTATTAGTGTCTGAAATATTTCCTAATTTCCCTTGTGATTCCTTGTTTGACCCATGCTTATACGGAAGTATGCTATTTAAGTTCCAAATACTTGGGCTTTTTCTCTGATTATTCATGGAGCTACACCAGCTCTATTAGGCTTACCAATTGCGTGGTGCTCCCCCTTCCATCTGTTTGGTTTTTTTTCTTACTGTTTTTCTATGTACATTTTTATATTTAAAGTATGTCTCTTATAGATAGCATATAGTTAGGTCTTACTTTTCTATCCAGGTATGACAATTTCTGTCTTTTAATTGGAGTGTAATAATTGATATGTTTGATTTACGTCTATAATTTCACTATTTCTTTTTTGTTTGTTCCATCTGTTGTTGTTTTTTGTTGTTGCCTACGTTGGAGTCAATTGAATATTTTTAGAATTACATTTTAATTTCCGCATGTACTAATTTTTAAGTCAAACAAATAATTGTAAGAAAGTCTCACCAATTCAGCCAGCAGTGATGCTCATTTTGCTTTGTTCTGGCAGGATAATGAAAGTCCTTGGGAATGCTGGAGTACCTGTCCCCAAAGTTCTTGACCTCTGTGAAGATTCCGGGTAACGTCCAGATTTATTTTTCCATTGCATATTCAAGCTGCAGAAGAGAAAAGCCAATATACTAACTGAAATTCCAGTTTGTTACAGTAAAGACAAATAACACTGGGGTGAGAGAGAAAAGAGACTTTATAGCAACCTGTCCTAGAAGTTCTTTAAGTTATCCTGAAAGATAAAGAAATGCTTGCTTTTGTAAGAATTAGTAGAAAACATCTTTTTATAACATAAAAATATAGATCCACCTAGTTTTATGTTGTTTTTGTTTAATTATTTTACTTTAGTCTTTCTAAACTGTTTTTAAACTGCTTTGTAATACGTCTGTCCCTTTTCCCCAACTTTTTAATTATGAAAATTTGGAAACGTACAGAAAGTTGAAAGAAGAAAAAAATAGTATAATGAGCACCCATTTACACTTCATCTAGGTTAAAACACTGTTGCCATTTTGCCACATTTCCTTTCTCTATATATGTGTATGTGTGTGTATACATGTACATATGTATATGTGTAGTCTATATATTAATTTTATATAAATAGCAATGATTACATAATAAAATAAGTTTATATTTTGTAAAATAAATAAATATACTTTATGTATATATAAATTATTTTTAACTAAACCTTTTGAAGTAAGTTTCAGGCAGCATACATCTCCTAAGAATAAAGACATTTTCTTTCATAACCACAGCAGAATTGTTATACTTAATTAACTATAATTTAATAATATAACAATATCTAGCACACGTTCAAGTCAAGATAAAGTTCTAACGGTAAAAATTTCAAAACAACTTTTTAGAGAAGTAAACTGATTTCTAATAATGACTAAAAAGATGAATTAATATTTCAGTGTGTCACCCTAATACTATTGGGTGGTAAACTCATATGTTCCATTCATACCACTGGATAATGATAAAAATAACAAAAAAAAGAAGGGGTATTTACTGAACCCTCATTGGAACCAGACACATATGCCAGGCACTCCATATATATTTGCTCTCGCAATTCTCAAAACTACCCTTTAAAGTTTTACAGATTAAAAACACCCCAAATCCCAGAGAGGTTTACTAAGTCCCACATGATCACACTGCTAGGAAGGGGTAGAGAGGGGACACCTGGTTCTGTATGGCCCCAAGGCCCCCCCCCACAACATGCTGCTTTGCTATATTACCACACTGAAACCCATGCGATGGCTTCTACCAGTGGACCAAAGAGAAGAAAGGTGTGCTGGCCAAGAAGTAGGACAGGGCTCTGTGTGGGTGGGGGGGGGTGGGAGGGGGTCCTTCTTACTCCCTGTGCTTATGTGCAAAAGATAAAGGAAATGTCTAGTAGTTGGGGTCTGAATCCTTCCCCAGCACTCGGCATACACACAGGGCGGAAGAGCAGTGCCACATTGTGAGCCACCGAAACCCCCTGTCTGTGTCCCTCCCAGGGTCATTGGCACGCCCTTCTACCTGATGGAGTACTGCCCCGGCGTGGTCTACAAAGACCCTTCTCTGCCAGGCTTGGAGTCCAGCCAGAGGCGGGCCATATACACTGCCATGAACAGAGTCTTGTGCAAAATTCACAGTGTGGACCTTAAGGCTACGGGCCTGGAAGACAACAGGAAACATGGTGAGCGTGAGGCTGCTTGTCTTTCGTGTTGAGCGTTTCCTCACTGTTGCCTCTGCTTCTGGGATTTGCATGGTTGTCAGGGTGTTAACACATCAGACGACTGGGAAATGTGAGTTGGGCTTATTAGCTTCCTACTTGGAAATCCCGTTTATTCATGGAGGTGTTGCTTACCTAGACATTTTGTCCTGGGATAAATCACTTCATGGACTATAGAATCTCTTCCTTGCAACTTTTATCTCACTAGATCATTTAACAATTTCCTTTTTTGGATACTGGCCAAGGGTCTTTAAGATACTTCTCTATTTTTCACCCTTTCCCTTACTCTTTTCAACAGGCATAGATTTTTTAAATGCCATTATGCCAATGTGTTTTGTTTTTCTAATGTCTGAGGGTTCCAGCTGCTCCTCATCCTTGCCAGCATTTGGTACTGTCAGGTGTTTTCTTTTTTGAAGTGTAGCGTTCGATGAATCTTGACACAGGCACACAATTTTATAACCACCACAACTGTCTCCATGCTTTTGCGTGCAACAACTTCAGCACTAACCAAAGACTCACTCACTGGTCAAGATCTTCTGATTCTTGACCAGTATGGATTCCTGACCATAGTCAAAAAGAATCTCTGAGCTAAGCAGCCTTTTCTTTCTCTGCCTTTAACCAAAATATGCCTGTTTTCTGTATGAAAGGCTACACTGTGTCCAAAGTACATGAACTTCCTAACACACTTCTGCCGAGTTCCCTGACGTTCCCCACTCCAGAGGCACGTGACCTGAGTCCCCAAAACTAACAGTTTGAGACGCTTTCCTACAACGGAGCAGGCTGGCCAAATTCTTAATGCAAATTGAGGGGTCCTCACTGCCCCACCCCTGCCAAATAAAAGCAGATCTTTATCATCCCCCCATATTCTAACCTGCTGATCAGAGATACACACTCTGTGGAGGTTCCCCTCCATCTTGGTGGTCTTCGTGGGAAATACTAATACTAAAAATGCAGTCATAGTGTATCTGAAGTTCACATTTAGGTGGGCGTCCTGGATGTCATCTGGCAGGCCTAGTGACCAGTAAAAGGGCCAACAGGCAAGGACAACAGATGACGCCTATATTGATCCATTATTTCAGATGAAAAGAGTACTGGGCCAAAAGCCAGGTACTAATTTATGGCTGACCTTAGACAAGTCCCATTATAGTTTTCTCAATAGTAAAGGTTTGGTTAAAAAAAAAAAAAAAAAAACAGCCCCGGCTCCCATATAGGGCTGATGTGAAAAGCTGATGAGCTGGTACCTATCCCAGTGCTCTGAATGAAGAGAAAGCCTTAGGCAGATGAAGTGATGGGCCCTGTGACCTCCCGCCATGGCCACGGAGAGAGAATCACTTATGGGAGTCTCTCCCGCTTGCTGTCTGAGTGAACCTTTGCCTTTTATTTTCAAAGTGGACTATTTTGCCGCTCTTTCCACTGACCTATTAGCACAGAGACAGAGCAGAAATCTGATGTGATTTCATGTGACCCAGGGCCAGCCTCCTGGGCCATGGACTGTGTTTTGAGCCTGAGAGCATAAAGCAGCTTCGTTGTATATCAGGTTCACTGATCTAGCTGCACGGGCATCAGATCGTCCTTTCCAAGAATCCTGCAATTGCTCAATTATGTCAGGAATCCATATTATGTCAGGAATCCCTGCTCGGCAGGGCATTGGCTCTATATATACAGAGCGTACCAAAAACATGTATACACATTTTAAGAAAGGAAAATTGTATTAAAATTGTAATACTCAATATATACCGATAACAAAAGATGAAGACCCGTCACGTTTGACTTCTGCAATTACAAGATGTGCTCAAAGTGGTTCCCATCAACGTCCAGACACTCTGATTACAGCGAACTACTGCTTGAGCAACGTTGACCAAAGTGTCCACTTGTATACCTTTTATTGCCTATATATAGACATATATGTCTATATATATAATACACATACACACAAATAGTGATATATGTGTGTGTATATATATATATATACATATATATATATATATCTCACTTTGTGTAAAAGGGGGTGTGTTTAAATATACTTAAATGTTTGTTTGCACAAGTGAAGAATATCTCCAAAAGGAAACCTAAGAAACTCATCACGTGGGTTGCCTTTGGGAAAAAACTGCTGAGTGGCTGGGCAGAGGTAGGAGAAAGACTTCGCTGCATTCCCTTTTACTTTACTTTCAATCCATGGGAATGTATTGTCTGTTCAAGAGAACACATTTAAATTCGTTGAAGAAAAGAGCACACAAACATGATTTCTAATCAAAAGGAACTTTTGACAAAGATCCTTTAGGTAGAGTCTAATTATCACAAAGAACCTTTCCGCCAAGGCCCTGCAGGGAGCATAAATCCTCTTTTCTCATCCCAGAGGGTCAGGCTGGCCGATTCAGTGGCAGGAGGCCTGCTAGGGACCAGTGGCCAACAGAGCCAGAGACTTGGGGACAGCTGCCTCTGCTTCCCGTGAGAAGGGAATGTGAGCAGCACTGAGTTGGTGTGTATGGGGTGGGGGGGTCCCAAATCCACACAGGAGAGTTTCTTGAGGGGCTCCTTCCACAAAGGCTCCACTCCCATGTTTTTGTATTTGACTTATTATGATCATTTCAAACTTACAGATGTATGCACTAGTACAATGAATAACTATCTATGCCCACTACCAATTTTAACAATGGTGAACTTTTGCCATTTCGCTCCTCTCTCTCTTTATATGTGTGTATGTGTGTGTACGTGTAATTAACAAAGTTCATTCCTACAGACTTCAGTCTGCATTTCCTAAGAATAAGGACATTCCTCACTACCATCATCATTACCATTCCTCAGTACCATCACATTTACCGTTTTCCCAGAATGTTTAAAACCCAGTCCATAGTCACATGTCCTCATTATCCCCCTTACATCTTTTACAAATGAATTTTTTTTCTTCTTTCAAATCAGCATCAACCAAGGAACCTAGCACAGCACCCCCCATACCTGTTTTTTTCCCAGTGAATTTTTTAAGAAACCAAGTCAGTTGTCTTACAGATTTGTCTCGATTATTTCCTTATGGTTTCATTTACTGCTGTCTTCTATTTCCTGTAATTCTGAAAACTGGAAGTTAGCCCTAAAGGTTTGATTTGTTTCGGGTGATAATCCTGGATTTTGATCTCCACGTCTCAGAGCCCAGCTGGACCCTCTGAAGGGCAGTGTCTGGATGCTCTGCGTGTGCAGTGGACGCCACAGAAGGAGCTTGGTCTCTCTGTCCTTGTCTTCAAACCCTCTGGGGACCATTTTTCTCTCAGATGAGGGTGAGGGCCTGGCTTAGAGCCAGGGACCTGACAGGTGGTTTATTATGAGTTATATTAATAGTGACAGTTAGTAATTGTCAATTGACAGTAACAGTGACATAATAATGGCCGCCATTCACTGAGCAGCCTTCTGTGCCAGCTCTGTATTTGGCGTGTCATACACAGATTTTGTTTAGCCTTCACGACAGTCCTACAGAATTTAGATATCACTACACTCACACAGGAGAAGCAAGGGTGGCTCAGAGAGGTTAAATCAACTGAAGACCTTGACTGTGAGCCACGTTAACTCCAGAATCCCTTTCAGTGTCCAGTCCCAGAGGTAACGTGCAAGTTCCCAACTGTGGTATCTCTTGGATTTCTCAGCAAACGACTGAATAGCAGCAAGTACTCACATAATACTTATTACATGCCAGGAACAGTTCCAAGGGCTTTCCATACTTTATCCTCCCAACAACTCTATGAGGACCATCTCATCAATGAAGAAAAACTGAGGCCCATCCAGGTTAAGTGACATGTCTGAGATCACAGAATAAAGAATGGCAGAGCTGAGAGACCCAGGCGGTCCGGCCTCAGCTTCCATGCTCTTAGCCAACCACTGTTTAGCCATAAAGGGATTTCCTAACAGCTATTAGGAAGCTCATAGGACCGCAGAGAGGGCCAGGGATCAGGCCTGGAGGCCACGTGGCTGGGAACAATGCCCAGCTCACTGATCCAGCCAAGAGAAAACAGCCAGTGGCCTCCCCTTGGGGTGGCGGGAGCATCCTGTGGGAAATCTCCAGTCATAAGATGATGATGCCACAGAGCATTACAAAGGCTTTTACGGCACTGGTTAATTTTTGAAACCATTGAAGGTTGTTGGAATGGCTCTAATCCTCTTTCTCTCAGGGGACTATATTCCACGTCAGGTGCAAACCTGGATTAAGCAGTATCGAGCCTCAGAAACGAGCACCATCCCGACGATGGAGAGGCTCATCGAATGGTTGCCGCTCCATCTTCCCAAGCAAGAGAAGACCACGGTGGTGCACGGGGACTTCAGGTAGACACGAGGATGGGGCAATGTTTAGATGGGAAAAATGATGGGAAGGGCCTCTGAAGGGGAAGTTAAGCAGCTGGTCTTGGCGCCATTTACAGTTGTGAGTTATTCCCATTACAAGATCTCCCTGTGCATGGCCTTTTAAGGCAGGGTTTCTCAGCCTTGGCACTATTGACATTTTGGGCCAGATTTTTCTTCTTTTTTAATTTTATTGGGTAACAGTGTGTCTTTTCCAGGATCCATCAGCTCCAAGTCAAGTCATTGTCCTTCAGTCTAGTTGTGGAGGGCGCAGCTCAGCTCCAAATCCAGTTGCTGTTTTCAGTCTAGTTGCAGGGGACGCAGCCCACCATCCCATGTGGGAATTGAACCGGCAACCTTGTTGTTGAGGGCTCGCGCTCTAACCAACTGAGCCATCCGGCCGCCCCTCCGGCAGCTCAGTGGCTGCTCGTTGTCTTCAATCTACTTGTGGAGGGTGCAGCTCACTGGCCAATGTGGGAATCGAACCAGCAACCCTGTTGTTCAGAGCTTGCACTCTAACCAACCGCCCCAGACCAGATAATTCTTTATGATGGGGGGCTGTCCTGTGCAACCGGGGCGTTACTACCACCCATAGGTCTGAAGGTACAAGCATGTGCTTCAGTTATTACTACCGCATAAAAAAACCCTCAAAACTGTGTGGCTGGAAATAATGACAGCAGTTATTTTGCTCCTAGATCTGCAGTCTGGGCTTAGGATATCTTGTGTCACCTGGGGTGGCTTCAGGCTGGGGGTTGGAGGGCTCACTCAGATGCCTGGCACTGGGCAGAGCACACATGAACAGCTGGACTCCTTGGGCCACTCTCTGTCTCTTTGCGGCTTCTCACATGGTCTCCCCAGTATGGCAGCTTCTGGGTAGCTGGACTTCTTACCTAGAGGCTCATGGCTCCAAAGGTGTGTGTTCCAAGAGCGGGGGCTGGGCGGGACCTGATCACCTTTTCTGACCTCGTCTTGGGAGTCACTCAGCATCACTTCCACCTGCATTATATTGTTAGAAGCAAGCTGCTTCAAGAGGCGAAGAATCCAACTCTTTCTTTAGTGGCAGGAGTGTCAAAGAGTTTGCAGACCTGTTTTAAAACCATCACAGGGAAAAGCCCAGAGAGGGTAGCCGTGTGGAGAGAATGCTGGTAGGCTAAAGCTGTGGTCCTTGGGAGAGGAATACAGCCAGCCCTCAGCTATCTGAGAGGGAGCTGGCAAATACATAACCCCTTCCCATCTCCTGCTGGTGTCCCCATTGGCTGAGCCCCAATGAGCCAGTGGGCAAGGGAGCACGCTGGTGGATGTAGACCTGCCCTGCAGCTGAGGCTCCTGGGCACTGAGGGGCCTGGAGGGTAGGGGTGCATTTGGAGGGGCAAACAGAAGATGCCCAGCACAGGTACCCACTAGTGGTCAGTTTTCGTAGCCCTGTCTCCCCCTTCTGTTGTTTCTTCAGGCTGGACAACCTGCTGTTCCATCCAGAAAAGATGGAGGTGCTTGCTGTCCTTGATTGGGAACTGTCTACCTTAGGCGACCCCCTTGCAGATGTGGCCTCCAGCTGCCTGGCTCACTACCTGCCCCCCAGTTTTCCCGTACTTCGAGGTAGGGACTGCTGTGGGGGAGACGGAGGGACCGAGCCGGCTCCATTCTCAAAGCATTCGGGCAAACTCAGTGGAAGTAGCTGTGATTGGGCTGGTGCATGAACTTGACGTCCTGGTGGTCTGGGTAAAAAATGCAGTTGGGGTGCACTCCTGTCGTAATGGGGGTAATTGGGTATAGCGAGTATTTTAAATGAGAAGGATGTGCATACAGGTACCTCATATGCTTCCACACAACTAATTTCTATTTAATTTTTTAAACTCAAAGATACAGTTCTATTTTCAAAACTTTAGAGCCAACAGATAAAAAAGAAAAGTTAAAATCATCAATAGTCCCAGAGATCACTGCCGAACTTTTCATTCTGGTCATCTTTTTTTCTATGTGTATACATACATATATACATATACACATATACTATGTGTATACATTTGTTTTAATGAAACTGATTATACAATTTTATGACCTTTTTTTCACTTTATATACTTTGGACATGTTTTCTTGCCATTAAATATTTCTTCTACGGCATCATTTTAATGATGGCATAGGATTTTATGGTATAGAATTAATCAAGACATTTGGTTTGATTCCTAATTGGATATTTAATTTGTTTCAAATTTTTTATATATTACACCCCCCACCCTCACAAAAAAGGCAGTGAACACCTTTGTAGTAATGTACTTACCTATATATATATAAGCTATACTCCTAGGATAAGTTCCTAGGAATGGAATATATTACATGCTCCTAAACCATGAAAATATTACAAATGAAGCAAGTTGTCACTTTTTCATAATTTGGTGGGATCTGTCTCTCCATACTCTTCTTTGTCAAATGACTGGTCGCAAATGATATGCATCCACCCTGAACTATGGTCCAGGTGGAATTGGAGGCCCCTTGCTCCTTCCCTTCCTCTGCTCCCAATTTAGTCTGAAACTTGGAGGCACCGATTAGTGAATAATGGCTTCGTGCCTGGATCCCAGCCATGTGAGGGCGGAAGAGCCCTTGAAATAATCAGCTGACCCTTTGAACTAGCTATGGAGCCAACTTCCAGGGGAGGAAGTGATTTTCAGAATGTAAATACTGTGTGGCCACAGGGGCGTGTGGGAGTCACTGACTGCCCAGGGGGGCTCTGTCACCACAGGTTTGAGTGGCTATGATTTGACTCAGCTGGGTGTCCCTACTGCAGAGGACTATTTCGGGATGTACTGTCGTCACATGGGGATCGCTCCCCTCGAGAACTGGAACTTCTACATGGCTTTCTCCTTCTTCCGCATGGCTGCCATCCTACAGGGAGTCTATAAGCGCTCGCTCACAGGTAATGGGGTGGTCTCAGTTTCTCCCCCTGGAAACAAACCCACCTGTGGCCACAGGCTTCAGAGGCACGGGTTTGGCCAGAGTCTATAAGATTCAGTGAATTCAACCATTTGTCAGTAAGTATATATCATAGATTATAGTCTTTAAAATAGTTAAACTTTTTTAAATGATGAAGATAATGCATAAAACATTTTAAAGTAAAATCATACAGGATAAAAATTTAGGTACTGAAAAATACACGTAAGATGATCACATTTTTATAAAACTTGGAGAGAAGACAGATGTACAGAAAAAATTGGGTGGCCCAAGAAACTGTGAACAGTAGCGTTTATCTTTGAGAAGTGGTGCTGAGAAGGAAGGAAATTGTTCTATATGATTGAATTTTTATCATGTCTGGTGTCTCCACGCTGTGTACGCTCCCAATCCGTTAGTCACTTAGTCGTCATCTCAGTAACCAGATTACTGTCAGGGTGTCACAGTGTTCAGGTAACCCTTATTTTACTTAATAACGGCCCCAAAGCGCAAGAGTAGTGATGCTGGCAATTCAGATCTGCCCAGAGAAGCCATAAAGTGCTTCCTTTAAGGAAAAGGTATGTATGTATGTATAGGAAAAAACAGAATATAGAGGGTTTGGTGCTATTCTGGAACATATCCGCTGTGGACAGGGGGTGCTATTATAAAAACATTCGATAAGGGGAAACAAAAAAACCCAACTATATGAACACCAAAATTAGTTCTGTACGTTTGTCTTCTCTAAACTCATTTCTCTGTTTGAACAGTTGAGATGTGTGGTATTTCCCTGGACAGTGGGTTTACAGAAGGAGCACTTGTTTCAAAGGCATTCTCTGTATGGTGTCAATCACAGGAGACGTCACTTCCTCTTTAGATTTGCAGGAGGGGGATGGTGACCAGAGCCCAGGGACTGAGTTACAGTCTGTACCAGTCCCAGCCCACGTGTCACTGTCCTTTATCAATAAACTGGTGCCAAAGACTAGGCTTCCTGTAGATGGCTGCTGTTACCATAGAAAGGCAAAACTGCTTGTGACTGCAGCTTAGGAGGTGGTCTCTTCTGCGGTGACTACGTTTGGGAAAATACACCAGAACTGATAGTTTGAAATCATCCCAAGCCCCTACAAGTGATTGTCCAAGAGACAAAGAAAGCATTGCCCTGAGATCGAGATCCAATTAAAGCGAAGAAAATTCGGAAAACATTTTGTACTCTCTGTTGTAGAAGAAAATCGTTATGAATAACAACGAGTTTCAGGGAGGTGTCTCCCTCATTGATGCGGCGTGTGCATTCTGAGTACTGAGGGGAAAGGTCGGCCCCCTCATGCTCGTCAGCCCTCACTATTATCAGTGACGCAGGGAAGGGCCTGCCTGGTCCCCAGGGTGCACCCTAGGGCTCGGATCCATCCCAGCACCTAGAAGGTGCTGAGTAGAGACTCGCTGAGGCCCAGAGGTCTGCATTGTCTGCTGTGTAGCAGGTGGATTTGGTGCCTGGTTTGTAAGGAATAGCAGAATATCTTTAACACCAAAACTGCATGAAAATGACTCTTGAGAAGCTGGCCATGGCAGAAGCCGGAAGAAAAACAGGCCTCTGTGAAGTTCCAAAGAGAATGGGGAAAACAGTCTTTTTAGAACACGATAATGCTAAAAATGATCCAAGAGAGCCTGCTGTAAAAAAAGCCCACCGTAAGGAGACAGTGTACACCCAGCCACATGGCTGGACCTCAGAAGTGGCAGGCTCGCTGAAAAGTCTACACACCCTGTGATGTATTTGTGACATTCCGGAAAACAAACTGTAGGAACAGAGATCAGTGTCCCCAGAGGCTGGGGAGAAGGGTTGGGTACAAAGGCACACTGGAGATTTGGGGATGGTGGGAGTATTGTGTACCTTAGTGGCGGTGGTGATTACCTGACCCACCTTGCAGAATTAGACACTTTAGAAAGAGGGTATACGTACACCATACCTAAATAAAAAAAATCCTTTCTGAAAAAGTCTTGAGCATATTAAAGAAAGCAAAAGAGAGAGTGAGAGCATGACTAGAGTGACTTCTGTGACGCTGGTGATGGTGTCGACCTAACAAAATGGAGCCTAGAAACTGGCCATTATTCTAATCCTGTGTGAGCCTGTTTTGTCAGTTTCATAGCAGGGCCAGTGTAGGATAATGCAGGGCTGCCTGTTACCCACTGGGGACAGCAGAAGTAATTTGGGGGTGTTACTGATTTAATTTAGTTTCTTTAGGAAAAGAGGTCAAGAGCAGGCCAACTGAGTTCCACTTCTGGCTCCCAGCCCACTGATGTAAGCTCAGGCATGTCTCCTCCATCTCTGACTTAAATCCTTACCCTAAAGTGGGGATTAAAGCAGTCATGCTGCTTAGGGAGTTCAGTGAGCTCTGAGGACACACATAAAGCGGTACGCTCGCTAACACCATGTCTGGTCCATGGCAGATACTCAGCAAGTGGTAGTAGCTGCTGATATAATAACAATATTATCATGTGTTAGCATTATGGCTAAGGGCAGTTTAGGAGTAATCACGATTTTCTTTGCTTCTGCTCAGGGCAGGCAAGCTTGGCAACCACTGAACAAAATGGAAAGCTGACTGAATTTATGTCCAATCTGGCATGGGACTTTGCAGTCAAAGAAGGGTTCCGGATTTTCAAAGAGATGCCAGCCACAAAACCATTAACGAGGTCCTACCACACATGGGCCGGTCCACAGTCTCTGCTGAGCCGCCCAGGAACCAGGAGTTATATAAGCCTTCCAGAATCTTCCCCAGCTCATGCCCCAAAGGGAGCTCTGGTTATCTCTCCAGAGGGCCTTTCCCCACCAGTCAGGGAGCTGTACCAGCGGTTGGGGCAGTTTATGGAGCGACATGTGTATCCTGCTGAGCCAGAGCTGCGGAGTCATCAGGCCTCAGCTGAGAGATGGACCCCTTCCCCACTGGTTGAAGAGCTCAAGGTAAAGTGGCCTTTTGAGAGTCGGTGAGACCTCATTAAGGTGGTAGCACCTCAGCTGCCCTGGGCACACCTGCTCCCTCCAGGTAGTGAAGAGACAGGAGAGCTGAGCTGAATTACCTTTGCTTTCCACCATCACTGGGAATTCCTTGCTGTGGTTTATAACCATATTGGGGCAGGTGGGCCCAATATGCAGATTTGAATTATGTACATTTGAAACAGTATGATATTAAATACATCAGTTAATAAAGTCTGTCTTTAAAGAACCCATAATGTCAAAGCTAAAGGGCCACATCAGTTGTAAACTGTGTGCTGTTTTTGCATGACGACACCACTTTAGTTCTTGACACGGTTAGTCTTGGCCTGTCTTAGTTTTTAAGTTATTTGAGGTCTTCAGAAGCACATATTTTGCCTATAATACAACCATCACCTACTTTTAAAAAAAGTAGCATCATCACTTTTTTCTAGTTAAAAACCAAATTGCAAAATTAACCAAAGCTCAACCGTGACAAAAGTACGTAACATAGAAAGAAAGCGTTCTCTACAATTCTCCACCCTTTGTGGTAACCACCGTGAACAATGTGGTACTTAGGCTGCCAGCTTCTTCTTTCAGTTCTATACTAACATATGTGATTATCCCTATGTTGTAATGGATCACCCTGCTTGCTCATTCGAATCTCCTGCTTGCTCATTGAACTTAATGACATGTCACCTTCCCCTGCCAGCACACCGAGAGATCGACCTCTGAAGGGTTCTGCAGTGGGTGCACCATGATTTATTTGCCCTCCCCCAGCTGAGGGACACTGGGTGTCTCAGTCACAGGCTAGGTAAAAGACCCAGAAGCCACCTCTGGGTCACCTGAGGAGCCAAGGCCGTCAGCTAGCTGCTGCCATGGACAGGGGGGCCGAAGACCCAGCATTAGAAGACAGCAGATGCTGCCACAGGAAGGCAGGCTGCAGGGAGCAGGGCCAAGGCTACCACACGAGCTGCCAGCTAGGAGGTCTCCCCTGGATGCCTCCTCAGGATTTGGCGTTTGAGGTGGGAATTTTCAGGTGGCCAGGTGTAGGTCCCATGGCTTTGGTGCCAGGAAGCAGGGAGGAGGGCGTATCTGGCCCCCTTCATCTTCGGCAGTGGGAGACTCGGCCTTGACCCCAACAAAATGTATACAGTGAGGGAGTCCCCCAGAATGAGAACAGGGTTTGGATCCTGGTGCGCTGAATGCTCTCATCTGTTTCTGTGTACGCTTATTGTTTCCACAGGATAAACTTTGAAGTAAAACTACTGGTCCAAGAATGAGACCACTTAGAGTTTTAATAAATATTGCCAAATTTTCATTCAGAAGGTTTTACCGACCTACACTGCCATCATTAACGTGTGAGATGCCTGTTCCCCACCTGCTGGCCCCCACATTTATCCTCGCACATCTGGTATAAGCACAGAGGCATTGGAAAAGCAAACACTCATGCAGCAGACACCCCCAGACTCTACATCAGATGCCTAGGAGAAACCTAGCTTAGTGAACATTCTGCTTCTCGTTACAGTGGAATAGGAGCATCTGGTAACTAGGATTTTGGGGTGAAGTGGTGAAATTGTAGCCCCTGGCTTTTATCCAGTGTCATTACTACCCATAAATGAAAAGTATTTGGCCATTTGCAATGCATTTCATACATCCTGTGAAGGAAGCATTATTCACCTCGATTTAAACGTTAGGAAACGGATTTGTCCAGGGAGACAGCTAGAAAGAATAAGCACCTGGATTCAAAGCCAGAACCTCTGGGCTCAAATTCTGTGGGTCCCCCGACCCCCAACTACAAGATAATTATATTCATTTCCTCATTGTACCTCTTCTCAGAACTCCCTTGCTTCCTACATCTCCCTTCCCATTCTACTTTATTTGTTCCAACTAACCTGCCCTTCTCCTTGGCCACTGCACTCTGAGCTAATTAGCTTTGCCCAGAATACAAGGCAAGTCATGTACTGATTCTAGCAGAACATGTCATTGAGACCGGGCCCAATATAAACGTCCACAATCAGGCCAGCTGGCTCCTCCCAGCGAGAAGAAGTGATGGTAATTACATCCATAATGACTAATTAGCGCAGCCTGCCAGCTTCAGTGTCAGGCACTTTATGTGTTATCTCATTTAATCCTCACAACACCCAGGGAGGTGGGTGCTGTGGCCGTTGGTGAGTTTGGGCTGCCTGGTGTCCATTCCCCTCTCTCTTGGTAGCAGTACCCCACTTTCATTTGGGGGCATTCCCTCCCCGCTTCGGCTGTATGCAAGACTGTCAGTCAAGGGGCCAGCCCAGCCACCCCCAGCCAAGAAGTGAGCATGTGAGCCAAGTGGTGCCAGCCAGTCGCTTCCCGGAATTGGGAGAGTGAACAGTGTTTTCAGGATAGAAAACAGTTGGCACTCACTCATTCCACAGCGGGGGCCCTGCAGGATGGCTGAGCATCCTGGCCTATCGTGATCCTGTAGGCTCCCTGGGTCACTGTCCAATTCTGAGCCTTGTTCTCTAATCTGAGCTCCTGAGAACCTTCCCATTTGGTTCCTGTTTTCCTTTCGTGAGCCACAGTCTGTTGGTATTGCTACAGTTCGGTAATCCTGACCGATAGGGTGGGTGGGTGGTCACACCCCATTTCACAGATGAGGAAACTGAAACATGCAGATTCAGTGTCTTGGCCAAGGTCTCCCAGCCAGGGGTGGCAGGGCTGGGTCCAACTGAAGGCCTGAGCTCCTGACCCCAGGCAAGACTTCCTTGTTACCTACCATGTTTCCCCGAAAATAAGATCTACCCAGAAAATAAGCCCTAGCATGATTTTTCAGGAAGACATCCCCTGAACGTAAGCCCTAATGCGTCTTTCGGAGCAAACCTTAATGGAAGACCTGGTCTTATTTTTGGGGAAAAATGGTAGGCAGGCGCTACCTTCAGAAATCTGGGGTTACTTGTCTTAGGAGCGATGTGCCTCTTAAAGGAAGCTGGTTCGGGCCCTCTCCTTATGCACCGTGTCAGGGCCGCTAAGTCTGCAGCCATGTGTAATTCACCCTGTCACGCAAAATAAAGGATCCTCCAGTCTCTGTGCTCACGGAGAGTGTTCTCCGAAGATTCATTATTATACTAACAATGCTGCCTGTACGTGGGGTGTCTGGTTAGTGAACAGTGTTTTCAGGCTAGAAAACAGCTGACCCTCCCTCACTCCACAGCAGGGGATGTCTGCTGCCATCCTGGCCTCCCGGTGCTGACGCCACCCCACATCCAGCCTGCTGGTGCGGACTTGCGTCGTTTTTGGCGCACACTTCATCTTTGGCTGCCTACCTTCTTCTCTCTAATCCCTTTCATTAGTTTCCACAGGCCACAATAAAATGACAGCACCCACTGTACTTCCCTGACTGACTTTTCCCGTGTTAGGAGAAAGCCAAGGCCGAAGGACTTTGGAACCTCTTCTTGCCCTTGGAGGCTGATCCCGAGAGAAAATATGGAGCAGGACTGACCAACGTGGAGTATGCGCATCTGTGTGAACGCATGGGCACGTCTCTGTATGCCCCTGAGGTACCTTCTCTAAAGCTGTCCTCTGAGTGAGGCTGTCCTCGTCCTCCGTAAGAACCAGTTCCCCTCCCGCACTGGCAGGGTTTCCTCCACCGGGCGCTGGACTCAGGGGCACTGCCACAACCATAAACTTCTAACGAGGGAGGACAGCTACTGGCGGGTGGCTGGAGGCAGAGCAGGAAAGCAGCTCAGGGTGGGAGTCTCCAGGGGAGATGGGAGCCATCCGGGCTTCATGGGCTCTGAAACACTGCATTCGGATGCTTTGCATTGCTCTGGGGAGAGAACGAACTCTCACGAGGGTGACAGAGGGCCCTGGTTCCCGCTTCCTGGGTATTTGAAGTTTTAAATATGGACATGGGAGTCACTTATGATTTTTTTCCTTTTCAGATATTTAACTGTTCTGCTCCAGACACAGGGAACATGGAGCTTCTGGTGCGCTATGGCACCGAGGAGCAGAAGGCCCGCTGGCTGGTGCCGCTGCTGGAGGGGAAGGCCCGCTCCTGTTTTGCCATGACGGAGCCCCAGGTACCACACCCAGGGCTTTCTTATCAGGCCAGACCCTTGCCCGGTGCAACGTGGTCTCTACCGTCCAGGGGACGCGGGGCCCTGGCCATCTCAGCAGCATGTGCTTTCACTTAGGTTGCCTCATCAGACGCCACCAACATTGAGTCTTCCATCAGAGAGGAGGATAACTTCTATGTCATAAATGGTCACAAGTGGTGGATTTCAGGTATTTGGCCTGAAATTCTTTTTTCAATTACACATCAGTGGGTCTATGTTGATAAGCGTGTCACTCTCTGCCCTTGGAATTTATGGTAGGGGTGGCTTCTTTGCCAGTTGATGCAAAAGAGATTCTGTGCTCCCAGCAGAGGCAGCAAACCCTAGGGGAACCAAAGGTTCCATGTGGGTCACCAATGACCACACATGTGACAGTTCTAGGAATTTCACTGTCTCCCCACTCTCTTCATTTACCTTGGGCATCTCCCTTTAGAAAGGCAGACGGTCACTTCCTCAGTGGCGTCTCCCTATGTGAGATCAGGGGACTACATCAGAAGGCTTAGTGACAACCTGCTGTTCGTCACGCGTTGTCTGCGGGGCCCGCTGTAAGAGCTGTGTGGATCTCGCCTCGCTGAGTCCCCACACCTCCCCAGAAGGTACATATTAGTATCCTCATATCACAGAGGAGGAAACTAGGTCAGAGAAGTGACTGAAGGTACTGCGCCGCCCCGCAGCCCCAAGCAAGAAGGGGGATCCCGAAGGAAGGGTTTGCCTGTTTCTGAAGCCCGTGCCCGAAGCCATTATGTGTACACCGCCTATGGGAACAGCAGACCGCCTGCTGGTGAGGCAGTAGCAGTTGTCCGTCTCTTGTCTTTATATTTTCTACTCCACATGGCACTTTAAGAAAAAAAGTGTTCAAGAGCTGCTCGCTGGCTTCGGCTTTCCTGGTCCAGGACTGCGTCTGCAAAGAGATGTGATGGCCCTGGCGTCAGATGATGGGGGTCTGTCTCTCTCCTTTCCTTGCAGGCATCCTGGATCCTCGCTGCCAGCTCTGTGTGTTTATGGGAAAAACAGACCCACATGCCCCACGCCACCAGCAGCAGTCCGTGCTCTTGGTTCCCATGGACTCCCCGGGGATAAAAGTCATCCGGCCTCTGACGGTATATGGGCTGGAGGACGCACCAGGTTAGCCCCGAGCCACTCCTGTGTGTGGGTCTGAGCCTGGGACACACTCAGCACGCAACACCTCTCAGGGCAGGATGACCTTTGGAGGGCCACATGCTTTTGCATTTCATTTCCATCCGTGAAGATCAACCACATTTCAGACAGGCATTTATACTTTGTTTTTTCTCTTCTAAACTCAGAAGATAAGCCAGAATCTGTGAGATAAGAAGGCCACACAGGACAGTAGCAGGAAGTACATTCCAAACCTGCTCTTCTAGAGCCCGATGGACAGCTGAGCAGCAGGAGGCCTGGAGGTCCTCACAGGGCGTCTTCTGGCTGCGGACAGCATTCACAGGTGGACTTTCAGTGTGTCCACGGGATCACATCGTTAGCGTCGCATATTACTAGGCAGTTTCAGTTTTTGGTAGAGTCATTATGTTTTGGAGGGGGAATGGCAAACTATTCATTTGACATTGTAAATCACTGATTTATTTTCTATCTTTGATAGTTTCCTTCCTGCCCTCCCCGCCAACTATGTCCTAGTTAGAAGGTTGAATAAAAGGCAGGAATATTGCCTGCAGGTGACCTGAACTGAGGCAAGGGATAAACACACCCCAGGAAACGGGTGGGTGAATCGCTTAGGAGGCAACGTTTGGGTCTTTCAGGTGGCCACGGTGAAGTCCTGTTTGAGCAGGTGCGCGTGCCCAAGGAGAACATGGTCCTGGGCCCCGGCCGTGGCTTTGAGATCGCCCAGGGCCGACTGGGTCCTGGCAGGATCCACCACTGCATGCGGCTGGTCGGGTACTCGGAGAGGGCCCTGGCGCTCATGAAGGCCCGTGTGAGTGCTTCCCTGTCTGCCCGGCTCTGACCCAGAGCCGCTTGTATGCTTCGCTATCAGACCTCAGATCCTAGCTGTTCTGAGAGCCAACTTAGCAGGTGAAGCAAGGTGTTCTTGCTCAGAAGCTGTGTCCCTGTCTTTGCTTTGCATCTGCTACTTTGCTCAGGTTAGAAGTTCAGAATAGAACCGGCCTCACTCTGTCGAGGTGACCAGGGGAAAAAGGCTGGGCTCTGCGGCAGCAGAGAGCAGGGGTCCAAGGTCCAAAGGGTCACCAGCTGCCGAGGACCATTACTGCTACTAATCCATCTTTAAAAATCAGATACCAGGAAAAACCTGCGTTGTGGCTTTTGTCCCTGGGGTTCCAGAATCTGGCCCTGAGTATGTCCAGAAAACTTTATTCTGCTGTAACCTCACAGGTTGAAAGCCCAAGCAAGGGAGAGCTATTGCTGGGAACAATCATTCAAATCATTGGTATCGATTTCACAAAGATGACACAAATCCTTGAGACCAAATCAGTGTCTCACAGGAAACTACAAAGAACATGGGCCAATGCATTTGGATTACTGAGCAAATCTTTTGTGATTTACAACCATGTGTTTGTGTGTGTGTGTGTGAGAGAGAGAGAGAGAGAGAGAGAGAGAGAGAGAGAGAGAGAAGGAGAGAGAGAGATGTTACAGTCTTTTGAATTGAGGCTGATCAGTTATTTTTGGGGGCTCAGTGTGGTACTTCAGCCCCGTCCTACTCTGCAACTCGGACCGGTCTTCCCGCATTGCAGTCTGACCGTATGTGTCACACGTCTTCAGGAGGGGCAGAGCGCTGACACAGCAGCTCCACTCATAGGACTTGGTCACAAGGGAGTAATTAGGAGTCTACAAAAGATTTGATCGGAGGAGGTTCACCGTAGTACTGATTATAATAGCAAAGTGTTGGGAACAACCAACGTGTAAGGCTAATAATCAGAGCCTGGTCAGATAAACCTGGTACAGGCGTGCAGTGAAATTCCAAAATGATGCTGGAGGAATCTATGTCTTAACACAGACGGATGATCACTGTTTACTCTGAAAAGAGAAAAAGAGGCTACAAAACAGTATGTGGAGTATGACTCCATTTTTATAAAAACTGCATGTGTATGTAGATACATGTAAAAATTCTAGAAAGATAGCCAGCAGATATCTTCTGTAAGTAACTAGAGATGGGATTCTAGGTGTTTCTAGTTTTTTTGTCTGAAAATTTATACTTTTTCTGCCATGAGATATACAGAGGGTGACCCAAAAATGTACACACATTTTAAGAAAGGAAAACTATTAAAATTGTAATGCTCGATATATACCAATAACAAAAGATGAATACACATCACGTGACTTCTGTAATGACAAGAGGTGCTCAGAGTGGTTACCATCGGCACCCAGACACTTCTGATGATGGCGAACTACTGCTTGAGCAACGTTGACCAGTGTCCACTTGTTTACATTTTTTTAGCACCCCCGGTAATTACTTGTGTAGTAATTTTTAGTTAAAACTAAAGGAGAAAACAAAACTAAAAAATCTGAAACAAAACAAGTGAAAAAAAGAATCCCTTACAATCTTTTCTGATGGCTCATGACTTTCAAAGACACTAGAATGCCTGTTGCAGTAACAGCTGCCCACAATAGGGCTCTGGCACCCAGACTTTGCTCCCTAGGGCGCCCCTGGGGGGTGGGGGGGTGTAAGGCCAGGCCTCGGCAGCAGAGGGCGCCCTCTCCCCGCCTGTGTGACACGCCCGCAGTCACTGTGTAATTCCGAGTTGCCCTGGGTGAGATGCTGGCTTAGACCTAAAAGGACTGTTCCTGCCTGGCAGCCCAGAGGGAGCTCAACTGCGGGAGAGAAGGGATTCCTGGAAGTACTCAGCGCAGCCACCACGCTGACCATCTCTGCAGTGCACGGAGTATCTGTGTCTGGACCTCTGTCTCCCTGGAAATCACTGGCAACCCCGTAGATGCTGGCACATTCCTGCTTCCACTCCCTGCCCTCTCCTGCTCTCTCCTGTGTGGCTCCACCTACCTCCTCTGCAGGGCACCAGCCCATGTCTAAGCCATGTCTCCCGTGTCCACAGGTGAAGTCCCGTGTGGCCTTCGGGAAGCCCCTGGTAGAGCAGGGCACGCTCCTGGCGGATATCGCCCAGTCGCGCGTGGAGATTGAGCAGGCCCGGCTGTTGGTGCTGAAAGCTGCCCACCTCATGGACGTGGCAGGAAATAAGGTAGGAGGCCAAGGGGCCTCACAGATGGCCGGTGCTGAGGTCGCCTGAGGGAATCCCTCCCGGGAATCTACACTGACCCTTCCCCATTCAGCACGGAGAAAGAGCTTGGTTTCTTGACATTAATAACTTTGCTTCAACAGTAACTTTGCTGGAACTATTTGGGCAGCTTTTCGAAAATGGAAAAGGCACACCAAAAGAGGACTGAACTCTGTTTTACTGACCTGGTGAACTTCTGGGTGCAAGACAGTGGGCCTGACAGGGTCACACAGCCCCCTGGCCTCAGCCCTGCCTGCGCCTGGACTACCAGGCCCCGTAGTTTGCAAACTAAGACGCAGCACAGGGGTTCGCCAAGAGCGGCTTTGTTTTCCAGCGTGACGATCCTCCTCCTCAAACAGCTCTTTCTGAGTGCCTCAGGTGGCCGCCTGGCACGATGCCCTGCTGACCCATCTTCTCCAGCCCTCCATGGAGCAGCCTTCACCCCTTAGCCAAGAGGCTTCAGTACTGGGGGGGGGGGGTGACCCAGGCTCTAATTCCCGGTTCCTTGGCTCTAGTACCAGACATCGAGGCTCTCGGGGGGCCTGGCTTCAATGCCCCAACCCAGGGCAGATTCTTGCAGCGTGGTTCTCCAGAGTCCTGGCTGGTCTTGGTCCGCTGTTGGGCTGGAGATGGAGGAGCTGGTTGTGACTGTGATCGAAGCACAAGCCACACCCCACTCTGCCTTCTGTGTGTGGTGGAGATGCCCCCATCATCTGGGAAGACGTCTGTATGCCTGAGTCTGTCCCTTGACCAGGCACTTGCCCACACCTCACCACATCCCTAGTCACCATGATTGCACCCGCCATGCCCCCAGGGGCTGGGCACATGCCGAGCACCAGTCAGGGGCTGCCTCATGGAGCTTGTGGTCCAGCAGGACCTCAGGTCTCTCTTCTGAGCCCTTGTTTCTGCTTCTCCCGTGAAACTGATTATTCTTCCAAGTGTTCTGCCCTCGGGTGTGCTCTCCTGACGTCGTCTCTTCCTCTTCTCACAGGCTGCAGCTTTAGATATTGCCATGATTAAAATGGTGGCCCCGTCCCTGGCCTCCCGAGTGATTGATCGTGCCATTCAGGTGAGCACAGACTGGACGGCTGCTTCTCTGACATTCCAACACATGCAGAACTCCCTCGCCTTCAGCCACTCGACCTGTAAGCTCTGACAACCACCCTTTGTCACCCTCTCACCACGCATGTCATTTCCCTGTTCCTCCTCGGGACAACCCTACAGGGAGTTCCTCCTCGGGACAACCCTACAGGGAAGGCCACGTTCCTACTCCCACTGTGAATGTGAGGGAACAGGCACAGAAAAGTGGAGTGACTTGTCCAAGGTCATTCAGCTTGCAGGTAGCCGATCTCGGATTTACGGGAACTTGGTCCCTACTGTACCGGAGCCCCACCTCCTAACCGTGTGGGGCACCGCCTCCCCAAATCTTAACACCTGGCCCAACACAGAGATTTCCCGGTGGCAGAAGTCACCTAGCAGAGTCACCCCAGCCGAAGTCTTCCAGAACACTAGTCATCACACGGGGTGGGGCCGCCCTGGGAGGACAGCTGTCAGACAGCTGCCATTCCACAGGCCCTCGTGCCCGGGCCCTCACAGATGAGGGCTCACCCAGCCTCCTCCCCTCTCGCCCTGTCTGCCAGGCCTTCGGAGCAGCAGGGCTGAGCAGTGACTACCCGCTGGCCCAGTTCTTTGCCTGGGCCAGAGCGCTGCGCTTTGCCGACGGCCCTGACGAGGTGCACCGGGCGGCGGTGGCCAAAATGGAGTTGAAGCGCCACGTTTAGAGCATAAGGACTGGGAGCCAGCAGGCTGTGCCAGGCCCGTGCCACCCAACACGCTGCATGATGCGCTTCGAGAGGCCTGGTATGTGTGATTCTTCGCCCCACCCGGCAGCTCTACCCTGGGACGATCACCATGCACACAACCTTTCTGGGTCCCCACAGGAGACATTTCTGGGAGAAGCCTTGCGTTTGCTGTGTCAGGCAAGGAGGACGGGGCTGAGCTGAGGGCTGAGCAGGTTCCGGGACAGAGCCCGGAAAGCTGCTCTCCTTCCGTCTCAGTGGGGGGGGGGGGGGCAGCCCACGCCCCCTCTCCCTCTGGCTGTGGGAATCTGAACAAGTATTAGCAGCCCAGCTAGGAGCTAGGTGCTCCCTATAGGGGGGCTTCCTGCTCTGTGGGGCTCCCCAGCAAGCAAAGGGGCAGCCACAAGGGACTGCAGCTAAAGAGCTAGGCTGAGTGCTCCTGGGAAAATGGAACCGGAAGCGTGAAGCCACTGCCATCTGCTCTTCTTCACTTGAATGTCCACGACACAGAACACTAATTAAGATGCTATTTTGGAAAGGGGCTTTGGGAACACAAAGGACTAAGAAAAGCCATCTCAGAGTCTTTGGGAATGTCTCCATCATACAGAAGGAACTCAGAATAAAGTCCACACTTCAGTTCCTCTGTCTGGTGCCGCAGTTGCCTCCTGACGTGTGTGTTTACATGGGACCCTGTCCAGTGCAACAGCCCTTACGTGAGGGGGGCACAGATGCTGTGACCCCTGGTTGGTCCCTAATCGGCTGTCTACCACTGCTCAAGAGAATGTCACCAACAGACTACGGCTTTCTGGTGTATGAGGGCCCCTGCCACCTCCACACTCCTCCATCTGCTCTGTAGTCCCATGTGGGGGAGGGACGGGTGGTAGACAAGATGCCATTACAACGCAGAGAGCCGTGTCCTCCTCTGGGAGGGGAGGGGAAATGAGTCCTTCGAGAAATGGGGACCCCGTGAGCCAGGTGACATGCCACCAGCGGTTAGGACTCAGTCTGCTAATCTCATAATTCACGATGTGGCCAACCAGATGGGCAGGGACTGTCCCTTCATCTGCCACATTGCAGACCTGACCTCAAGGGAACTGCTTTGCCTGAGATAGTGCCCACTTGCTGCAGCCGGGCCATGCACCCTCGTGGTACAGTATAGTCCTGAGGGGCTTGTGAAAGGGCTCCCCAGCTCTTCTCACCCCAGCGTCGGGGAGGCAGGCCCTCTTCAGCCACGCTGCCCATTGCTCACAGAAAGTAACGTTAAATTCAAACCCCCACACTAACTGCTGTCACAACACCAGCCACACTGGCAAACAACCTTTGGCAGAATCTGTCAGGGTTCGAGCAGCCAAAGCCCTGGCTTCAGGCCTCAGGAGGGAGGGGGTGGTTTTTAAAAAGAAAGTGCCTTGGCCAGTGGCCTGACATCACATGACCCTCAGAATTCCTCTTGTGTCCTCTGAGGTTAACTTTGCTTAACTAGTTCACAAGCTTGTGCAGCTGCAGGGATGAAAATAGTCGAACTGCAGGGCGATCCCTTGTCTTCCTCAGAGACTCTGCTGCAAAGGTGGGAGGCACTCGGCAGCATGGTGAGCGCTGCCTGCAGAATGTGATGTCACTGAGATGCGGCCTCCACGGCCCCCCCTCCAGGGTCTCCAATTCTGTTCAGTCATTCCACTCTCAACTGCCCCCCAGCTCTAGGCCTGGCACCGTTCTTGGCCCTGGGGGATGTGCAGGAAAACAGGCAAAGCTGCGATTCTCAGGGAGTTCACATCCCGAGTGAGGGAGGGCAGTGAGTGCCGAGCCCGAGGTGTGCTAGGACTTGCTGGGGGTTTGGGGAGCGGGGCGCGGAGGGGGGAGGGCGCTCTCCAGAAGAGGCATTTGAGCCAGATCTGCATGATAAGAACGGGCAAGGGTGCTCCAGAAGGAGGAGCAGCAAATGCCGAGGCCGGGGAAGGGGAGGGAGGTGGCCCATGTCTCTGGGTTGAGGAGCAGGAAGAGGGCCAGTAGTGTGGGGTGTTGATCAAGAGTTTGGTGTTGACTCGACATGTGCCAAAATAGTTTAGGTAGTGGGGTGACAGCACTTGATTTGAGTTTTGAAAAGATCCTTCTGCTCTACAAAGTTTACCAGGACAAAGAAAGAATAAAGGTGGATTAGAGCTGGTTCAAAGTTCCCTTACGTTGCTGAAGGCTCCAAGAGAACCAACCATAAAATTAAAGAAAGAAAAAAAAGGAAAGGAAAAAAAAAGGAACTGGATCAGGGCTTTAAGATATCAACAAAGGAATCAAAGAATAAAGGAAATCTAACCTGGTCCTAATCTGATTTTTTTCCCCACCTTCAGCAAACAATTGCCACTTCTGGGTGGCCAAACAGTTAAGTAATGTAGTGATGCCCTCGGCATTGTGCTTCTGGGGAATGGAAGTCAGCGTGTGGTTGTGGGTACATGCTTGGCGGTGCGTAAGCTTGGTTTGGTAATGATTGTGCCTGACCAGTTTTATTTGTGGAACACTTAGCATCTTGCCACCATCCCTGTACGTGGTTGGACCTGCCTTCTTATTAGCTGTCTTGGGGAAGGGAACCAAATGTGATCATAACATACGAATGATTTTTTTCTCACAGCAATATTCTATCCCAAAGCAACTGAACATACATTCCTCACTGTTCTCTTGGCAAACATCGGGGGCTAGATTTCTGTGCGGCTGAGCCTTCCTCAGTCAGTCACAGGTGCACAGGCTTCCACCAAGGATACCAACTGTGGTGGGGGCTTTCATCCCTTCCTGCTCTCCCTCCTCATTCCCCAAGCAGCAAATTGTGGTCTTGGCATCCCCAAGCTGCCTGTGCGCCCCCAAGCCCTGATTTCAGATACTGTCAGATAATTCCAGAATACCCCTATAGAGGCAGAAAGAAAGAGACTGAATTCCACCTTCAGTTGGAACTGCCCCTGGGTGGGGCCCCTACAAGACAGCAGCTGGGATGCTGCTGAAAGAACAGGCTCTGGTGTTCTCCGCCACATATGCCCATCTCAGAACCCCCCCGTGCTTGCCTAGAGATGGCCCCTGCCTGTCACCACCCAGACCTTCAGAGTTTCCCAGGGACGCCTTGAGGATGCCACAGCCGAGTTGCAGCTTGCCTGTCTGCAGCCACAGCGACATGTGGCCCAGGCCCCGGGCGGAGGCATTGATTATCATCCCTGAGACATCTGGGTCCATAGCTATACTGCCCTCCCCGGTGCGACGTGGCTGCAGACTTCCCCTCCATGGACCTCAGCAATTGTGAGTGTCAGAGCAGTCAGACGGAGGAGTCCCAGGTTCCAGCAACCTGGGGCCCAAACCTGTGACCGTCTGTTGGACAAGTACTCTGGGAGCAGAGTTTCTTTTCATCGAGATGGCTGAGTAGAGAAATGGCTTCAAGGGGATTCACGATCATATCAGCGTTAGATAGATAACCACCAGATAACATAGCAGTAAAGACAGTCAAAGATAAAGACATACTACTAAGCAGTAAGAACAGACAGTAATCAGCGATGTGCTACTGCAACAGTGAAGACGACCCAGTGTGAACTGACCGCCACTGCCACTTGTACAGGGACATTTCAGAGGGAGAACGAGAGAGCAGGGAGGGTGAATGGTGGGGGCTGCGCAGGGACTTTCCTGCTAAATTTATCAAAAGCAGGATGCAGGGGCAGTCCGTGTGAATCCATCTGGCTTGCTACCTGGCTCTTATGAAGTTAGGCTCCTCGCCTCCCACAGAGACAGGGAGGCAGGGTCTGACCTGCAGGTGTTGGCTGGAACAAACAGCAACTTCCTCTGGTAGCTCTGAGTTTTCTCAGGCAGGCACTTTCACCAGGGTCAGGTCATTCTAGGGAGGCGGCCTTGAGCTGTTAGAAACTATGTTAGTGTTTGTTTAAGTCTGTTATTGTAGTGGGGGTGGACTAAATAATTTGTGCTGAGAGTCTGCAGTTTCTACAGGCCAAGATTAAAGCCTAGTCAACAAGGAAGCTTCGAGAAGCCTAACTAGTTTGGTCAAAGAGAGAGCTTCTGGATTCAAGGATTTGAATCCTGGCTCCATGACAGATTCGCTGGGTGACGATGGGAAGCGATTTTGCATCTTGTGGAGCTGGTTTTCTCATTTAGAAAATGGGGAGAACAGCACTCCCCTTCCATGATTGTTGGACGATTAAATGAGATGACTTACGGCTTATAAGAAGCCAGTAGGACATGCCAGGTTTTCACAAGTGCCTGGGGTTCGCAGCGGGCTAAAGAGGAGATACAAGCCTGTGGGGGCTTCAATCAGGGCCTAGGACCCGCTGGGACCAGCTAACCTTCTCACACTGTAATGTGCAAAGCAATTAACCTGGGGGTACTAGACTTATTGGGGTGATCACGTTATAAGGTACATAAATGTCTAATCACTATGTTGTACATCTGAAACTAATATAATATTGTTTGTCAACTGCAATTGGAAAATAAATTAATTTTAAAAAGTTAACCTGGGGATCTGATTAAATGCAGAGTGTGATTCAGTAGGTGTGCCTTTCTAACAGGCGCACAACCAATGCTGCTTGCTTGGGGACCCCACTGGGGAAGGAAGGATGAGGAGAATGGCCAGACTCCCCACACTGGATTGCCCAGGAGTGGGGCAGCACCACCTGGATGGCATCATAGCGAGTGGGTACTTAGAAATACCAAGTGCCAAAAACTGTACCCACCGTATTTCCCCGAAAATAAGACCTAACCGACCATCAGCTCTAATGCATCTTTTGGAGCAAAAATTAATATAAGACCCGGTCTAATATAATATAATAAATATAATACCAGGTTTTATATAATTTTTACTCCAAAAGGCACATTAGAGCTGATGGTCCAGCTAGTCTTATTTTCAGGGAAACACGGTGTTATTTTGAACCTTTCTAACAATTGGCAGATGCTTTTTTTCTGCGCATTTTAGAGGCGAGGAGATTGAGGTTCAAAAAGGTTGCATGACTTGCCTGAGTTCACAACGCCAATCAATGAATTCAAACCTAAATTCAGAGACTGTGAGCTCTTTCCACTCTGAGGCTCAAGTTTTTAGGATCTCTAAGGGGCTTCCCAGAGGTGCTGGCTGCCTCACCGGGAAAAGGAGGAGGGAAAAAAATCCCACCTAGCCAAGGAGAGCTGTCCTGCCATGAATAAAGTACGTGGGTTCTTCCTGATGACTATTTCCAAAGCCAGGTCATCTCAGGAACACCTCCTCACTGCCTCCGGGGCGGTGTCTGCCCTGGGGGCCTGGCTGTTTGTGCGCTGTGGTGAGCCAGCTGTCTGTCCCACGTATCTGTGTGCGCAAATGTGGAGGGCAGCCTGGCACGGTGCTGGACCACATTTTTCCTCCTGATTCTAAGGGAGAATGTCTTCCTGCTTAAATGCTGCTTTGAATTGCCCTTCTAACATCCATTGTTTGGAAAAAGAAAAACAAAAGAACAAAAAACACTTCCATTTGACATAATCAGTGTCCCAGAACGGGACTAAATAAATATCTAAAATCTCACCATTCGGTGACCTTGAAGGACACCTCAGTTACCACCTTTTTTAGAGAGCAGGTGAAAGTAGGTTTTTTTCAACCTGAAAACACTCAGTTGGGCCCTAACAATGGCATTGTTTTGGAGTATTTTCAAAGCTAAGAACATGTATGTTTTCCTAGAGGAGTGAAGTGACTGTTTCTTATCAACTGGGTGCCTCCGCCAGGACCTCAGAGCTGTGAGAAGGTACCATTTAGCCATGTCGAAGCATCTCCCCTATGCAGCATCCTCAAAAGAAGGTATATTCCGCTTGCTTAGTTTCTTCCCCTGCTCACTCTTCTGCCCTCTAAGGATATTTCACTTTGGTCACTGTCAATTCTGGCAATGAAGCCATAGACAAGAGGAAGTAGTGAATGAGAAAGTTGGACCTAGAGAAAAAGATTTCTTAAAAATCTGAACAAAGATTTAGTTAAGAGCAAGAAAACAGGGCCAGCCCGGTGGCTCAGGTGGTTGGAGCTCCATGCTCCTAACTCTGAAGGCTGCTGGTTCGATTCCCACATGGGCCAGTGGGCTCTCAACCACAAGGTTGCCAGTTCAACTCCTCCAGTCCCACAAGGGATGGTGGGCTGCGCCCCCTGCAACTAAGATTGAACATGGCACCTTGAGCTGAGCTGCTTCCTGGATGGCTCAGTTGGTTGGAGCACTGGCTGGGCTCTCAACCACAAGGTTGCCAGTTCGATTCCTCGACTCCTGCAAGGGATGGTGGGCTGCGCCCCCTGCAATTAGCAACAGCAACTAGACCTGGAGCTGAGCTGCGCCCCCCACAACTAAGACTGAAAGGACAACAACTTGAAGCTGAATGGCACCCTCCACAACTAAGATTGAAAGGACAACTTGACTTGGAAAAAAGTCCTGGAAGTCCACACTGTTCCCCAGTAAAGTCCTGTTCCCCTTCCCCAATAAAGTCTTTAAAAAAATAAATAAATAAAAATAAAAGAGCAAGAAAACAGATTGAGGGCTGGCCTGGTGGCTCAGGCGGTTGGAGCTCCATGCTCCTAACGCCAAAAGCTGCCCGTTCGATTCCCACATGGGCCAGTGGGCTCTCAACCACAAGGTTGCCAGTTCGATTCCTTAACTCCCGCAAGTTTTGGGCTCTCAAAACTGGGAGGCCAAGAAAGCTGCTGGTGGGGGATGGTGAGCGCCACAAACTAGAATAAATGAACCTGTGAAGCAACACGTGTGCTATATACCAAGACACACAACCAGGGGACCCAAGCCTGTCGCTGCACACTATCTCAACATATATGAATGTCTACAAGCTAACACTCACATTTCTCCTTCCCTGCCCCACGAACAAATGGACTGCTTCTCCTGGCTTCCCCTCCCTGCTGTACAGCAGCGGGTAGAAACCTCAGCACCGTCTTCCCCTCCTTCACCCTCATCTCCACACAGCAACCCGTCAATCCCACCCCCATGCGCTCCTGCACAGCCATCCCCGTTGCTTCTAACCAGGTCCTCGTCACCTCTCATGCCCGTTCTCCGCTTCCTGCCTGTCTCCTCTCCATATAACCAATTTTCCATGCTGCCCCAGAAGGATCCCTCAAAAGCACACGTGCAAACTCATCACTTCCAGGCTTAAAAATCTTGGGTAGGGGCAGCCAGTTAGCTCAGTTGGTTAGAGCGCGGTGCCCTTAACAACAAGGTTGCCAGTTCAATCCCCACATGGGCCACTGTGAGCTGCGCCCTCCACAACTAGATTGAAACAACTACTTGACTTGGAGCTGATGGGTCCTGGAAAAAACACACTTAAATAAAAGTTAAAAAAAGAAAAATCAACAAAATGAAAGGCAACCTATGGGATGGGATAAAATATTTGCAAATCACATATCTGATAAGGGGTTAATATCCAAATAATATAAAGAACTCAATTCAATAGCAAAAACAAACAAACAAAACCCCCACAAATAACCTGATTTAAAAGTGGGCAGAGAAAGTAAATAGGCATTTTTCCAAAGAAGACATACAAATGGCCACAGGTACATGAAAAGAGGCTCACCATCATGAATCATCAGGGAAATGCAAATCAAAACCACAATGAGCTATCACCTCACACCTGTGAGAATGGCTGTCATCAACAAAGCAAGCCATAACATGTTGGTAAGGACTAGAGAAAAGAGAACCCTCTGGCACTGTTGGTGGGAATGTAAACTGGTGTAGCCACTATGGAAAACAGTATGGACGTTCCTCAAAAAATTAAAAATAGAACTACCGTATGATCAGGCGATCCGTATTTATCCAAAGGAAATGAAATCAGGATCTCGAAGAGATGTCTGCACGCCCACGTTCACTGAAGCATTACTCACATTTGCCAAGACATGGAAACAAACTAAGTGCCCACCAACAGATGAATGGATAAAGAGGTATGGTACAGACACATCATGGAATATGTCAGCCGTGAGAAAGAAATCCTGCCATTTGCAACGATATGGATGGAACATGAGGGTGCTATGCTAATGAGACAAGTTAGTAGTGAAAGACAAATACTGTATGATCCCAGTTAGACGTGGAACCTGAGAACGCCACACTCATAGAAACAGTACAATGGTGGTCACCAGGGGTTGGGGCGTGGGGCAAATGAGTGAATGTTGGTCAAATAGTAGAAATTTCCAGTTATAAGATGAATAAATTACGGAGATTGAATGTACAGCGTGGTGATTATAGTTAACAATACGGTATTATACACTTGCAAGTTGCTACAAGAGTAGGTCTTAAATGTTCTCACAAGAAAAAAGAAATGGTAATTATGTGACGTGATGGAGATGTCAGCTAGTGCCAAGGTGGTAACCATGTTGCATTATATAAATGTATCAAATCAACATGTTGTGGACCTTAAACTTATACAATGTTACATGTCAATTATATCTCAATAAAGTTGAAAAAAAAGTACTAGAAAAAAAGTAGGAGAAAAATTTTAAATAATCTCAGAGTGGGAAAGCCTTTCTAGGCATGACATAAAAGCCGGAGGCATAAAAGAAAGTATTGACTAGAAAAACCCCACAAAAAAATAAACAAACCCCCTCCCAAAACAAAAACAAAAGGCATAAACTAAGTAAAAAGATAAATGAGGATTGGCAGAAAGCATTTGCACTACATATGACAGAACAAATGTTAATTGCCTTGATATATATATATATATATATATATATATATAGAGAGAGAGAGAGAGAGAGAGAGAGAGAGAGAGAGAGAGAGAGAGAGAGAAAGCATCTATAAATCAATTTTAAAGAAACAGACAACCAGTCTAATAGGAAAACGAATAGGGACATGAACAGTTAGCTTGTGGCAGAGGAAGAACACGACTTCATACCGGCCAAGACGCTCAAGCTCAGTCCTAAGAAGAGAAATGCAAATTAATGCAAGAGTGAACTGTTATTTTTCACCTTTCTGATTAGTAGAGTAAAAAGAATTCTGATAAACTGTGTTGGTGAGCGTGTGAGGAAACCCAGACACGACAGGGCATGGGGTGTAAATTAATCAAACCTCTATGAAGGGTAATATAACAGTATCTATAATTAAACTGTAACTATCCTTTGACTTAGAAGTTCCATTTCTATGAATTTCTCAAGTAAGTTGAGGATATAAATCTCAGCACTGTTGGTAATGGGAAAAGGTTGGAAGCCACCTAAATGTCCATCCATGGGAAATTCATTTACATGCACCAATGGAATTCTATGTATCTGTTAAGGAGAAAGGGGACACTTTCCCTGTGTGCTGCTGTAGACCCACCTCCCCCACACATTATTAACTGAAAAAAGTAAGCTGTCTCGGGGAAGGAGTGCTGCATTCAGAGAAGAGAGGGAGACACGTTTCTCCGTGTACCTCTGCAGAGGACCTCCAAACCGCTTTCCCCTTCTTCCTGGGCACACAGCTCCACTCGCTTCCCAGCCTCCTTCCTACATATGGAGGGATGCCCACCAGACTGATGTCTGGATAAAGAAACAGACTCAGCCCATAAAACCTTCCCATGTGCCATCCTTAATGCTTTTTTCTCCTCTGGTTGTGACTCTGGGAATCAGGTGTTGACCTCAGAGTCACACTAAGGAAAGGGCCTGGGTCCCTGAGTTCCTGCCTGGAGGGCGACATTTGTGTCACAAAGTGAGCAGCGACTTTGTGTTTAGTCATTGGAATGTCCTGGCTTATCTGTTGTGGCAGCTCTGTTAACTATTACGATATCCGTTTGATGTATTAGTTCTTTAAAGTAAAACACAACAAAACTAAGTCTCTCTCTCTGTTGGTTCCTTTCGGACTGTGGATGGACGAACACCTTACCCGGGATTTCATAGCTGGGCCTTGGTCAACTGCTTTGGCGTCAGCTTCAGGGGCTCCAGCCTCAAACAGGAGCCCAGACACTTGCTGTTTAGATGTGTCCCTTTCCTCTGCTCCTCTGCTGTTAAAACGCACTTATCTTTGCACAGCTCAGCCCATCCTGCCACGTTTCTTCGCCTCCTCCTGTAGCTTTTGCTGATAGTTAGGTATCTGGTTGAAATGCACACATTTGATCCGATACCCAGCCCCCTTTCTGTCCAACATCCTCTCATTCCTACCTGCATCCTCCCTCGGTGCCCAGCCCTGGAATGTCTATGGAAAAAAACAGTTTGCAAGATTCTTATTTCCCACCTTCCTGTAGTCCATTCTCCACAGAATGAGAAACCGGTAAGTTTAAGATACAAGTTAAGCAAGCCATCCTATTCTAAACTCCTCACCACGGTGTCAAAGGCCCTGACACTGCCCCTTTCACCTCCCCTTGTTCACTGGGCCCCATTCTTTCCATTTCTCTAACACATGCCAGGGTGGTTCCATCTGAAGGCCCTTGCACTTGCTGTTCTCTTTCCCTGGAAGGCTCTCCCTTAGATCTTTGTAAGACACTTACAATCTAGGTCTCACGTGTCACTGCCCGACTCCGGGATCTAGAACCCGTACACTCTGCCTCAACCATATCTTTACTGTATTCATTTCATTCACTGCCCTGTCACTCTTGAAATCATCTCGTGTTTGGTTAAAGATAAGCCTCTCCTACTAGAGTGTCAGCCCCCTGGAAGTCCGGAGGGCCAGGGTCGCTCTGGTTCAGGCCTGCACACATTAAAGATTCAACCAATGCGCGCCGAATGCGCGAGGTGGGGGCATTTCGCTACGCGGGGGCCAGTGCGGGGCACAGAAGGGGCACGGGTGGCGGGGCATCACCCGAGGGCAGCGAGCCCCCAGTCGCGACCCAAACCCGCTCCGCTTGGTGGGGAGCAGGCACTGGCAGCTGGGAGCCTCGGGGCAGCTCCGCCCGGGGCGAGGCGGTGGTGGGCACGCCCCCTGCGCCCCGCCCCGCGCCTGCCCATTGGCGGCCGCGCCGGGGGGCAGGGAGAGGTCGCGGGCGCAGTGATCCCCGGGGGCCCACGACTCCGCACACTCTGCCCGCGCGCCGCCCGGCACACCGGCTCTCCCTGCAGCATGTTGCGCGCCGCTGCGCTCGCCGCCGCGGGCCTCGGGCCCCGCCTGGGCCGCCGCCTTCTGTCGGCTGCCGCTGCCCATGCTGTGCCGGCCCCCAACCCGCAGCCCGAGGTCTTTTACAACAAGGTGAGGCAGCCGGCCGGGCCCTGTCCCTCCGGCGCTTTGTTTTCTTCAGGGTACGGAGCCTGCTGGGTGGGAAGGCCCCAGGCCTCAGTTTACCCAGTTGGGATTGGAGGAATTTGCCGCAGTTGGTCTTTGCGCACACCTTCGCTTCCCTTCCTGAGAGCATTTTGGCCCCTTAGTCGTCTCTCTCTGACAGCCCGCATTCCTTTATGCAGCTGGGACTTTGTACGTTTATTGATTTTCCTCCGAACGCCGCCTCCCGTTTTGCAGCGCCACCTCTTGGGGGTTGCATTCTCGCCCCCGCTTCGTCCTGCCCCATAGTCCTCGGTTTTCAAGCCTCTTCGTGGCCCGTGTCAGCGTAGAGCCTTCACCATCACCCACCCAAACGACGTCTTTGCAAACCCCTCTTTATAGGAACTTTTCAGCCTTTTCTTTGGTCATATCTTTTCTCCCTCGACTTAGGCCCTTCTCCAAGGAATTGCAGAAGGAAAAACAAGGAAAGGAGCGGTTCTTTTCAGCTAAAGTTCACCAGTTCGCTAAGGGAAGCCAAGGCCACTAGGCGCTCCCAGCTGCTTTCACTGCTGGCAACTGGAAAAGGATGGGGGACCTTCACCTCCCGTCCAATCCCCCAAGGAGCTAGCTGCCTTCCAAGGAGCTGGCTTTGAGCAAAGCAGGGGCTTTCCAGGATAACACTGATTCTCAGGGGCCGATTTCTTGTTCAGCCAAGACTTTGTAATATTTTCTCTTTTGATCTTTGGGTTTGGGTAAAGTACTGGAATTCAGAGAAGGAAATTGGTTACGAAAGAGTTTGTTTTGTTTGTGCGACTACTGCGGTTGCCGCCCTTCTCTGAGCTTCAATTTCTTCTGTGAAGCGGGGAGGGTGATGCCTTTGTCAGCACCGGGCCTCACCCCCCCACCCCCCCAGCCTCAGAAACAAAAGCGTTTTAGTCTTGTGCCCAGCTTTGGCACCCTGACCATTCAGAGCATTTACCTGTTTTGCTGTTTAATCCTTACAACAGCCTCTTGAGGTAGGCACTGTGAATATCTCCATCTTACAAATGAAGAGACCGAGTTACAAAGAGGTTTAGTGAGTTGCCTGAAGACTGAAGTCAGTGCCCAAGTTGAGGTTCACAACTAGATTCCCACCAGGAAGCCCTCACTCAACCAGACCATTCTGTGGTGCTACTGATGCATCTCTGGGTGGGAAGAAAGGGGTCCCTGCTGACTTAGGGTGCTGGAGAGCCGGCCCCGGGGTGACTACTTTCACAGGGGGACCTGCTTGTCTGGCCCGGAGTTTGGCTGCAAATCTGTACATGTGATGGGTAAAGGCACACTGGTGTGATTTGAAGGGATGTTACACATGGTCATTTCCGAGACAATCACAACAAAAGATAAAATACAATGTCCTTTGTATAACACAAGTGCAGTAACTGTACCTCCCCTGGTAGGCTGCTTCAGGAGTTGTTCATGCTTGGCAGACTTCAACATCAAAAAGATCAAGCAGAGAAATATCCTCAGGGGACAGGTGTCAGCATCCCCAGCCTTTGTGGCCACGGAATCTAATTCAGATCTTCCTCCTTTGTGCTGACGTGGAGGTGAGGCAATGGAGGTGAGGTCCAAATGTACACACAGGCCTGTACTCCAGATTTATTCCTGGAATGTAAATTGGGGGAGCAGAGTGAAATCTCCCTGAGACCGCTTTTCTTTATCAGATTTTATTTTTAGAATTTTTTTTCCCTCCCTTTCTTCTGCCTCCCTTCCCGTCCCCTCCTCCAGTTCAAGCCGTTGTTTCTCAGTCTAGTTGTGTAGGACACAGCTCCCTGGCCCATGCTGGTATTATGAGCCTTGCGCTCCCCCCGGCTGAGACAGTCGGTAGTCAGTCATCGGTCAGCTGCTCATAGCAGCTCATGGCAGCTCTCGCCCACTGCTGGCTGCTTACGATGGCTGCCGGCCACACACGCTGGCTGCCGGCCACTCACACTGGCTGCCGGCCACTCACGCTGGCCCTCAGCCGCCATGGCAGCACACAGCAGCCTGCGGCAGCTCACGCCAACCTCCGGCTGCTCACCGCAGCCCAGCTCCAGGGAGAGCTGTTGTTCACAATCTTAGCTGTAGAGGGTGCAGCTCACTGGTCCATGGGGGAATCAAACTGGTGACCTTGGCATTAGGAGCACGGAGCTCCAACCACCTGAGCCACCCGCCCGGCCTCCTTTATCAGATTTTTTTGAGATCATAAAAATAACACGTGCTCACTGCATAACAATGCAGAGAGTACTGTAAAACTTTACACATAGCCCATTGCATTCCTCCAAGAGTACTGTTAGCAGATAGGTGTGTGACCTTGCAGACCTTTTCTCTGCATTTGTGAGTGTGTGTGCGTATGTGGGAGTGAGGGAGGTGGACCAGATTTTTTTTTTTACCTAAATGAGGTCCTCGCACTTACTGCTCTGCAACTCGGTCTCACTGAACAATGTATCTGCGTTATCTTTCTCAGTTCGGACTTGCACGTCTTATTTATTCTTCCCTGGGACTGCAGAGCCTTCCACCATGCTGGACCTGGCTCCTCTGAAAGCTCCTTGGGCTGTTTGCAGTGTCGTGTTTTGCACATCCTGCTGGCAAGAATTCCAAGGCCTAATCCTAAACTTCTGAGCCACTTACCAGGGGCTCTGTGTACGAAGTTGATCATACAGCTGAATGTTTCCCTGGCAGTTATTGGTTCCTTGAAGTTCAATGAACTGTTTTGGAGGCTAAAGTCTGGAGCTTCCCCAAAGGAGCTTTTCTGATAGGCTTTGAAGCTGCTTTTGCAGGTGCTGGCTGCGTTTTCTTCCGAGGGCATTTGGGAGGTTTTGAGCTTTGCGGGGGATGTTGCACTTCAGGTTTGTTAAGTCTCACCTGGATGGAGGCAGGTAACCACAGGCAGTAGGTCTTCTGCTTCCCACCTCTATTTCTCAACCCAAAAGAAAATAAGTGGGGGGGTTTGGTCCACCTTCCTGGGGTCCGCTTGCCTCCACTTGGCCTGGTTGGGGCTGCAGGGTGGGGTAAACATCTTGGTTGGGTTAACTCCCTAACCCAGGGAGAGTTCTCCTCCCCCACTCACCAGCAGGGACCTGTGTGGGGAGCTGACGATGGCCAGCCTTCCTGAAGATCAACATTGGTCATCCCTGGTGGGATTCAGGGACACACCTCTGTCAAAGAAACTGATTTTCATTTTTCATTCTTTTCTCCTCCCCTGACTTAGAGAGTAATTAATTAACATCTGGAAAGACAATTCAAAGGAAACCCCAAGGGACTGATTTCAGCAGAGTAATCCCTCTGTGGGGTGTGGCTACCATTTCACCTTCAACTTCACCAATCCATGTTGGTTGATGTAATAATGAAGATGAGAATATTGTTAGATACTATTTTGCACTCTGGGTTCAGACTGCCTGACATTTGCGAATATCAAATTGGGTGGGTTCATTCATTCAACAGACATTTCCTCAGCACCCCAGTTCCAATATACAAAACAGACAAGATCTCTGCCATGGGAAGCTTGTGTCCTGGAAGGTAGAGACAGACAAACAAATAATGAAACGCAAAATCTGGCGCAAGGTGAGCAGTGCTGTGGAGAAAAATAAGGCAGGGAAGAGGGGTACAATTACTTAACTTTGCGCCTCAGCTGCCACATCTGTAGAATGGGTGAAAACCTCGTCTACATTATAAGGTTGCTGTGGGGTCATCCTTGTACAGCCCTTAGCAAGTGCCTGGCTCATAGGGCTGGTACCTCCACATTTACTGCACCCTGAGATAACGGCTGGGATGATGGTGATGCTACTGAGCTTAGAAGAGCATGGTGACATAACGCTGCTTGATGTGGGGGCTGTTGTAGGTGTCATTTGTTTCCTGAAGGTGTGAGCTAGGTTGTGGTGAAGTTGAATTAAATTTGGGGTTAATTTTATTCTTAGCCTCTTGACCACAACTTTCAGGAACTACAGCGAGAACTGACAAAAAGGAAATTAAGAAAGGATCTCCCGTGCTCGCTTCGGCAGCACATGTACTAAAATTGGAACGATACAGAGTAGCATGGCCCCTGCGCAAGGATGACACGCAAATTCGTGAAACGTTCCATATTTAAAAAAAAAAGAAAAAGAAATGATCTCCCTATATACAATTTTCTGATCCCAACATAATACATCTCAGTACAAAACAACTCAAGCATTACAGAAGTCTATGAGGTAGAGACTCACTGGAAATATACACAGGCAAGCACTGGTTGCCACTGGTTTATACTAGTAAAAACCGAGGAAATAAGCCAGGTTGCCCTCCATGGAGAAACAGAGGAACAATGTCTGTTCCAGTTACAGGAAGGAATAATTAATTGTATGCATGCAGTAGTTACAATGAATTAGCTGGAGCAGGATGAATGGAGCTCAGAAACAATGTTTCAAGGGGGGGAAATGATTTGAAACTAATTAAAACTACCCCAAACAGACTTCTTGTTGAATGTGGATAGACATATCTCCATGTGAAATATATGCAAATGTTCTGGAAGGGAAAGGCTCCCTGGGGTGAGGGAGGCAGCCCCTGGGCAGGGCTGCCCAGGGAATCTGCTGTGGGTAGCCATGAAAGGGGCCTTTGCCTTATTTAAATGTTTTGTTTTAGTAAAAATGAGTAGCTTGTAAGCAAATATGAAAAGAAAAAAAGAAAGTGATAGCTCTCTGATATCCCACCCTTGCAGATAAACCATGCTAGCCATTAATATATACAAAATAAGGATTTGATTTTTCTTGTTTTCCTCCTGAGCATCTTACGGAAATACCGTGTTTCCCTGAAAATAAGACCTAACCGGAAAATAAGCCCTAGCATGATTTTTTCAGGATGACATCCCCTGAACCTAAGCCCTAATGAGCCTTTTGGAGCAAAAATTAATATAAGACTCGGTCTTATTTTCAGGGAATCATGGTATTCCCATCCTGAAATATCCGCCCATTTTTATTGCTTGTTTAGAAATTTTAAGATCCTGTGTAGAAATCATATAGAGAATCTGAGGATTTCACTGGCCTCACCTTGGTTACTTCTAACAACAGTTTATTATAAAGGAACACAAGTGCCATTAAATACCTCCTGCCTGCCCAGAATCTGTGGGAACACACTGAGTTACAGGTGACTGACGGGGCTATAAGAATGTTTGCGGTCATCAAGTCGAGTGTGACCAGATGTGTGTCTTGTGGACAAGCACAGGTATCCCCTGATCCAAGAACCATGACTACTGGTCAGTTATGATCTGTTGGGTCCTGTGCTGAAGACTTGTACCTACATTTGCACCTTGCACCCTACCAACAACTCTGTAAATCGATCCCATTTTAACAGATGAGGAAACCAGGGCTCCAGGAGGTCAAATTCACATACCAGCTTTTAAACTTAGCTCTGTCCAGCTCTGATCCGCATGCCCTTAGCCACATGTTACCTCATGACCAGGCCCTATGGTCAGACAAGGATGTGAATACGTAAGGGACAGTGGAGTCGGATGTTCGAAATCAGGAGGGAGGAGCTGTAACGTGTTCACATTTGCATCCGCAGCACCTACATGGAGATGGGAATATGATTGTTGCTTAGTAAATATTTACTGAGGACGTGAATGCGGTTATGGCTGCTCGCTCGCTCGCGGGCCGTGAAGGATTTCACGAGTCAGGTCGGAATACAGAAGGAAGGCTTATTAAAGAGAGGGCTCGGCTGGGTAGAGTCTGCTGGAAACTACTGCGTCGTCTTTGTTTGGTCTCAAGTTTTATATTTTCTAACCAGGATGTAAATCTCTTCAGCCTGTAGTGGAATTTTCTATTGAGTTCGGCTTAGTCCGTCGGGGTGGGGGAAGGTACAGTTAAATTGGTTATTGCAACCCTTGCATATGTTATGTAGATTTAAGTTGGAGCCCAGAGTGGATCCCATACAGATGCAAAACCTCTCCCAAGTCACAGGGCCAGCACTGGGCCGCAGTAAACAGAAACATTGAAACTGGCCTGCATAGTATATGTACAGCAAACAGAATCATTATGAGGCAAAGAAAGAAAAGAAAGCTTTTGAAAAGTCCCAAGCTAAATTACACTTGTTAAATCAAATTACACCAGAGATCCAAATCTCAAAATAGAAGATAAATAGTGCTACCATTACAATCCTGTCTTAACAAATGGTTGCCATTTATGAAACTATCTTTACAATTTGTGCTCCAGGAGCAAGGACTAGGAACCCAGTATTTCCACTCAAAAGGGCCTTTTTGCCAAGAATTTGGGAGTTAATGTGAATGGGAACGTGGGGACATGCAGGGAATGCTAAAATTGGCTAAGGGAAGAGATTGCAGCACGACAGAGGCTGCTAGACGCTGAACCCATAGGGACATTGACAAACTGAAACCGACCTGACTGGCAAACAGTCCACAGTAGAACCGACCCTCCCATCTTGAAAGAGGTGAAAATCCAGGAATGTAAAACGAAAGGGTGTGGGGAATGGGGAGGCCAGCGGTCAGGTGCCAGAATGTTTCCAGCAAGTCTGGGGGAGGTGACTGCCCTTGGCTTTAATCCCAACGTAACCCGAGCTTCCTAGATGATTGTAAGGGAAAGTGTGAATGTGTGTGACACTCTGAACTTTTCTCTTTGGGAACCTTTAGCACAAAAGATAGCATCTGATTTCTATTAGACATAAGCTCCCTAACTGCCCCTGAAAAAGCAAATGCCAGCAGGAATCACTCCAGGGTAGAAAACCACAGCATCTCCTCACTCACTCTTGAGCAAAATAACATATTCCATGGATGTAGATTTCCTTGTAACGGATTCCTAATTCATTCATGCATCAAAGCTGGAACTGAAATCTTTCCCAAGAGTGTGTATCCTGACTTCTTAAATTGGAGCTACTGAATGTCATTTCACCTTTTATTGGGGACTTTGGGCAGAAAATAACTGTCCATTGCCATAGGGTGGAGGTGGCACCGGAATATCTGCAATATCATTTGTTTGGGGTCCTGCAGCCCTGCTCCCAGCTCTGCTGTCTCTGCCCCAGCTTCTAAGCCACTCCCCAATTTCCCAAGTTTCCATTTGCAGCCCTCCACCCCGGCCTGGAAAACAAAACACTGGAGGCAGCCAAGGATCACGTTATTCTCTAACTCAGCTATTCTAATTTTTACACTGTAATCTGCCCCAAGTTTGCAAAGATGGACGGTCAAGGATGTTTGCTGCAGCAGCACTGTAGGGAATAGTGAAAACTCGTCCTAAAAGTGCATTTGTAGGAAATGGTTAAATCAACTGTGGTCTGGTTTGTATTGAGGAATGCTATTGCTGCTTAGAATAATGAGGCGGGTCCGCCTGTGCAGTAACGTGCAAGATAAACTGCTATTGAGAAAAGCGAGTTGCGAGACAGAAGTCCATGATCCCCACTTAGAATGGACACGCCCCGTATCTGCCGGTTTCCTTCAGGACCCAGCACCAGCGCAGTTCCTGGCATATATCCAGGATCCCCTCTGCTCTCCCCTCACCCTCACCCTGCAGCCACTGGGGCCCTTTTGGTTCTTTCAGGCCCCAAGCTCTCCCTCGGGTCCCCCTCTGGCGCCCGTCTGACCCTGAGGTCTGTTCCTCACTGTTTACCTGTTTCTGCTTCTCTCTCTTCGTGGGTTTCCTTGTTGACTGAGTCTGCCCTCCCCGGGGCTTGAGCTCAGGAGCCATGACTGGACAGTTTACTCAGTGTCTTACGTGGCAACGGCACTCAGTTAAAACTTAACTGTGTGGAAGAGTGAATCCAACTTTTACAAAGTCCAAAGAGATGTTTCTATTAAAATATACAGAAAATAGAGCATTTTGATGGAAGCGCTCTATGAGTTTTGCCAACAGTGCAGATTCAAAGCGTCAACTCCTGAGGTAGCTAGGATGTGGCTGCTTCTTGAAACTGTAGAAGTGAAGTGTGAGCTGGGAGGAGCCCCCCTCCCCCCAGGGTGACTGAGTTAAGCATGTTACGTAAGTCAAGCTTTGGGTTTGGGGCAGGACGTTAAGAAACATTGGCCTGGAGTCTGCCCATGTGATTATTCAAGAGAAGGCCCTGTGAAACTCCTCACTTGAAGCAGAACTTCTGAAGCTCAGTGAGCAGTTCCTCCCTGCCTTCCTGGAGCGAGGGAGGGGAGACCACTGAAGTCTGGCTTTAGGAGGAGGAAAAAGGAACTTGGAACAGAAGATTCCAGGTTCCTGCAAAATCCAGGATTATTTTATTAGTTAGGAGGGAGGACGGATTGTTGTGAATTCTACAACGGAGACTGACTTAGCAAATTCAGGGCCGTGAAAAGCAGACAGATGCCAGGGCGCCAGCTTCCCAGGGCTCTCGTCTATGGGGCAGGGTGGCCCTGCCCAAGGAGGATGGGGGGAGGACTGTGGGAATTTAGCCAGACTGACCCACCTCTATGCTTCATCCTTCCTGATCTTTGCAAAAGAGCAATTAAAACTTTATCAGGACAAAATTACGTAGTATGCTGCTGTGCAGAGACCAACATAGGAAGCGATACACAGAGCTACGTGGCCCAAGCTCTTAGAAACATTCCACCTGACAGCTACGACATCTAGCGTGAGGCTGCAGTAACCGCAGTGGTGGGACCCACTGTGTGTGCGGTCCTGGACCAGGAACTTTACACCCCTTGTTGCATTTCATCTTCACATCAGCCCCGAGACGTATTATCCCCAGAGACTGGCCCAGCGTCACGGCCTCTGGGGGGTAGACTTGGGATTCGAACCCAGGTCCATCTGGCTTAGGGGCTGGTGCTTTTTACAGCATCCAGAATGAAAACTCAAAATGCAACCTGCAGCAGAGCTGTAAGTCCACTGTGAAGCTGGGACCACGTGAGACCAGCCGACTCGCTCCCACCCACAGCGCCTGACCTCTGCTCAGGAAGTGGTGGGTGTGAGGCTGTGAAACACAGGCCTGCACCCAGGGTGGCAAGGGGAACAGATGCTCTCAAAGCTTAGCACAGCCTGTGCCAAGCCCTTCTCCGTCCTCCTCCCTGGGTGTTAGCTCTGCCTCCCCTGAGCTTCCGTCTCCACTTTCACCAGGAGGAGGAGGAAGCCGATTGTCCCAGAGGGGAGGGAGCACGTGTGCGGGGCTCAGCCTGGCCAAGTCCAACTTGAACTCAGGTGCCCTAGCTTCATGCCTGTACTCTTTGTGCCACACCTGTTCCCCACACTGAAAACTACATATCACCCACTTCCCAGCCCTCTTGCCCCTCCTGCGGGAAGAAACAAAGGCTTCATGTCTTCAACGTTAATGATTAGCCAGCTAATATGAACTAATATGAAACTACACAAACATATTTCCAAAGAATCTGACTGATGTCTACCTATATCCCCCCGCCAGGTGCCAAGAGCCTTTTACTGTAGGTACACAGCTGCGGATTCTGCCCTGATGGCTGCCCTGAAATACCAAATCTGAGCCTGGGAAAGGGACCCGTGGCAGGCCTTTGCCCTGTCATCATCCCAGCATGGCACGCTCACTCCATGCAAAGCTCGGTGCAAGCGCTTGGCGCTGTCACCTGCCCCTTCATGAGGGGCTACTGTGGTGATTCCCACTTTATAGGTGAGGAAACCAAGGCATGGGGAGGTGAAGTGCCTTGCCCCACGTGACACAACTAGGAGCAGAAGTGCCTGGATTCCTCCAGGTTCTTGTCTCAAACCCTGCTCTGGACCACTGAGCCGGGCCAGCCCTCCCTGGGCCCTGCTGGCCCTGACGTCTCAGGCCCTGGCATGAACTAAGCTCTGGGCTTTGCTTGGTGGCTCTTTTCCATCATTCAGGGTCCAAGTCAAAGGTCAGCTCCTCCCCCATCATCCCAGCTAATGCTCCGTAGCTTTATCCCCTTTAGTGCTCATTCTGGATCCTGTTTTTCTCTTTTGCACCATGGCAATCTGAGGTTGCCTGTGTGTTTGGTTCCTTCTTTATTTTCTGTGCCCACCAGAATGCCAGCTCCATGAGAGAAAGGGCCGTACTGAGTTTGGTTTCCTCAACCCTAGAGCTGTGCCTGGCCCACTGCAGGAGTCCACTCCATGTCTGCTGAGTGGACAAGAGAACAGCTCGGTCCTCCAGTGCACTTGTGTGCTGGAGGAAAGATGGCTGTTCCTCCCAGGGCGAGGTGGAGGCCCTCTCCCCTCCCCAGGAATCTGCATGGGGCCTGTGACTCACTCTGACCAATGGAATTTGGTGTCAGAAATGAGGCCATGTGACTTCTGAAGCTAGGCCTCAAGAAGCCTTTCACTTCTGCCTGGGTCTCTTGGAATACTCTTTCTGGGGAAGCCAGCCCTCGTGTGAGAAGTGGGACTAGCCCGAATCCGCCGCCAGTCAGGAAGCCCAAGTGGCCAGGTGGTGCCAGACACGTGTGGAGGAGCCACCTTGCACATCCAGCCCCCGTGCCCTCACTTTGCACCACATGAGTGAGCCCAGGTGAGCCCTGCCCGGCTGAGCCCAACCAATGGACACAACTGTGAGAGAGAATACTAAATCATTTTAAGCACCAAGTTTTGAAATGATGTTACACAGCAATCCATAGAGACAACTGATAAGGTCGAAACGCCCTCTTCATTTTTCAGATCAAAACAAAGCACTGAAAGGTCAAATGACTTACCCAAGGTCAGTGGGCAGAGAGCGCACTCCAGCGCGACTGTCTCCGAGGCCTGTGGTCTTAACTTCGAGGCCGCATCACTGAAGCTAATTCGTATCTGTTCTTTCTGGTTTTTTTTTCCCATTTTACATCACTGGTGGTCAGGTTGGGGTTGAGAGCTGGGTCTGAGAACTTTCTGCCTTCCTCTTGTAGATCTTCATAAATAATGAGTGGCACGACGCTGTCAGCAAGAAAACGTTCCCCACTGTTAATCCATCCACCGGGGAAGTCATCTGCCAGGTAGCTGAAGGGGACAAGGTGAGAACGGGTGACTTCCCTCCGGGCAGGGCTGAGCAGGATGGGGGCGGGCAAGGGTAGTTTCATTTTTCACTTTGTCTGTTTTCGTATGGTTGAGACTTTACTGTGTGTGTATTCCTTTTGTAACTAAAAATGTCAATTAAAATTTTTGAGTAAATGAATCCACAACATCTCTTCCTTGCAGACAAAGATGCTAGACTGTACGTATGTTTACTAATTCACACAGTTGTGGATGGTAGACTTGGAACTGAATTCGAGAACATCTAATCCAATCTCTCCAGACCTGGAGGGAGGTGCACAGCTAGATGGAAATCTCGTTGACTAGAATTTGGGTCTCCTGAGAACTGGCTCTGGTGTGGGTAGTGTATTTTGTTTGAATTATATATACCTGTAGTAATTCAATAGAAATAGTAATTTTAACATTTTAAAATTAGACTTTTTGTGAAAATATTTCATATTTTAAAATAGAAAAGTTATTAAAAATAATTCAAGAATGGCTCCTGCCCTCTGCTTTAAGACAGTATTCCACATTCATGTGTGGAAGAGGCCTTGCTCCCTTGAAGCAAATGTGAATACTTTTCTGGCATAATTATAGGGCAGTCTGATGGTAAGTGTGTTTAATATTAGTGAAAACCGGCTCCCCACCTCCTGACACACAGCTCCCTACCTGAAAAGTGCTGGCTGGGTTGATTTTACTGCTTCCCCAAGGAGAGGGAGGGTGGGTAAATCTGCATTTTTGGAGACTGCCTGTCGTCTAAGAAGGAATGGTTAAGTTCGCAGGGCTTGCTTTCTTAGGAAGAGGGGGGAATGGTCAAATTTGGAGCACTGATGTGGAGTGCCCCTCCCTCCAATACTTTTTTGGGGGGGCGGTTTGAAATGAAGATACAGTAATGGATCCTGTCAGGGTACTCGTTCTTTCTGTGACTTCTGAAGACCAGAGGGAAGCGCCCCGGGGCGGATCCCTTGAGGTGGGGAAGGACCACAGGAGGGCAGGTTCCCGCACAGGCATTGACTGAAGCCCCCGGGGGTGCGTGTGTGGCCGCGGGCGGCGGTATTTGGAGGTGGGTGCTGTTGAGAAGGCCTGAGCTGCCTTGGCTGGTGTTTTCCAGGAAGACGTGGACAGGGCAGTAAAGGCTGCGAGGGCCGCCTTCCAGCTGGGCTCGCCCTGGCGCCGCATGGACGCGTCGGAAAGGGGCCGGCTGCTGAACCGCCTGGCCGACCTGATCGAGCGGGACCGGACCTACCTGGCAGTGAGTGCTCAGCCCCCTTCCTGCTCATCGCACATAGCGCGTGGGTTCTGAGCGTCCCGTGGACAGCCAGGAAGGGGCCACAGTGCTGACAAGTAACTGGACAGAATGGCATAGGCTGGACACCTTTGGGTATGCCCCTGCACCAACTCCAGAGGAGCCTCTGGGCCTCTCCTGTGATACAGTGGGTTTGGCTAAGAAAGGAGACTGGGGGAGCTTCCCAGGAGAGACCCCCAGGGATGGACACCCTCCGGGGGCCCCCTCTCTGGCGTGGGCCTTCTCCTTGGCTGCCAGAGGTAGAAGCAACCAGGAGGTAATACCCTCTCTTCTCCCCAATGCATTCTGCATGGAGCAGCCAGCGTGAACCTTCTGGAAGCGAATTATAGCACAGTGTTCCACTCTTAAGCCTTCATGACGTCTCGTATCCTTAGGATAATGTCCTATTTCCTTACCATGGCATGTAAGGCGCTGCCTGGTCTGGTTCCATCTCCCAACTCATACTGGGCTGTGGCCCTCACATACTCAGCTCATCTGCCTTCCCTCAGCTTCTTGGCTGCCAAGCTTCTGTGAGCACCAGGGCCTTTGCACATGCTGTTCGCTCTGCCTGAGGTGCTCTTCCCTTCACCGTCACTTGTGCTTTGCCCTTTGCCTAGTCACCTCCTCAGTGTCCTTCAGGTTCTAGCCTAAAGGGTGCTTCTCCAGTTGCAGTTTCTCGGACTAGGTGGCACAGCGTGGCCCTCTCCTTTCTAGCACTCTCAACACTTGAGATTTGATGATTCACTTCTTTCTTCACTGGCTCTTTGGTCTGTAAGCTCCTCGCTTGTCTCTGTTACCAGCACCTGGATCTGGCAGAAGAGCAGAAATCCAAAGTGTGTTTGTGAAATGACCGAAGGAGAAGATGGTGGCATCATTCCTCCCACCACCTCCTCATTCTCCCCACCTTTGGAGAGGGAGAGGCAATGGCCCAGAAATGCAGCAGGCATTCAGGGGCGCACCAGCCCCCCTCAGGCCTTGCTGAGCCTCTGTGCTGCGGGTCACCCCGTGGCTGTGATTCCTTCTTGCTCCGGCTTGTCTGTGCTGATCTTCTTCTCTTTTCTCAGGCTTTGGAGACTCTGGATAACGGCAAGCCTTACATCATGGCCTACCTGACGGATTTGAACATGGTCCTCAAGTGTCTCCGGTGAGGACTCAGGCTTCCTGCTCTCTGTTCTGGCTGTGCCAAAGGCGAGGGAGTATTGCTGGGAAGCAGACAGAGAAGGATGTAAAAGGATCACAGGACTTAGAGAAACATGTTCTATCAGACTCCATCCCGTGGGAAAATCCCTCATTGCCAAAATTGTGATTTCGTCATAAATGTTTTCTCTTGCTTCTGGAGTCAATTTTGGTAATTTAAGTGTTGGATTTGTCCATATCATCTAGGTTATCTAGTTTGTTGGCTACAGGTGTTCATAGTATTCTCTTACACCTTTTTACCTATGGAAGGTCCGTCATCATGCGCCCACTTTCCTGTCTGATTATTTGTGTTATGTTTTCTCCCGTTTTTCTTTAGTCTAGCTGCAGGTTTGTCGATTTTGTGAATGTTTTCAAAGAACCAACTTTCGGTTTTGTTGATTCTATTGTTTTTCCATCCTCCATTTCATCTGTCTCTGCTCTAATCTGTATTCTTTCTTTCTTCTCGCTGGCTTTGGGTTAGTTTGATCATAAACATTTTAAGGACCGGGAAATACTAGGTGAGGAATGAGAGCTTTGTCGGAGCTCTTTGGTGGCCAGTAACAGACTCAGCCTGACTCGGGCAACACACAGGCCACATCCAGGCTCTGACATCCAGGCCACCGAATCTCCCCGCTGCCCCGCCCCCACTCTCGCCCCTCACTTTGTTCTTCCCTCGACTACGTCCAGCCTCCGGCAGGGCCAGTGTGCATGGTGGAGCCCGGCTGCCCATACCTGGACTTGCTTGTGTATGTGTGAGCACAGCCAGACTAAGCTGCAGTCCCTTAGTCCTGATGCCACATTCCTGGAAGAGGGACCCTACTTGGCTGAGTCTGACCAGCTGTGGCCCGGGTGGACAGATCATTGGCACATAGTGGCTGCTCCCTTGTGACCTCGTGGACAGAGGTGAAGAAGGAGAAGCTGTACCAGAAAAGTAGGGGTTGGACAACATAAGAGGGGTTCTCATCCAGGACAGTTATGTCACCCAGGGGACTGGGCAATGTCTGGGGACATTTTTGGTTGTCACCACTGGGTGGGGAGGGGTGCTACTGGCATGTAGCAGGTAGAGGCCAGGGATGCTGCTGAATACCCTACAATGCACAGGACAGCCCCCTCCCCCTAAAGAATCGTCCAGCCCCAAATGTCAACAGTGCCAAAATCGAGATCCTCGCTCCGTAAGGACGCTGCCGAGAAAGCAGCCTGGTGAGAGCCAGGGCAGGTCCCCACCCCGTCCTGAGTTTTAGCAGTGTGCCTCTGTGCGGATTCAGTAACGATTCTGACGCATGCAGAACACACGTAATACAGACCTGTGAGAAAAGGAACAGCGATGCCTTAACTTGTATAGTTGGCAATGCTGGCTGTTTTTCTCCCCAGGGTTACAAGCCCATGTACATACCCAGGTCAACTTTGGTCTCCGGCTAACCTTCCCAGACACTCGTTTCAGAAATCTTTCTTCTACCCTGCATATTTCATCTTTCCCCCGTCTTTCAGTTTTCCTACTTCCCTGAAAATGTCACCGTCACATACTATAAATACATGCTGTGCTTTTCTCTCCAGCTCTAATTTGCTAAGCTTCTCTGTCACTGTGTCCCTGTGTGGCTAGGTAGTAAGATTTACGAGGTGATGATTTGTTTTTCTGACGCCTGTTCTCTGAGTCTTAGAACAGTGCTCTGCACATAGGAAGTTACCGGCTCTTTGATGTTTGTGTTTTGGTCATTGGGTCTGGTCCATGGTTCTCATATCTAACCTATGGTGCTGGGCTGGTACAACAGTCACCGTTGAATAAATCTGGATGTTTATTAAAAATACCAATTCCTGGGCATCATTCCAGAGAGCCAGTTTGAGTTGGTCGGAAGTGGACACTTGGAATTTGGTGATCCTGAGATTTTGAGGTTAGTTCCCTGGAGTGGATTATTGTGACCTTAGAAGTTAATTCTTTCTGGGAACAAGCCAAGAACAAAGACCATGATCAGAAATACCCCGCTGGACAGTTTGAGTCTTCTCTTTCTGCCAGGATTTATAGGGGTCCCTGACAGTCATTGATTAAGCTTGAACTTTTGTTTTTTTCAGTTATTATGCCGGCTGGGCTGATAAGTACCATGGGAAAACCATTCCCATCGACGGGGACTTCTTCAGCTACACCCGCCATGAGCCCGTGGGGGTGTGTGGGCAGATCATCCCGGTGAGTGTCAGCCTCATCACAAATAAATGAACACTTATCAGGGGTGCCTTGAGATGCCGCCGTTTCCCATAGGCTCGTTGCACAGGTGAGTCTGTGGGGGTGACACTGGAAGGTGGCCTGGTTAGTGGCTGAGAAAATGGGCTCCAACAGAGCCAACCTGGGTTCAGATCCCAGCCCTGCCACTCATGAACTCTGTGACCTTGGACAAGCCCCTGTCCCCCTAAGACTGGGTTTCCTTATCTGAAAAGCGGAAGTGAACACAGAACCTGGCTAAGGCAGGAGGGAGGATTGAATGTGAGGGCTGAGTGTGGTGCTTCATACAGAAAAGGCCTTGTGAATGTGAGTCCCTTATTTCATCCACCACCTGCCTTGCCATCTGTCTTAAACTTACGATTGAGTTGTGGGGGGAACACAGGGGTTCTGAGAAGTTGCTGCTGCGTCTAGTCTCCGGGGAGCCACTTTCTGTGGCTTGGATTTTGGGAGTGGCTGTTATCTTTTGCAGTGGAACTTTCCGCTCTTGATGCAAGCGTGGAAACTGGGCCCAGCCTTGGCGACTGGAAACGTGGTTGTGATGAAGGTGGCTGAGCAGACTCCACTCACCGGTCTCTACGTGGCCAACCTGATTAAGGAGGTGCGTGGCTGGCCATCTTGACCTCTAAATGCCTTTGTACAGGCTCGCTCTCAAGGAGTTCTGGAGGGGCCCCAAGGTGAGGGGGTGTTTGTAGAGCAGGGGCTAGGCGCCCCCGTCACCACATTTCAGCCAGAGAGGCCTCCTCTTACCTCTTTTCTTCCTTGGGCTTCATTTTTAAGACCCTTTGAAGAATGAAAATTGTTCTCAGTGAATACCATGGGGGCGGGGCAGCAGCCACAGGAACTCTGGGGAATGAGTTCCTTGCTGTACCATTTACAGTCCCTGAGTGGTGACTGCTGCTGCTCACCTGTGTCCGGGGCAGACTGCCTTCGCCTCTCTGGGAAGGGATGTGTACCCCTCTTTCTAGGCCCTTGGGAGCGGGAGAATGATGCTCAGTGTCCCCTGGCTGTTTGTACACAGGCTGGCTTCCCGCCTGGCGTGGTCAATATTGTTCCTGGATTTGGCCCCACGGCTGGGGCTGCCATCGCATCCCACGAGGATGTGGACAAAGTGGCCTTCACAGGCTCCACTGAGGTAAGGTGTCCCCAGGACCTCAAGCTTGTGCTGTGTCTAGCTCAAGGACCCACTGTCCTGAGGACAGTGTGTTGGAGATTAGCCTCTGGGTGCTGCGTGGGGGGGTGTCTGTCCCTGTATTGCCTCTGAGTGCATGTGCCAGGAGTGACTGTGCAGGGTTGAGCTCTTCGTAGGCTGACACTCCAGCTGTTGTTGGGGGGCTGGCCAGCCATGTGGAATAAAGAAGCTGGACTATCTGGACTTCTTAAAACCCAGAGCTGATCACCTGCCCAAGGTCAAAGCACCTCGGCCTTTTCGGGGTCCTTGACCAGCCCTGCCCTGGAGGTTAAAGAGCGTGGGTGAGCTTCGGAAAGAAGAGTTCAAATTCCGGTCTTGCCATTATGTCATGGGGTGATTCACTGAATGTCCTTGGGGCTCTGTTCATTGTCTTGAAATGATGATGGCAGTATCTGCAGTGGAGACTGTGCGGTGTAGTGGGGGAGACAGTGGGTTTTGGAGTCAAACGAAGGGTTTCAGCAGCTCTTACTAGCCGTGCAACCTTGGGCAAGTCACGTAGCCTCCTGGAGCCTCCTGCTACCCATGTATAAAATGGGGAGCATAACTGCACTCACTTCACAGGGTTGGTGTGAGATGAGGCTCACGAATGGGCAGAGGTGTAGCCCAGAGTAAGTGAGTGAATGAGTGAGTGAGGGCCACGATTATGCTGCTCCATGTCAGGTCCTTGAGAGACAAAGACAGAAGATGCCTGTGATTCCTGAAAGTAGGGACACGATTCCTCCTGAAGAGGCGGCTTTTTCCTTCCCCTGAATTCCTGGACGGCTTCATTGCATTGACCACTCTGAGCCTGGATAGCGTAATGAGTGTCATCTTTAAACAGTGCCCCCTGAGATAAAGACACCTTCACGCATTCAGTCCGCAGTGACCCAGGTTCCAGGGGGGCAGATCAGTGGCCCTGATAATGCAGGGTCTGGCCTGGGTTCTTTCTTTTGCTTAGTCACCGCCTAAATGAATGCCTCAAGGGGACGTTGAGAATCTCACCACGGGGACGGTTTCCTGTGTTTATTCAATAAATAAGTACAGGGCCAGCCCGGTGGCTCAGGCGGTTGGGGCTCCATGCTCCTTATATTGAAGGCTGCCGGTTCGATTCCCACATGGGCCAGTGGGCTCTCAACCACAAGCCTGCTGGTTCGACTCCCTGACTCCCCCAAGGGATGGTGGGCTGCGCCCCCTGCAACTAACAACGGCAACTGGACCTGGAGCTGAACTGTGCCCTCCACAACTAGGATTGAAAGGACAACAACTTGACTTGGAAAAAATCCTAGAAGTACACACTGTTCCCCAATAAAGTCCTGTTCCCTTTCCCCAATAAAATCTTAAAAAAAAAAAAAAAGTCATAGAGAATAGACCCACTTTAAAAATAAATAAATAAGTACAGGGGTGGCTTTGTGCCAGGCTCTGAGAATATGGAGGTGAGAGGCACCCCACCTCTGCCCTCGTGGAGTGTGCTGTGTGTGGGGGACCACATTCAAAACATCGTGGGAAGGACTCAGGATAACGGGTCTGAACCGGTGCTGGACTAGGGCTGTCAGAGAGTGAATTCTGATTCCACATTTACCAGCTGTGTGACTTTGGGCAAGTGACTTGACCACTCTGAGCCCCAGCTCTCATACTTCTAAGTCAAGAAAAAGAGTTGCCCCTACTTCTGAGCTCACTGTGAGGATTGGATTCAATGCACACAAAGTACTTAGCACAGTGTCTGGTACGTAGGCAGTGCTTAGTACACGGAAGCCACTCGTGTCGTTCTTGTCATGTCATCCTAGGAGCTCCGAGGGGTGGGGCAGTGACGGTGATTGTGAATGGCCAGATTGGGTGACGTTCTTCAGGCCTCTTGTGACCCAGCTAGTCTCTCGAGTCAGGGGTCTTTTTCTGTGCCTGTGAGAGCGCTTGGTTCTTTCTCTCCCCACTGAGAGCTTGTCTGTGTTTCTGCTTCCCTACAGGTTGGCCACCAAATCCAGATTGCTGCGGGGAGCAGTAACCTCAAGAAAGTGACCCTGGAGCTGGGGGGGAAGAGCCCTAACATCATCATGTCAGATGCTGATAGTAAGTTTTCGGAGAGAGGTGGCTGGGACTGGAGGCAGCCACTGGCAGGGTGCACAGGCCCCTCCCTCGTGCAGTCCTCGTCCGTCAGACCCATTTCTGTCCCTCTGGCCGCGTGCCCCGGCCTCTCCCCGCCTCTCTTCTCTTCGCTGAGCTGCTTGGTTTTCCCACCGTGCCTCAGGCTTTCTCTCAGACCAGACTACTTTTCCTCCATCACATCCTGCTTGCTGGCCCTGCTGAGGGACCCCCAGAGTTGCTCTCTCTGGGGGAGCCTTCCCGGACCCCCACAGACAGGCTAGCGGGGTCGGCCCTCCAGCTGCTCTCTGCTCCACTCCCACTGTGCGTTATGACATCTGTGCTTCGTCTCTGTCTGCCACTCAGTCTCCACACTCACAGGAGGGAGGGATGGGGTGTCTTGTGCTGGCACACAGTCTGGCACCCTCCAGGCTCCGTGCTGCTGTGGTGTGAACGGGTGAAGGGGGTAGGCAGTCACTGCACCAGGGTCGTCCCTCTCTCCTAACAGTCGTCTTTCTGCCTCTCCAGTGGACTGGGCCGTGGAGCAGGCCCACTTAGCCCTGTTCTTCAACCAGGGCCAGTGCTGCTGTGCAGGCTCCCGGGTCTTTGTGCAGGAGGATGTTTACACCGAGTTTGTGGAGCGGAGCGTCACCCGGGCCAAGTCTCGGGTGGTTGGCAACCCCTTTGATGGCAAGACCGAGCAGGGACCACAGGTAAGCCGGCAGATTAGGTGGGTCTGGGTGTCCAGAACCCGTGTGGAAGAGCAGAAAGGGCCTTGACTTCGGAGTCAGGCAGGAGTGGATTCACATCTTGGCTCTGCCCTGTACCAGCTGTGGGTCCCTGGGAAGCCACATGCCGTCTCTGAGCTGTCATTCTCTCATCCTGAACACCTACCCTTCCTAACTCACAAGGTGGCTGTAAAGTGGAAATCAATGATGGGAAGCACTTTGTAAATTACATACACATAGTAAATACTAGGAGTGTCTGTGCAAAGGGGAATGCGTGTTTCCTGGACCTTGGCCCTAGAAATGCATCTACCAGGAGGACACACATGGATCTGTTAACCGTGGTTATCTCTGGGGAGTGAGGTGGAGGGCATGGCATGAAGAGTGGAAGGGCTTTATTTCACTTATACTCTTCAGAACGATTTGATTTAAAGAAAAAAATTTCTTTTTACCACGAGCATGTATTCATTTTAATCAATAAACCTTTCCTTAGACCCAGCCTGCCCGGGACTCACTCTGCACAGCGCCCCCCGCTGGCCGCCTCCAGCCACCTGCTCTGAGGGGCAAGGAGTCGGGGGTTCTGGGAAGCTCCCAGTTCCTCAAGTCCCTGCCCGTGGGCCCTGAGCCTACTTCTGGGGCCCACCCGAGCCTCTCTGGAGGCTCCATTCTCCTGTGGGTGGCTGCTCTGCGGGTGTCCACTCCCCAGGGCTGGGCAAGGCATTTTTTTTTAAAATTAATAGACCTTATTTTTTTTAGAACAGTTTAGTTTACAGAAAAATGAGCAGAAACTATAGCGTTCCCATATACCCCCCACTCCTCCCCCCGCCCCTGCCATTTCCCGTTATTAACAGCTTGCATTAGTGTGGTACATTGGTTATAACTGATGAACCAATATGGATACATTATTATTAATGTAAGTCTACAGTTTACCTTACGGTTCACCTTTGATGTTGCATATTTTATGGGTTTTGACAAATGTATAAAAGACATGTGTCCACCCTCATACAGAAGAGCTTTACTGCCCTAAAAATCCCCTGCCCTACCTATTCATCTCTCCCCTCCTTCCCCCCCAACACCTGGCAACCACTGATCTTTTTACTGTCTATAGTTTTGTCCTTTCCACAGTGTCATGTAGTTGGAATCATACAGTATGTAACCTTGTCAGATTGTTTCCCCCCAACCCCCATCCCCAGATTGGCTCCTTTTACTTGACGGTGTGTGTCTAAGGTTCCTCCATGTCTTTTCACGACTTGATAGCTTATTCCTTTTTATGCCTGAGTAAATAATCCAGTGAATGGATGTACCACATTTTCTTTATGTCCTCATCTGCTGATGGACCCTTGGATGGTTTCTACTCTTGAACTATTGTAAATAGTGCTTCTGTGAATCCCAACTTCTCTTTTTCTCTCGTTTTTCTTTGTGGTTTATGGCTATTTAATTATTAAGGTAATAGAAATTTGTATAAAAATTTGATAAGTATTTAAAGTAAAATATGAGACCTCTCCCTTGCCTCCGTGGCCATTCCCCATAGGTAACCACACGTACAGTCGCACACATGCGCGCGCACACACACACACACACACACGTTTTTGCATGTTTAACAAAAAGAGGGTCATATCATATATATTATTCTATAAGCTTCCCCCTCTTTATAGAGTATCTTAGGCTTTCTAAGTCAGTCATTGCACAGATCTGTTATCAATGAACACAATATATGGATGTATCATAATCATATTTACTTTCCCCTCTACTAATGTATACTTAGAATTATTTCTGTTTTTTTGCTTTCACAAAGTATTCCCCAGTGAATATCCTTGTTCAGGTCCCTTTGTCATATGTAGAACAAATTTCTAGAAGTTAAATAGCTGGGTCAAAGGGTGGGAGCGTTTCATTTTTTGACTGGTACTAACAGACTACTTGCCAGATGACCTGTACCAGCTTAGTCCTTCTTTTTTAAAGCTGAGATATAATTGATGTAAAATGTATTTATTAGTCCTTCTAAAAGCGTATGAACATTACAGTGTATTCAACATACCCTTATCGATGTGTTTCCTTACTATTTTAAATTTTTAGTAATCTCATGGTTGAAAAATAAAAACAATGCTTTTGCTGTGCATTTCTCTGAGGGCCAATGAGGTTTTGATTAAACTGTTTTTCTTATCTTTATTGGCCCTTTGGATTTCCTCTTCCAAGTCTTGCTTATTCATGACCATTGCCCATTTCCCAGTAGTCTCCATGCCAGTGCGGTTCAACGCCTGAAGCTGGGAGAGGTCTGGCCCTAGCATCTCTGTACCTCTGGGCTCCTTCTCCCGCAGGTGGATGAAACTCAGTTTAAGAAGATCCTCGGCTATATCAAATCTGGGAAGGACGAGGGGGCGAAGCTGCTCTGTGGTGGAGGGGCGGCTGCTGACCGTGGCTACTTCATCCAGCCCACTGTGTTTGGAGGCGTGCAAGACAGCATGACCATCGCTAAGGAGGAGGTCAGCCCGGGGCCTGCAGCTCTGGGGAATGTTCGTAGGTGAAGGGGACAATTCAATCCAGCATCCTGACACCATGACCCAATGTCATGGCTCTGTGCCTAGGACAAATGATTAGGTTGGTGCAAAAGTAATTGCGATTTAAAAGATGAAAAATAATTGCCAAAACCGCTATTACTTTTGTACCAACCTAATATTTACAATTCACAGCTGATCTTGTCACTCTCCTCTTCAGCCTCTTATGGCTGGCTGGCTACCCACCCACTGTTGGGGAGAACTTCAACATTCCCTGGCACAGCCTACAGGCCCACTGAGTTCTGGTCCCTGCAAACCAGGAAGCAAGGAACGCACTGCCCAGCCTTTTCGTGGTCTTCATGTAAGCAGGACATTGTACGAGCCCGAGGCCTGACTTCCTCCCGTGACTTCCCCTCAGCACTCACTGTGGATGCAGAGCAACAGCTCTGGCCATTCACTCACTCGTTTCACAAATATCATCAAGTGCCTACTCCGCAGACCCTGGAGAGCCAGGGGTCTCCAAAATGTGTTCTCTGCCCTCACTCTACTTCCCCCAGCTGGATTCAGCCCTACAGTGGCCCTATCGGGAAATATGATAGTGTCTCCCCCTTTCATGTATAATTCAAAGTAAAATAATACTAAAATGCAAAATCAGGGTAAGAAAGTCCAACAGAGTTCTGCGTCTTTCCCCATCATGAATACTTTGATGCTTTTTTTTTTGGAAATTACAAATATGAATTTTCTGGACGGGTTGGGGGAGGTGTCACTGCTCTGCTAGTGCCCAGAGTGCACGAGGCCCTGTCTCACGGCCCTCGCTGCCACCATGCTGAGCTCCTGGCACGTCGCTCCTACCTCCGTCTTGACACTTCCCAGCCCTGGCATCAGCCATTTCTTTAAGAAGTCCTCGTTTCCTTCGGGATTTCATGAGAATGGGCACCGGGCATGCTTCTGCCTGGAACTGTTTCCCCGTCCCTGCTCCTCACCCCTACTCTGGTTTGGCCAGTTTCTGCTCCTGTGTCACAGCGCGACTGTCACTTCTGTGAGGACTTCCCAGATACCCACCGCTCAGGCAGGCAGGTGGCTCCTTGGGCTCCCACTACTCATTACACTGCTTCTAATGGTCACATTCTAATTACATGATAAGTACATTGTGATCGCTTACAGTCTGTCCCCCGAGAGGGCTGAGAACAGCCAGACCCCAACAGCAATAAGTATACTTAGCCCCCACATCTTGGTTTCTAAATCCCATTCTTCACTGAAAGGAACCAGGATTCCTTGAAGAAATGGCTCATTCCAAGAATAGGGCAGGGAAACTACAAGGTAAACTGCAATGTCTTGAGAGCAGAGACTGTATTGTGTTATAGTTTCTTCAGCATCTAGTGTGTGCCTTGCTGAGTGACTGACTTAAATGTTTTGATACTAAATCTACGTGTAACATGCCAGCAACGCCTACATTGCAGGATTGTTTAGAAAAGAAGATACGGTATATATAGCACATAGAACGTCACCGATCCCCTCAGCTTCCTTCCCTTTGTGTTTCAGTGAGCTTGGGAGCTGCTGTCTCCTCTGGAAACGTTAGGGCATTTCTAGGGCTCGTTACCACCTCTGGAGTCGTCTGCTCAGCACTGTGAAAGCTGGAGAGCAGGTGGTTCCGTGTCTGCCTTGCCCTCCCACTCTGCTCTCTCACCCCAGATCTTTGGGCCAGTGATGCAGATCCTGAAGTTCAAGACCATCGAGGAAGTCGTTGGGAGAGCCAACAATTCCAAGTACGGGCTGGCCGCGGCTGTCTTCACAAAGGACTTGGACAAAGCGAATTATCTGTCCCAAGCGCTGCAGGCTGGTACTGTGTGGTAAGAGCCTCCAAGCAGCCCCTCACGCCCAGGCAGGGATCCCCAGAGCCATGGTCTGTGGCGATCCAGTGCTCACGTCCCAGAGTTTGGAGTACTGGGCTCAGTTCCTCCGGGCGCAGGGTGTGGTGCAGCAGACAGATAAGAGCTTTCCTGCCCCCTCTCCTCCAGGAGATTCAATTTCCCTCCAGTGCGTATGCCCGTGCAGCTGTTCTTGGGCAAGCAGGTGGACCTGGTCTTCAAAGCTTAGCACCTACTTCACACCCATTAGGGTGGCTGTAATTTTAAAATATGGAAAACATCAAGTGTTCATGAGCATGTGGAGAAATTGGAACGCTCGCATGTTGCTGGTGGGAATGTAAAATGGTGCAGCCACTGTGGAACACAGTCTGGTAGCTCCTCAGTCAGTTAAACACGGAGTTACCATGGGACCCGCAATGCCACTCCTAGGTACATACCTAGGCATACGCCCTCACAGAACAGTGCGCCTCCATGTTCACAGCAGGTTACGCACAGTAGCCAAAGGTGGCAACAGCCTAAATGTCCATCAACAGATGAACAGATAAACCTAATGGGGTCTGTCCATGCAATGAACTGTTACTCGACCCTAAGCAGCAATGAAGTACTGACACACGCTACAGCATACATACATGTCACTTGAAGATGTGACACTAAGTGAAAGAAGGCAGACACAACAGGCCACATGTTGTGTGAGTCCATGTATAGGAAACGTACAGAACAGGCGAATCCATAGAGTCAGAACAGAAGGTAGGTTAGTGGTCGCCAGGGGCTGGGTGAGGAGGAACGGGGAGTGACTGCTTATTGGGTACAGGGTTTCTTTTCGGGTGTTAGAAATATTCTGGAATTAATATTTCTAGAAATATTAATATTTAATGTTTATCAAATATCTATTACTTTATTAATTATTAATAGAAATATTAATTAGTGTGCCTAGAAATATGAATTGATATTCTGGAATTAATATTTCTGTGATTGATAATTCCAGAGATATTCTGGAATTAATCAATGGTTTGGACAACATTGTAAATATGCTATAAAATACTGAATTATACACCTTAAAATGGTGAGTTTTAAATTCAATTGAAATTTAATAGTTTTTACAAATTGCAAAAAAAAGCCTGGCACCTAATTAGCAAAAACAATTCATTAAAAGGGCTCTAGGACATGGCGCACCCTGGTACTGATCTCCCTCTGTGACCACATCATGAAGGATGAAGGTGGCTTGCTGTCGACTCCTAAGGGGCTGCTGATTACTATGCTTCTTCCCATCCATTTTTTGCCAATAAGACTTGAGAGTAATATGAGAGGTCTAAGGGGTATGAATGATACATACCCCCCAACAGTTACTTCTGAAATCTTGTTTCAAATTATAGGGTCAACTGCTATAACGTGTTTGGGGCCCAATCACCATTTGGTGGCTACAAGTTTTCTGGGAATGGCCGGGAGCTGGGCGAGTATGGTCTGCAGGCGTACACTGAAGTGAAAACCGTGAGTCTGGGCACTTCCTCAGCCTTCCGCGCCGCGAGAGTCCATCAGAATTTATTACTAGTTTCTTACTTTAAGCCAGAGAAGCTGCAGAAGAGGGTAGAGACCCAGTCTGTGCTCTGTCTTCTGACAGATAACTGGAGACTTACTTGGCCGTCACTCTGCCCACATAGTCTTTTGCTGCTGGGCTTGGTTAGACGCCAAGTTCTATAAAACCTGAGACGAAGTAAAGATCCCTGTAGGTTGAAGCAGCGAGAAAAAGCTTCTAATAAAATCAAGTTATGAGTCAGTGGATGATCAAGGCCATAAATAAACCCAAATCCATGCTCATTGATTTTGCGATTTCAGTGACAGGAATATAGCTGGAAGAACTAATCAGAAATACAAAGCAAGCCTTATTTCCATAAATGTCATCACAGGATTCTCTAAGAGGGACAAATCAGATGTAACCTAAATGTTCAGTAAATTGTGGAACACTTAAATCATAGAGTACTAATAGCCATTAAAATATTTTTGTAGACTATTTGATATGGAAAATGCTCATCCTTTAAAGTGAAAAAGTAGCAAAGTAATATATGCATCATAAAGCCAATTTAAAAACTATTTATGCCCATATGTAGCAACTTAGATATCTTTATTTACAAACATCAAGAAGACAGGAAAGATAAACACTAAAGTGCAAATGATTTTCTCGCTACAATGAACACTAATTACAGTTTAACTGGGAAACATACCCACAAGTGATATTCAAAGAAAAGAAAGATTGGCTAGCTGGGCCTTCCCAGGAATGGAAAAGGCCCAGGGCAAGCAGACCAGCAGAGGGCGGGGAGCAGGGGAGCGAAGGCAAACAGTGCTCTTTGTGCAGCACAACAGGGCTGAGGCCGAGAATAAATGACTAAGACACACCTGTCCTTAGGGACTCACTGGAATAAAATACACATAATTGCTTGTTTGGGGACAATTTCCCCATCTATACACGAGGTGAGACCCAGACTTGAAGTTCACATTGAGATTTCATTGGCCTGTAACTTCATCAAAATGATGGTTATGGACGTTATTGGGTGTGGAGGGAGGGGACAGGGAGGGCTAGGACTGAGCCTGAGAATCGCAGTATCTAAGGACGGACTGGGGGCGGAGGGGGGGTGGGAGAGCCTGTAAAGAGGAGGCCTGAGTTGAGGTGATTCGTGAGGGAAGCCAAGTGGACCACGCTGCGCACACGGGAGGCCCTGGGAGCTGAGACGCTGGGAGAACTGTAGAAAGCTTTTGAGGACAGACGTGGCAGGACCTGATTCGTCAGCCCGGCCCCTGCACTGTGCCAAGCACTGCTTCGTGCTTGTGATAAAGATTCCTGTAATGTGAGCTTTGGAACTCAAGCGACGACACTAGCAAAAAGAGGGATTTTTCAGAAGAGCAGTCAGGTTTGCAAGGGGGACTGATGAGAACATTTCTTCTTTTAAACTCATTTTTACTGCGGGCTTACTTTGTGTCAGTCTGTGCTAGAGTCTCTTATGTATGTGACCTCATTTAATGCTCACAGCAACCCCACAAAGGAGATATTGTTATCCCATTTTATGGATGAGGCACATAGAGGGAAATATTTACCCAGTAGTGGGGAAAGCTGGGATTCAAGCCTAAATCCTTCTGAATCTGGACTCTCTCCCACTTAACACACTGAGACACCTATGAGCTTCAGCACATTATTTTGTCCCTTGCTTTGATTGTTTTGGAGGAAAACATGGATCTAGGTCAGGGTCTCCCAACCTTGGCATATTGACATTTGGGGTGGGGTAATTCTTTGTTGTGGGGGGCTGTGCTGTGCAGTGTAGGATTGTTGAGCAGCAGCCCTGACGTCTCCCCACTGGATGCCAGTAAGAACCCTCCCTCCCCCCAAATATCCCTTGACATTCAAAAACGGCTTAAGGGAGGCAGAGTGTGATGCCCTAGTGGCTGCTGGGATTGGCCGCGTGGCCATCAAGGTGCTGGAGGGAAGGAAAGCCCTCTGCTCGTTCTCATTCTGGGGCAGCACCCAGCTGGAGGTGCTGCCCACAGCGAGCTCACAGCAGCATGAAGATTCACCAGCTTCTCTGCACCCCTCTTCCAGGTCACAGTGAAAGTTCCTCAGAAGAACTCGTAAAGAACCACGACCACGCCGGCTTCCTGACTTACCCGGTGAGACAAAGCTCAGTGACATTAGCAACAGTATCAAGAAAAATGACCCTTGCACTCTAAAAGTCTGAAAAGAGAAATTCTCCCACAAAATCTCTTGGTTCAAGAAGGTCCCAGAATTTGACTTCCTGTTGGGTGGGGGTGGGGTAAAGGGAATATGGGAAGCATTTGAAACTGCAATAATACCAGCGTATTCTTGTGATTTTTCAAAAACAGACTCAAATGTCTCATCGCGTACATCTGATACACTTTTGTAACTCGCCCTCATAGGAGAAGAAAAAGCCATTGTTTCCTATTGTATTCACTTGGAGGCCATAGCTAGCACCTTGCTTTGTATTCTGGACTAAAACTCATTAAAAAACAGTGCTGTTCTTCACTTTTTGGGTAGTTCTTTTTTATCTCAATAGGAAGGTTGTCCTCTGTGTTCAGAAGTCAACTCCACCGCTCACCTACTGTGGGTAAACAGCTTTTGTTTCATGTGTTTAATTGACACATACCTGTGGCTTGTCCACCTGCGGCAGCCCTGGGCTGGGCACTGAGGGTGACACCTACACAAAATTTCCAGCCCCTGCCCTCAGAGAGGGGGAGGTAAACCAGGAAAGAGACACTTGACATCCAAGGTTGGCTCTCCGTCTTTTTAAGTTCAAAAATGTGATTAAACCAAATGAGACAGAGTCATGCTGGACCAAGTTTATCAGATTGATTTGGAAACGAGATGTCAGTTTTCTCATTTTAAGTGAGGTCTACATTTTCAGTAACCAGACCTATTGAATCTCCTGTCCAGAACACTGTCTTCCTTTAGTCAGGGGACTGGCAAATTAGTTAAGTAATTTGTATTATCAGTAAATTAGGAATCAGAAAATTCCTTGGTGAGCAATGGAATCAGCAAAAAGAGATGAATCACAGTAGTAGTTTGTGAAGTTAGTGATGTAGTTTGAGTCACAGATTCCTTTAAGAATTTGAGGAGAAGTTTGATCCTCTCTTATGAAAAATACACCTTCTATAATAATTTCTGCAGAGTGTCGGGAGTGATGTAGCTCTCTGGCTGGCCCCACGCCTTATTTCACTCAGGCGAAGCCACATCTGGATAAACCGTCCCTATTCTACCGAAGACGAATTTGACTTCTTTGAATAGCACTTCACACACTATGTCATACATGCATATACTGTACTGTTACTTACTTTTTTCTTTAAATCAACTCTTGTATTCAGATAAAAATTAAAAAAAACACACCTGATTGCCATACATAAAAAAATAATATTTAACTGCTATAAATAGAAGGCATTATATAAAAGATAAAAGTGAAACGACGTTGCTAAATGTAAACTAATGAAATACAAATAAATATAATCATTCTACCATGGTTCCTACCTGAAATGTGTCTCAGCAGACTAGGAATTTCTGGACTGGTTGGCAGCAACAGGATATTCTAGTTCATGTTGCTTCAAGATAAAATGGGATTCACTGCCAATAAAATGAAAAGGAATTTTAGCTTCGATGGTAACCAGCAACAATGCCATGATGCATAAATCTAGAGGCAAAGTGCAGAGCTCTGAACCCACCCTCGTTCTCCCGCCCTGTTCTGCGGCCTCCTCCCAGGTTTAGGACGGCACGTTGCAAGCTGGGGTATGTGGCAGCTGCAGGGGTAGACTGGTCAGCTGAAATGGCTGTCCCGACCCTCATGGCACTTGAAATTTATATTTCAATATATTCTCTAAGCTAAAGAAATTTCCTCTTCACTCGAAATTTAGGGTGGTGCCCTCCCTATGCCTAACCTTACCATCGAATTAATCTAAACTCTCATAACGTGAAATTACTTCTGGGAGATTAAAAAAAAAATACAGTGTATCATTTAAGGATATTTTAGTTGGAAGTATCAGAAAACCAAATTCAAAACCAGTGTAAAAAAAATGGCCCCCATATTTTAAAATCTTGGGATCTTGGCTTTGGCCATGGCTTGGTTCAGAAGTTTAGAAAGTTTCCATCTGTTGGTTCCACCTCTGCCACATGGGCTTTGTTTTCAGGCCATACCCATCCGTTTTGGTTCTGGTGGGTGTGGATCCTTAGGTGAGCCAACTGCGCTCATACCCTGCCAGGCTCAAGTCCACTGGCTAGGAATAAAAACCCATTTTTGCTAGCTCAGGCAAAGACCTTGTGGTTCATGCTGATTGGTCCAGTTGATGTGACATCCCACTCATACCCTGACCAATCGCTGTGGTCAGAGGAATGAGACGTGGTGACTCACTTAGACCTGACTCCTAACCGTCCACCCCTGTAGCCTGGAGGTGCTTCTATGGTAACCAGCAACAATATCTGGGCTGAGATCGAGGGAGGGATGGATCCCCAAAAGAAAATTGAGGTTCTTGCCTGAGGAGGGGACATGGAGACTGGAAAGTCCCCTACTGAGTTATTCCCAACCATTCAGTACTCCAAACTATGTTGCCAAGAACCCCTTTAGGAGTGAATTGGGAAAAAACAGAAATGTAATGTTTCTTGCACTTGATCTCTGTGAATCAGACTCACTACAATTTTAAGAAAATCCATTCTTTAAACTGACGACCACAAAGGAAATGCCAGCTATGAAGAAATGTCTATAATGTTGATTTGACATCCTACACGCTTATTAACCTGTACTTTCAGTGACAGGAACCAATTAGAACCTTAAGAAGCTGTCTGAAGCAAAAATAAAGCTCTCAGGTTATGAACCTAATCTCTTTGGGTATTTGGATGTGGGTCAGTCACAGGAGTATTGGGTGTAAAGCTGCTGTCTGCCCTGAGCCTTGCTGAGTGCCCAAGAGGAAATGCTTCCACTTCCGGCTGAATAAAGGACACAGGAGCTTTTCGTGCAGCCTGGAGAAGCCGGCTGACGGGGCGTTTTCTAAGTATAGGCGCCACCTCGTGGGCAATACATACAACTACACCGCTTATCCTCTCCGAGAGCTGATAGGATACACCTCCCTGCCGGTGTCTTTCAAAGACAGTGTTACACACAACATCGGCAACGTTTGGCAGGCAATGCAATGAGGGAATAAAGGGGCCACGGTCACGTACTCCAAATAACTTAAAAACAGGACTGCAACAAAAACCTGTACACGAATGTTCACAGCAGTACTATTCACAATAGCCAAAAGATGGAGCTAACCCGAGTGTCCATCAACAGGTGGATACACAAAACGTGGTCTATCCTCGTAATGCAATATTATTCAGCCATAAAAAGGAATGAAGCACGCACACACGCTACACCATAGATGAACCTCAAAAAAAAAAAAAAAAAACATGCTAAGTGAAAGAAGCCAGACACAAAAGGCCACATATTATATGATTCCATGTGTATGAAACGTCCAGAATGGGTAAATCCACAGAGACAGAAAGATCGGTGGTTGCCAGGGGCTGGGAAAAGGACAGTGATTACTTAATGGATACTGGGTTTCTTTTTGGGGTGATGAAAATGTTTTGGAACTAGACAGAGATGATGTTTCCACGACATGGTGAAAATATACTAAGTGCCACCGAATTGTTCACTTGAAAATGGTTGATTTCATGTTACGTGAATTTCACCTCAGCTAAAATAATAAATAAAGCAGCCAGGATTACAGAACGGTTTGGGGTAACTTGGACAAGGTGTATAACCTCTGGGCCTCCATTTCCTCACAAACCCTCTCATCACTCCCAGCCCTCATTCAGCTATTTTGTGAAGGAGAAAAGGGAACTGATATTTACCTACTAACCTTTTCTGAAAATGAAATAAATACACATGGTAAAAAAAAACAATTCAGTGAAATATAAATCCGGCTCCTAATCTCGTGGCCCCAAGAAGAAACATTTATTGTGTACCTACGGGTGCCCAGAGATGCTGACGCTGCCTGTCTGGAGGCCATTCTCTGAGAACCACTAGCTCAGGGAAAGAACCACATTCTCTGATCCTTCCACATAGAAACCGTCATCTCCTTAATATGAAGGATCAAGATGTCCTTCAGAAAGGTTTGTGTTTGTTTGCTCTTTACTTTCTATTTTGGAATTATTTCAAACGTACAGAAGTTTTAAGGACAGTACAACAATCTCTCATATACTCCTCCAGATGCATCCATTTTTAGCATTTTTGCCCATTTGCTCTATTACCTTCCCTCCTTCTCACCTCCTATAGATATTTTCTTGTTTTTCTGGACCATCTTTGAGTAGGTTGCAGGCATCATGCCTGTTTACCTCAATACTTGATTGTGTTGGAATTTTTACCTTGGATATTCTCTTACATAAGCACAGTTCAGTTACTAAACTTGGCAATTTAATTTGATCCTTGTGGGAGCTTCTGACAACACTGGACATATCTGAGGGACAGGATTATCCTCAGGGAAGCAGATGACATTTCCTGGTCCTACTCTGCCTCCTTGGGGACGCTTGTACCCTAGCTATGAACCAGGAAGAGGTCCACTACTCACCCGTGCTGGCACTCTGATCTCAGACTTGCAGCCTCCAGAACTGTGAGAAATACATTTCTGTTGTTTATGGGCCACTCAACCTATGGTATTTAGTTACAGCTGCCCCAACAGACAAAGGAAGCACGTGACTTTCACTCATTTCTGACTCCTACCTCCTCTCTTCAATGCCATTGCCAGGGATGGGAACGATAGCAGTTCTGTGTTGGTAAATAATCACCATCACCACCACCAGCAGCAGCAGCAGCTGAGCATTTAATGGTTTATTTTTAAAGCTATATCAAAATGTCATGTACCTGTACATTTCAGGTAATCTTGTTTCTCGATCCTCAGATGGAAAGTAGGAATCAGTTCTCAAATGAGATATAATAATTCTTTGGGAATTTTGACTTCAGAATCTCACTTTGTTCTTGGGCTTCAAAAGGCTACCAAATGAAGTTGTTGTTTAATGGATTCAGGGTTTGAGTTTTGCAAGATTAGAAAGTTCTGGAGATAGGTTGTACAATAACGTGAATTATACTTAGCGCTACTGAACTGTACACTTAGAAATGGTTAAGATGGTAAATTTTATGTTATACACAATAAGAAACTAATTTTTCAAAAAGGCTACCAAGTGAGACATCTGAGAAGCTGTCCCAGGAGAGGAATGATGTTTCTGTGGCTCCGAAAGGAGAGGCCCTAATGAGCATCAGGGAACAGTGAGGGAAGCAGAGTAGAGTTGTCTGGCAACGGACAGAAAAGGCCATGTGTGGGATGGTTCAGGCCAGGTCAGGGGCAGTGTTCCAGCCGCGCCTCAGGAGCCCGGCAAGGATGCGGAGCAAATGGAGAGCTGCCCCGCGGGGCACTGCAAGTCCCTTCCAACTCTGAGAGGCGGAAGGATTTGAGCGGAGTCAAGTTCAGCAAATGCTAGAATTTTCCACTCACTGACTGTCAAATTTTACTCTGAAATTCAGGTGAAACACTTGTGTGTGCTTTTACACTAGAGGAGAATATAACTTGGTACGACCTTTCTGGTAGGAATCCTCTGCTAAACAAACAACTGGACAAGTGTGCAAAGCATATTAGGAAAAAGCACTATTTGTAATAGCAGAAAACTTCCAACAACTTAAATGCCCATTAAAAAAACCAGTGACCACTTGGTGGCCTTCAGAGTGACAAGACATTAGTCTAAGATGTCAAGTAAAAGGAAGATGTTTTGGGGGCGGACATGGGACAGGAAGTGCAGTGAGATAGGGACACTGCTCCTTTCTGCTTCTCCCACAGCAGGCTCCTCTCTCTGCAGACTGGCTTTCGCCACTTTAATATTCATGAAGCAGATAACGGCTGCCTCAGCCTGGACAACACGACCCACAACTGGCCTAATGTTCCCGTCTCAATTCCCAGGAGGCTCCGATGGGCCAGCTTGGGTCAGATGGCCACTCCTGAGTCAGCCAGCTGTGGCCGTGGGGGTCACATGGCACTCGCCTGTAGTTAGGCCCAACCCCTGCGCAGGGCTGTCCTGTGATGGGCACCCTGGAGGTGTCTCCACTCCCCCATCAATGTGGTCCAGGACCCACAGGCAGCATGTGCACCACTGGGCAGCTTCCCGGCAACGCAGAACCCCAGGTTCCAATCACACCTGATGAATCAGAATCTACATTTTAACAAGACCCTCAGGGGCTAGTACGTGCATTCAAGTTTGTGGGACACTAGTTTAGCGCAAGATGGGACAGTTGACTCCCATTTCTTTCCTTCCTTCCTCCTTTTCTTCCCTCCTAGCTTTTCTTACTAAACAGCTTAACTGATATAATTCACATACCATACAATTCACCCATGTAAAGTATCCAATTCAATTTTTTTTGTATGTTCACAGAATTGTGCATCTATCACCACAATCAATTTTAGAACATTTTCATTGCCCTAAAAAACAACAACAAAAACCCCATACTCCTTGGCTGTCAGCCCCTTATCATCGCCTACTCCCCCTCTCCCAGTCCCTGGCAATCACTAATCTACTTTGTTTCTAGGGATTTGTGTATTCTGGACATTTCCTATAAGTGGAGTCATACAGTGTACGTTTGTCTTCTTTCACTTAGCAAAATGTTTTCAAGGCTCATGCACAGTGTAGCATGTCAGTACTTCATTCCTTTTTACTGCCAAATACTATTCCGTTATATGGATATGTCACATTTTGTGTATCCATTCATCTGTTGTTTCCAGTTTTTGGCTATTATGAATCATGCTGCTAAGACCATTTGTGTACAAGTTTTTGTGTGGATGTTTCCATTTCTCTTGGGTTAGACTTCCATTTTCAGAAGAAAAAAAAATTCACAGGACAGAAACTCAGATGTGACTGGGCCCTGGCTTTGGATAATGCCCAGTGCTGACCTTAAAACAGGACTCAGAATTTTTCAGGTCCTCTCCAAAGTAAACACACACCTGAAAGGAATCCTTACAGAAGATTTTGGGAGGGTCAAAGGGGAGTGACACACCACATGGGGTTCAGCCTGTCATTCCTGCCCTTCCCAATCCGCAGAGACGCATCTTCTCCTGGGTGTCCTCCCTTTCCCTAGCCCCGGGTTTCCTTCTACCTGGTTGTTCGCCCAACACAGCCCCTCCTCCTCCTCTCTGCCCGCATCCCCTGCTCCATCCTTTCCTAATGCAGAGCACATCTGTCATATATAATTCGCACTCTCTCACCCACCCTCAACCTTAGTCAGCAAATCAAGGACCCTTGTTGGGGAATGGTGATGGTTGAAAATGATAAATCATTTTTCTGCCACAAATAATTGTAGTTCCCATTAGTCTGCACATTCTTGATTAGCTCACATACAATAAACACACACATTTATAAGTGCATATAAAGACATCTGAAGAACAGTAAATTGTGCGTCCATAATAAACCTTTACTTTCTTTTTTATATAATCCTTCATTATTTACAATAAGATGCATTGCCTTTATCCAGACTAGTTACTTTTTCCCACTTGTTCTACTATTGAGCGTCTTTTATTTCAGTGCATGTAACAGGCCTCCTTTCAATGGCTACACTGTTACTTCATGTATAAACAGTCCCCGCATAGTGATGCTTTGGTCAATGATAGCCGTGTATGCAATGGTGGTCCCACAAGATGATGATGGAGCTGAGAAATTCCTATCAGCTAGCGACGTCGTTGCACCATTGTAGCACAACACATTACTCACGTGTTTGTACCGATGCTGGTGTAAACAAACTTACTGCGCTGCCAGTCGTATAAATGCATAGCACATGCGATTATGTGCAGGCCATAATACTTGGTAGTAATAAACGACTGCTACTGGTTTATGTATTTACTATACTATACTTTTTATCGTTATTTTAGAGCGTACTTTCTACTTATAAACAAGTTGGCTGTAAAACAGTATGCTGTGTTTCGCTGGCAGCAGCCTCACCCATCTCAAGGTTACTGTGTGTCTTGATTTGCGTCATTTGCTCTCGTGCTTGATTTAATGTCATTTTTTGTGCAGTAATATGCTGTCCAGGCCTGTTACCCAGGAGCAGTAGGCGAGACCACCTAGGTGTGTGTAAATGCACTGTGATGTTTGCACAATGATAAAATCACCTGACGACATAGTTCTCAGAATATACCTCTTGTCGTTAAGCAATGCATGACTGTATATCACAACCTATTGACCAACCCTCTATTAATAGATATCCAGGTTATATAATATTATTTTTATAAGCAGCAAACACAATAGGGAGGTGTTCATTTTGAAAATCATAGTTCAAAAGAAGAGATCACTACCACAACAGAAAGCCCCTGGGTTTCTCATGTTGGTTTCCAGTTTGTTACTGGAACTTTCGTGTTCCTGGAGGAGGAGTCCCTCAGGGGTGTGAGGATCAGTGGGCTTCTGGGCCTCTGTTATTTCCACACAACGGAGCAAAGTGCTCGTGTTCTGACTGGTGATGAGCTGCTCCCCAGTCTCTAACTGCCCACAGGGATTCCACGACCTGTCCCAGCCTGAGCTGAGCTTGACTGCAATGGCGCCTCGGCTCTCCTGGAGGTCTGACAACTCCACACGCCTCTGAGCTTTCCGTTCATTCTGCTTGTTCCAGCAAACATGTTGTTGATCCGTTTAGTCATGACAACGTTGTATAGCATCAATGCTGGTCCCAACCCACGTCTCCTTTGGAAAGGCACTAAGAGCTCGTTTCCTTTGGGAAGCTGGGTCTCCTCCCGCCAGCCCCACCGCATCGCTTCCTCCTTTGAATTACTGTACATGGTACACACTTCTACATATTGCCTGTGTTATGCTGTACTCCAACTGCTTCCTTCTTAGACTGTGAACTCCTGGAAGGTAGAGACCAACTCCGTATCCCAACAGTAGTGCTCAGTGAACGTGTGTTCCAATGGCCTGAGATGACATACAGGTGGTCCCAACATACAATGGTTCAGATTTATGATTTTTTGACTTGATAATGGTGGGAGAGCAATACGCATAATAAATTACATGAGCTATTCAACACATTATTATCAAATAGGCTTTTTGGTAGATGATTTTGCCCAACTGTAAGCTAATGTAAGTGTTCGGTGCATGTCTAAGGCAGGCGAGGCTAAGCTGTAGTGGGTTTCTGTGGAGATTTTGGAAAGGAGGTATGCTGTGTCTCCCACAAAGCCAGCTGCGGTTATGGGGAGCTATGCAGCAACAGGAAAATGCAAACTTGGTTTCAGACAACAGTAGGAGAAAGCCTGCCTCTGGGGGTGAGCTTCTAGGAGACTTTCATTTTCTGCATTAACTCCTCAATTGTTCAACTTCTTAAAAATGACATATACAATGCTTCCTGAAATTGTACAGGAAAACCCACTAGAGGGAAAAAGAAAATGGGGGAGGGGAGAGGGAGAAAGACTGTATGGTTTACAACTGCTTTTTCACTGCCAGTCTTCAAAGGCTCCACTAGGAATGAGAGCCATCCCATCAGCAGGGGAAAATGAAGCGGACAGGCTTTCCCGGCAATTACTCAAGCAGATTACCCAGTAAGTCAGACGGGGAAACATGGAAGACTCAGAAGTTCACCACCCTTGTTCTAAGCACTTAGAGAATGCATCTGGTAGCCTGGGTCTGTAAATACTTTAAACGGACTTTTAAGTGTGTTATTAAATGATTTAGTTTAAAAGGAAAGATCTTTTGAGAGTAATGAGGTTAATCAAGCATCATATTGGGTATTTTTTCTTATTAAGGTAAAATTCACATAACGTAAAATTGACCATGAACCATTTCAAAGTGCACAATTCAGTGGCATTTAGTGCATTCACTAAACGCAACCATCACTTCATTCTATTTCCAAGGCCACTGGAAAGACAGTTGGTAAGAGTCATGTGGGCCCCTCTATCAGGCAACTGCAGTGTGCTGATGAGTATCCCCCCCAAATTCATGTCCACATGAAACCTCAGAATGTGATATTTGGAAATAGGGTCTTTGCAGACGCAATTAATACTGGATTAGGGTGGGCCCTAAATCCAATGCCTGGTGTCCTAGTAAAAGGTAAGGACACAGAGAGACGCAGAGAGAAGATGACTATGTGAAGATGGAGGCAGAGACGGGAGTAATGCACCTATAAGTTAAAGAATGCCAGGGGCTGCCAAGAGCCACCCAAAGCTGGAAGAGGCAAGGAAGGAAGCTTCCCTGGAGCCTTCAGAGGGAGCACAGCCCTGCCGACACCCAGAACTGCGCGAGAATAAATTTCTATTGTTTTAAACCACCCAGTTTGTGGTAATTTGTTATGGCAGTCCCAGGAAATTAATCAATCAGCTCACATTTGAGCTGGCTTCCCTCAGAGCAAACGAGCAAAAGAGGAAGAGAGGGTGCCCAAGATGGAAGCACAGCCTCTGTAACCTCACCTTAGACATGACACTCCTTCATTAGAAGCAAGTCACTAGATCAGCCCACAAGCAGGGTGAGGGGATTACACAAGGTCATGAACACTAAGGCAGGCATCGCAGAAGGCCATCTTAGAGGCTGCCTACCACTGCCACTTCCCTAGCAAAAAATGGAGGAAACTTCTTCCTCAGGGTTCTGCGTTCTCCATTCATTGATTCCGTCAACAAATATTTATTAAGCACCTGCAGTGGGCTGAATGTTGAGGATATGACCAATCATACAGATAAGATTCTTTTCCTTGTTGAGATTATTTACAGTCTGGTGGGGAAGAGGACAGTAAAGAATAAAAAACAAATGAATATAGAAATAAAAATTGTGGTAAGTACAAAGAAGTTATGAGATAACGGGAACATTTGACTTAGATTGAGGACGAGGGTTAGGCATCATCTTTCTGATAAAATGGTATTTAGAATGTGGTTGAAGTAGAAATTAGGGCTGTGTATGTATGTTGGGAGGGGAGAGTAAGTTTCTAGGTAGAGGGAGGGAAAGCACGTGCAGATAACAGCCAATAAATTGAGCTGCCAGATTCAGAGTGTTTGAAGACAGGGACCTGGTCTCTTTTCATCTTTGCATCTCTATTATGTAGCACAGTGCCTGGCACAGAGAAGCACTTGATAAATTCTTACTGAATCAATGAATGAACTGAATCAATGAATGAACGAACGACTGAATGAATCCAAGGCACCTTCTATTTCCTAACTGTTATGGATAATGTCAATTCAAGTCATTTAGAAAATTTCTCCCAAAGTTTACTGCTGGATCACTGTTCTTGGTACTAGGTAACACAGGCAAAGCTGCTATGACAAGAAGACTCAAATACATACAAGCTCAACACAACAGAGGTTTATTGTTATTTCTTCTCATACAACAGTCCTGAGTGGATGTTTAGGTCGATGGAGCAGAGTTTCCCTCTCAATCAAGGAATCTTCCATCTTGAAGCCTTGCCTTTTCCAGAACCTGGTTACCACCTTCCAGCTGGCAGAATAAGTAAGAGCACAGAGCAGCACCTGCTGATGGATTGTCTGGGCCACGCCTGGAAACTGCACGTCTCTTCTGCTCACTTTCCACCCGGGAGAGCATAGGTACATGGCCACACCTACTTTAAGGGTGCTGAGGAATATACTATAGGCATATAGCCAACAAACAATACAATTATACCTGCACCACGATATCCAGTTACGCACTTGACTTATCCTCTGGTATATTGCACAAGAACCTCAAATTAACCTAGACAGAAAACAACTCTGGATTCTCCACCCTCACCTGCACCAAGTCCTTCATTCACCAAATGGTACCATCATCCATGCAGTTGCTTAAGCCAGACACCTGGAAGGTATTCTTGATTCAGTTTTTATTCTCACTTTCCACATCAAATCCTTTGGGAAGTGCTGTCAACTGTACTAAAACATATCATAAATCCATCTACTCTATCTTTACTGCCACTCCCTTAGTTCAAGCATCATAATAATCTCTCATGTGGATTATTCCGATAGCCTCTTACTAGCTTCCCTTGTCTCCATTCTTGCGTGCTCATATCTCATTCTCTCTAGAGCAGAGTGACCTTTTAAAACATAAACATGATCATATTACTCTTTACTTTAAAACCTTCCAATGGCTTAGAATAAAATCCAAAGCCCTCACTATGACCGCTAAATGCTGCTCACCTCTCCAACCTCATCCTCTCTCTCGCCTACTCTGCTCTAGCTACAATGACCTTGCTGCTCCTTGAACACATTTGGCTATTTCCACCTTGAGAATTCTGCACTTGCTGTTCCATCCGCTCAGAAGTTTCCTCCTTCAATTTCCAATAGACAGCTCCTTCTCATTGCTCAGAGGTCTCAGCTTCAATGTTACCTCCATGTTGAGTTACCCTCTTACCTCAGCATCCGGTTCACTTTCTTCTTAGCATCTGCAAACCGTGTTGTTCCCTGTGTTTTTTTTTTTTTTTTTAATTAAAATTTATTGCGGTGACAATGGTTAGTAAAATTACAAAGGTTTCAATCCCTGTTTATTTTCTGCTTCTCTTTCCAGAAAGTAAGATCTGTGAGTAGCTACTGTGCCTCGTTCCCACAGTTTCCCCAGTGTCGACTAGGCCTTCACACAGGGGTGCTCAGTAAATAAGTAAATGAATGAAGAACCATGAAGACGTGATCAGCCAAAAGCTCCTGCAAGGTCCTTGGATAGGTTGCTAGCATAGAGTGAGGAGCACAAACCTGGACCACTTCTCAGCTGTGCGTGAGTTCGGCTCTGAAACTCGGTTACTTAATCTGTAAACGGGGACTATAACATACTTACCTCACAGCGCCAAATGCCTACTTTGTAAAGAAGAAAAGCACGGAGGAAAAGAGCTTCACGTCAAATTTACGCTCCGTATGTTGAACTATTATAGCTATTATTATACACAATTCTGTTCTTACCGCAGGACTCGTCGGGGCCTGTTTCCCTTTCTCTCGCACGAGTAGACATCCCCGCCTCCTTTCCGCAGGGTTTCTAGCATCGTAGCGGCGTGGGGACAAAAGACGAGGTGCGGACGCGCAGGCAACCTTTCGAATCTGGTGGCATCTTCAATGGCCCCGCCCCGTCGGGCCCCCCACCATTGAGTCATCAGCGCGGCGCCAGCGCAGCGGAAGGCCCGGGGCCCTGCCTTGGCTATGGCGTGTCTCAGGGAGGCCCTGGCCGGCGCCTGCAAACCAACAACGCGGTTCGGGGGCGGCTCGGAAACCCCAGCAGAGGGCAGCGAGGGGCGTGTGCGGCCGTGGGGGCACAGAGTCGGGCGGCAGGCGGGGCTGCCCGGAGCTCAGGCGGGCACAGCGCCGGCGGGCGGGGCTGCCCGGCGCGGGTGTCCCGGCGATGTGTGGCGCTGAAGCGGCAGCGGGAGCAGCAGCGGCGGCGGCGGGCTCGGCCTCGACTTCGCGGCGGTGCCGGCGGCGGAGGCGGAGGCGCAGGCTCCTCCTCGGGACCTGGCGAGCCCGGGCCTAAGCGGCGGCCCTGCGAGGCCCCTGCGCAGCGCCCGGGGCCCTTTCCGCCTAGCCCTGCCCCGGGAGCCTGCTTCCCCGGCCGGGGATGAGGCCGGGAGGCAGCCGCGCAGGGCCCAACACAAAGGCTTGTCCTCAGGGGCCGCCGCCGCCGGCCTAGAGCCGCCCGCCGAAGCCGAGCCGGCGCCGGGGCCCTCCTCTCCGCGGGCCCCTGGGGGCGGCCGCTGCCTGTCTCCCCGAGGCCCAGAGACTGGAGCGCCAAGCCCCTTGCTCCCTCGGCTGCGGTGGGACCGGGCAGCTGCGCAGCCTCCGCCGCACCGGGCCGTAGGGGCCCCACGGAGCATGTCAGAGGACAGCGACATGGAGAAAGCCATCAAGGTAAGAGGGAGAGGCCTCCTTCCTCCCCGCTTTGTCCCTGTGGCATTCCTCTCGGCTCCCACCGAGAAAGCGGAGAGAACCTGGGAGTGAGAGATTCTAGGGACTCCCGGGTTTTGTCCTCCCCGGATTCCGGGGACTGCGTTTTACAGCCCTGGGCGAAGGATTTGTGTTGTAGGGAGGGATGTCCGACTTCGCCAACTAACCGACTGAAGCGGGGATGTGCTTTATGTTCAGCTAGAATGGAAGGTGCGTGGCGTGGAGATACTGATGTGAGTGGGGCGGAGGGGGCCCCACTACTCTTCTTTGGGTCGCTCCCCAAGAGATCCAAAGGGCGGCCAGCTTATGTTTCCGGATGATCTGCTGCAACAGCACTTGGAGAGCTGGACTTTACCCATCCCTCCGATTTGTTTGAAACCAGCCTCCTGGAAATTCGCAGTTTCCGAAGGAGGTGGCTCACCTTCTTACAAAACCCGTCCTTTGGCGAATAGATTGTTCTCACTTTCTGTGTGTTCCTCTCCCCTTTTCTTCATTCCTCTCCTCTCTCCTCCTAGCGAGCATTGAGTTTATTTAGGAAGAGCTAGCGGTGTCCTGTAATTTACTGCTCTGTTAACCGAAAGAAAAGTAAATATGTATTATAAAATGACCCAAATAAAGTAAGTCTTCTAAAACCTCATTTTTACCTTTTTTTTAAACGGGCAAACTTTGAGGCACTAAGGCATTAAAGAGAAAGTTATCATGTAGCTGTAGCTAGGAAATTGGAGTCTTACGTAAACTGAACATGAAGCTTAAGTTTAATAGACATTATTTACGTTTTTAGTGTTAAGTCAACTCAGTGCATTTAAGAACTTCATTTTCTCTAGAGGGACAGGCATTCATTAGCAACTTAGGGTTATTTCTGCCTTCAAGACACAATCACTATTACCACTAAGTACTTACACTTCTAACAATTTTGGGGGTGATAAAGTTTATAGAAATCATCAATCATTCCAAAGAAACTTCACCTTTTAAAGAAGACATCAAAATATAATGTACAGATTAAGGAAGATCAAATTTTAAATAAAAGAAATAAAGGTTCTAAAAGACTGCTTTGATATATCCATTTTTTTCTTTTGGTTTGGATTTTATCAATACAGGATCAAGAATCGTTGCCTAAGCTTATATGACTGGGTTGTGAATCAAAGCATTGTGACAGACTTTTAAATTCAAGTATTGTCTCATTTGTGGCAGCTGCTGTCTTAGGCACTCTTGGTACAAAGCCGGCCTCCTGGATGTCCCTGCTCTCATGGAGCTTATATTCTAGATGGTGGAGTTAGGTAATACACATGGCCAAGTGGTTGTAATGAAGAGGTATGGAAAAGGTGAGGAGTACTGTTTTAGGAAGAGTAGTCAGGAAGGGCCTCTCTGAGGAGGTGACATTTTCATAGAGCTCTGGAGGGAATGAGGGAGCAAACCTCCACTGTCTAGGGGGATTAATATTACAGGCAATGGGAACAGCAGGTACAAAGGCACCAGGTAGGTGCAGGTCTTGTGTGATCCAGGAGCAGCAAGGTGGTGGGGATGCAGTGGGTCTGTGTAGATTATGTTATAGAGAAGCAACGGGAAGCCAGAGCACATAGGGCCTTATAGACCATTGCAAGAACTTTGGCTTTGACCCTGAGTAGCAGGGGAACTCAGGAAGAGTTCTGAGCCGAAGACGGACATTGTACTAGTGGGCAAATTTATAAATAGGGAGGCAGCCAGCAGTTTCTCCTGGTAGACTCATGGGTTGAAATCGCAGCCTTGTCATTCATTAACTGTATCCTTAAGTAAGTCAGCTTCACTTCTCTGTCCCTTAGTTTCCTTATCCGTATAAAGGGGATAAAAACACTCCCAGCTCAGAGTTGCTTTGAGGATTTAATGAGCAAATACATTTAAATGTGCTTATAACAATAGCTAACATTTAGTAAAATTTGACAAGTATTAGCTTATAGCAATTTAACAGTGGTTCAGAAAGAGTCACCGTTTTCTTCATGTGGTCACTATTGCCCAACCTAATTTTCCTGCCTTTTTAGCCTTTCTGTGCATACTTGACAGGTCATTGGTAAATCTTCCTACAATTTGGATATGCCCAGCCAATAGAGTGGAATTGAAAATATCTGAACTGACAACCAGTACTGACTAGGATTACTCCCTTGGAAGCAAGCCAGCATCACATCAAATAAAACTTGGTCTGTGGCATTATGTTTTATTCATTGTTTTGCATTTTTTGAGGCTGTCCCTCAAATGGTGAGAACTGAGACCTCTAGAGTTCAGCTGGAAAAGCTGTTTCCTGGGCTGTAACCATAGCACTTAAAACTTCTGCTGCCTACCTGACAGCAGGCTGATTGGGATTCTGACAGGGATTCCATTGAATCTATTGGTAAATTTGGGCACAGCCGTCGTCTTAACATTGTCTTCTAACCATGATTAAAAATGTATTGAGACTTCTGATCTAGCCTATGGTTCATCCTAGAGAATATTCCATGTGCACTTGGGAAGAACCTGTATTCCCTTGTTGTTGATGGAGTGCTCTCCAGATGTCAGTTAGGTCAAGGTGTGAATAATGTTGTCTTCTCTGTCCTTGCTGATTTTGTGTCTAGTTTTTCTATTTATTATTGAGAGTGGAGGTATTGAAATCTCCAACTGTTATTTTTGAATTGTTTTTCTCCTTAAATTTTGCTTCATGTGTTTTTGGACTCTGTTGTTAGGTACATGCATACATATGTTTATAGCTGTCATAGCTTCCTGGTGAATTGACCTTTTTGTTATTATAAAAAGTGCCTGTCTTTCTCTGTTAACATCTTTTGTTTTAAAGTCTATTTTGTCTGTTGTCAGTATAGCTAGCTCCTCCAGCTCTCTTATGGTTACTCATGGTGTATCTTTTTCTATCCTTTTACTTTTTTTTCTTTTTTTAATTATAGTAAAATACACATAACGTAAAATTTACCATCTTAACCAGTTTGAAGTGTACAGTTCAGTGGTATTAAATACATTCATAATGTTGTGCGACCATCACCACCATCCATCTCCAGAGCTCTTCATCTTATAAAACTGAAGTTCCATACGCATTAAGCACTAACTCCCCACTGCCTCCTTCCACCCATCCCCTAGCAACCACCATTCTACTTTCTGTCTCTATGATTTTGACTACTCCTAGCACCTCATATAAGTGGAATCATACAGTGTTTTCTTTTTTGTGACTGGCTTATTTCACTTCACATTATGATGTTCTCAAGGTTCATCCATGTTGTAGCATACTACAGAATTTACTTCCTTTTTAAAGCCGAATAATACTCCATTGTGTGTATATACCACATTTTGCTTATCCATCCGTCAGTGTACACTTAGGTTGCTTCCATGTTTTAGCTGTTGTGAATACTACTACTGTGAACATGGAAGTACAACTATCTCTTCAAGACCCTGCTTTCATTTCTTTTGGGTATATACTTGGAATTGCTGGATCATATGGTAGTTCTATTTTTATTTTTTTTGAGGAACCGCCATACTATATCCCACAGCAGCTGTACCATTGTATGTTCCCACCAACAGTGCACAAAGGTTCCAATTTCTCCACATCCTCACCAACTCTTGTTATTTTCTGGTGGTTCACATCCTAATGGTGCGAGGTGGTATCTCGTTATAGTTTTGATTTGCATTTTCTTCTTGATTAGTGATGCTGAGCATCTTTTCATGTGCTATTGGCCATTTGTGTATATTTGTAGAAATGTCTATTCCAGTCCTTTGTCCACTTTTTCTTTCCTTTGCCCATTTTTTGAATTGGGATTTTTTTTTGGGGGGGTGGTTGTTGCATTTTAGGAGTTCTCTATTCTGGATATTAATCCCATATCAGGTGTATGATTTGCAAATATTTTCTACCATTCTGTGAATTGTCTTTTTTACTCTGTTGATAGTGTTTTTTGATGCACAAAATTTTTAAATTTCATGAGGTCCATTTTGTCTATTCTTTTATTGCCTGTTCCTGTGGTGTCCTATCCAAGACATTGTTGCCAAATCCAATGTTGTGAAATTCTTGCCCTATGTTTTCTTCTAAGAGTTTTATTGTTTTAGGTCTTACATTTAGGTTTGATCCATTGGAATTAATTTTTGTATATGGTGTTAATGGTCCAACTTCCTTCTTTTACATGTGGATATCGTTTTCCCATGATCATTTGTTGAAATCCTTTTATTTTAACCTGTTTACATCTTTGAATCTAAAGTATGTCTCATAGATAGCAGCACATATAGTTGGATCTTTCCTTTTAACCCAGTAAATTATTTTTTACTATATTGTTTTATTTTGATGTTTGTTATACAGAAATCTATTTATTTATTATTTTATAAATATTATTATTTACAAAAACAAGGAATGGATAGATTTGCCTGTGGGTTATAATTTGCTAACCCTTGGTCTAGAAGGATTCTCAAGAATTCTTTCCATGCGTCTATATCCTTATTAATTTAAGGTAATGTTTGTATTTCTTTAGCAGAACCAGTCAATGTGTTTGTCACAATGTGTTGTGTCACTGTGGAGCTTTGAAATACTCCCTAATTTCCTGCACAGAAGTGTTTTAATTGACCTGTGTCTTCCTACTTTCTCCTTTGTCATTAAAATATGTGACAAAATATGCCATTGACACATTGAAGAGTTGACAGGTCCTTCTTTTGTCCATCTGAGCTTAGTGAAGCCCTAGCACTGATTAGTATTTATGGCACCAACCACAAATGTGCCAGAATTAAATCTGGGAGAGGACAAGAGGTGTAAGAAAAACAGGGTTCAGAAATCAGCGCACCGCAGAGGCCTGGCAGTGCTTCTCTTACCTTCTGCAAAGCCAAGTGTCAAACCTCCAGTCAGAGCTTCTGCACCTGGAACTGTCTTGGCTGTCCATTAAGTAGAGGGCCATCTTAATAAGCAATAGTACAGTGAAGGATTTGGTCTAATGTTATTTTCACATCTCTGGAACTGGGCATATGAACAGTCCTTTGATCTGATCATAACAAACAATTCTGTAGAACAAATCTTTATTTTTCATCAAATCTCCTATGAGGAGTGTATGTTTTCGTTAGAGTAGAGGAGAGGAGGGGTTTGGCAAATGATTTTACTCCACCATGAAGCTTAGAGTATGCTCCAACTCCATTTCCCAGTCGTGTATTATTCCCCATCTTCTAAACCCGCAGGCCATGCATGGAAACTGAAGGAGGTAGCTAGATTACACGGATAGGTTTGAATTCTGTTTAGGAGGAGGTTAGTAGAGACAGTGCCTGGGACTTCCCTCCTTCGTTGGGCAAGATTTGTCCCTGTTCATGCCGAGGCCTGGACCAGTTACCCTTGATAGCGGGAATGGTGCTAGGGAAGAAGCCAACGCCATAGATTCTAGCCTTGTTAGTGCCTGTAACGTACTGTATGATTTTGACAAGCTTCTTAACCTCGAGGTACAGTTTTTCAGAAGGGAGTTTATGTCACGATCTTGCTGGACCCTCATATATCAATATCCCTCCATCATCTGGCTTATTTTACCTTTCTAGTCATTTATTCTACAATTGTCGATCATTTCCTATATAAGAACCTTTGTCAAGACTGGGCAGCAGAAAGGTATGGAGATGAAGCTATTCTAAGCTTGTTTTAGACATCTGCATGTTCATTGGGCAGAAGCTTTGTTTTCATCTCTGAACTTAGTCTGGTGTCTGGCACGTATTATCTGCACAATGAGTGTGTGTTACATGGACAAATAACCTGTTCTCATACACTGGGAATCGGGATTCTAGGGGTAAATACGGTCTATCAGATTTTAACTGTAACCAAAACAATTTGAAAGTCTCATGAGTTTTGGCCTAAGTTTTCAAGGTCTACAATTGGTTTCCTATTCCACATGTGGAACCCGGAAAAATGAGTTTTAACCTACCACAATTTAAATATATAGCTTTCTTGCCTAAAAATGATGTATGGCAACGGTAGCTTCACATACAGGGACTAAACAGGAATTCCATGAAAAATGTCATTAAACTGGAGAGGCTCTATTTGGAACTATTGAAAGCTATTTTAAAAATCTTTTTAAAAATATAAAAAGTATAGTTGCAAAATGAATATGACAGAACATCTTTGTACTCAAAATATTGCTGTTGAAAATTTGATAAATTTAGTGTTATTTACTACTATTTTATTTGAACTTTTTAAGTCTTAATTTATTCAGTTATTCCAATAATTTGATCAACTTGTTCAAAGATATAGGCTTTTCTGTGGTAGCAGCATATATCAGACCAGTCTTTCTGGAATCTCAGGGAATACACCTGACCATTTTAGCAAATAAGTATTTAGTGAGACATTTTGAAAGATACCGTCCCCTAACACTCCAAAGAGAAAAACAAAACACTGAGTATCTACTCAAATGGACCTTGTAGATGAGCTGAAGAATTTCTTTTTATCCTAAACTTTTTGCTTTCTCTCCTGTTGGAAAACAATGCCTAACCTCATCATTTAGACAAAATGTCTAAAAGCCCTACAGGACACAAAACCCTATGCTTATCAGATTCTCTCAGAAGATGAGATGTTGGGTGGTAAGGTCTTCTATTGTCCCACCTCTGTTTAATTGTTCAGCTTTTTAATCGCAGAATTATTCTCTGCCCCCTCTTTTATTTTAATAGGAAACCTCCATTTTAGAGGAATATAATATCAATTGGACTCAGAAACTGGGAGCTGGAATTAGTGGTCCAGTTAGGTAAGAGACCTTTGTGCAAACTATGACAAATTGCTCTGAAAAGTACAATTGGAAATACATCTTAAATTCGAAGCATCAGAGGTGCCAGATTTGTGAAATAGCCTTAATTTAACAAGTGAAAGTATTTATGTTAGGCTGTTTCTCATCCATTTAGAAATATATTTAAATGACCAAGTCACATGGTCTGTAACAAAATCTTATAACATGTTGATTCCATAGAGCCACCCACTGTGAGATTCGCATGTAGCCAGCAGAGGCCTTTCTTTCTTTCTTTCTCTGCCAACCTTGAGTTGATTTCATGAGGCTGGAGGCTCGGGAGCTGAGGCCTGTGAAAAGTGGGTGAGATGCTTCTCTGCCTCTCCACCTGCTAGCCGTGGGGGCCCATTTGTTCTGATGCACCGGGATATAGTCTTGATAAGAATACAATTCTCAAAGAACAAACTTGTTAAATTAGTTTTCACTGTAACATGGATAATTTCTGATTGAATTGTTTTCTCCAAATCTAGAGTCTGTGTGAAGAACTCTACCCAAGAACGATTTGCACTGAAAATTCTTTTTGATCGTCCAAAAGCTAGAAATGAGGTATGATCCTTTATTGCCTTGACTTGTCCAGATATTTGAAGTGCCTAAGAATTATTCTTTTTACAGTAAAGCAGGTTCCTGGAGAGATGCACAAAGAATTTGTTTTTTGTTTTTTAAAATCCATATGTACCCCTTTTCCCTATTCATGTTATTCCAAGCAACCCTGTATCTATTGGTAATCAAGGCTGTTAGTACTGAGTCTTATTTCCTTTCAGCCACCTCTTGTTCTTTTTAATTAATGTGATTCTTGTACTTTGAAATATTCAGGTTTACTTCAGCTTTTGCTTATTGAAAAAAGTCCTTGAAAAGTGGAGATAAAATAATACAAGGAAGGGGCTGGTGAAGTATCTTGAAAGTGTGCTGCAGGAGGATGTATTTCTAGTTTTTAAAAATAAACACTTGTTTTAAGTTATCTGGATATGGTGATGACTTGTTAATAATGTGCAGTGAAGGACTTACTCTTTTGCTTAGAGATATATGAATAATATCTGAAATAAAATGAATTATTTGCCCAATTTTTTCATTTGCCAATAGATAGGACAGTAGAAAGTAATCTATTGTTTAAGTTTTATTCGTGGAAAGAGCATTAAGGAGGTAATCGGTGAAAAGTTTTCTTTTTGTTTTTTTAAACATTCCAGATGGTAAGGATTTTTTACTGTAATAGGCTTATCCCCTTGTGCCTAGTGTGGTCAGTTTTTTTGGGGAGCAGGGACGGAGTTTGGAGAGAAAATGTTGGCATTCTCTATGTACAGAAACATTTCCTCTGTTCTCTTTAAGGTACGTCTGCACATGATGTGTGCCACACACCCAAATATAGTTCAAATCATTGAAGTGTTTGCTAACAGTGTACAGTTTCCTCATGAGTCCAGCCCCAGGTAAGACTACACAGGTCATCGCCACATGCCCACCCCTCCTTATGTAGGCCAAGGGATAGTGGGGTCTTCCTCTCTTGTGCCCCACCCCCTTCTTTCCTTCCCTCTTTCCCTGCCTGCCTCCCCCTCCTTCTCCTTTCTCTTTTTTTCTCTCCTTTACGTTTTGTTTTGGGAAATTTCAAACATTTGTGAAAGCAGGCAGAATTATGTTACGAGTCCCTAGGTGCCTGTCACCAGCATCAGCAATTATCAACTCACTGCAGTCTTACTTCATTTATACTCCATCCGCTCTTCCGGCCCCCAATTATTCTGAGTACTTTCTTTCATTTTAAAAAAGCATGTAATGTGGAATTAAAACAGATTCTATTTCAAATTAGCGAAAGGAGACCAAATATTATTCTAGGCAATGTCTTAGAGGTTGATACGGCAAAAAGCCCTTATTGCTTAGTCTGACATTCCTTTTAAAGGAGGAAGTGTTTGGCAAGCCCATTGGGTGGCATTCTAAAGTCTCTTCCAGGGAATTCAGAATTAAATAAGGTATGGTTTCTGTTGAGGGGACTGAGATATAAATCTGTCATAGCAATGTGACAGGTACCAGGGCGGGGCATCCATAAAATATTTTGAGCTTACAAAGGAGGAGAGCTGTTAATGGTAGGCTGGGGAGGCAGTTGTCTCACAGAGCGGTTATGTAGGGGGGCTGGGAGTTGAAGGGGGTAGGTAGAAGTTTTTCAGGTGGAGAAAGAAGATGGATTTGTAAAATCAAATAGGAAATGAAATGACTATTTCTTGCAACTGTGCTCTGTTGGTGAAAGCATTTGGATAGAAGCTGGAAGCATTTATATCAAAGGATGGTAACCAAAATTCAGATTTTTTTTTTACAACAGTATTTTTGCTTTTATTTAGTTGCTGTGTAACCCTGTCCATCTATCTTTCTGGGCATGCTGTGGGCCACATGGGAAACTAGTAGAGTGGGGATGGGGAATGGAGACATGGGGACATACACACACACACACACAATGAATAACTAAGACAGCCCAATACTCAGCCAGGTGACTTGAAATTCATGTCTTACGGAGAGTCACATTCTATTTTCAATACACTTTCAGTCTAGCTGCCCTAAAATACATATAGGAAACAAGTCACTTAAAAGATCACCTATCCTGTCTTTAACATCTAGTAATAACAAATTAACTACAGTGGCTTCAAAAGGAACACTGTCTTCAAAACTTATTTGTTTACTCCTATTTTAGCTTCTTAGAAAGTGTTAGGTCAGGGATGTTCCTTATGCATAGTGTCCAATTGGTAGTGACAAGGGGTCCAACTCCAAGGGGCTTGGTAGGAAAAGACTTAGGAAGTAGTTACACACTTTGTAGATGAGATATCTTTAGGTTAGCTACTTGATGTTTCAGTTTCTTTCTTTTTTTTTTTAACTTAACAAAATCAAATGCTTTCAAACAGGGCTCGACTCTTAATTGTAATGGAGATGATGGAAGGGGGAGAGCTATTTCACAGAATCAGCCAGCACCGGCACTTTACAGAGAAGCAAGCCAGCCAAGTAACAAAGCAGGCAAGTTAACCCCGGGTACCAATCAAACTGCCAACAATGTTGGTTAACAAGCACAATTTCATTGGGGGGGGGAATAAAAGAAAGCTTGAAGAAGAGCTCTATTTGATCTCTCATTGCCTGCTTTGTTATGTAATCAGAAAAGATGCCTTGACAGGAGATATGTGACCCCTTTTATGCTTTGGGGGGGACTGTATTCTTAAGCGGTTGTCAATTGTTTATTATAGATTTAAATAAACTCTGGAAGGAAGGTAATCTTAACTCTTCTGTAGACTGTAGATATCTTTGGACATATAGCTTCCAAGCACTGCTATTGGACTTGGAGATAAAACACTGCTGGTACCATCTGGAAGATTGTATGGTGTAAAAATATGTTCTGACAGTTGAATATAAGATATTCTTTGCTTATGAGTCACCTTTCTGTCATCAGATATCAGATTTTCGTAGTATTCTAAGGTCGTTATAATTCGGGGTTATGTCTATTTTGACATCACATTTTATTGCTAGAGAAATGATTTATGTCACAAGCAATACTAGGAATACAACTGGAAATAATGTCTTGAGGAGGTGTAAAGCTAAACCATCAAGGCTTATCTTCAGGCCAAGCAAGCAAGGCAAAGAAAAGCAGAAAGCATAGCCTGTTGGTTCTTAATAAAAAATTCTTCCAAATTTTCTGTGAGCAGTTTTTGATGCCTCCCTTTTGGTTTGGAAAACCAAGAGAATCCATACTGAGAGTTGGAGGACAAGTAGAATTTGCTCTTTCTATTTAATTTTTAAAATTATACTTTGTGTTTTTTCAAATATAAGGACTAAGGGTGAGCTCTGATAATCTTCTGCAAAACAAAACCCTTCTAATCCACCTAAACAGGCAACATTTCAACCAGTGGAATGAGTACACTGGAACATCAGATGGAAAAATCCAGTTAGCTGCTTTCCATTTTTCTTGAAGGCAGAGCTTGATGTTGATCTCCCTGGAGAGCACAGCTCTCTTCCGAGCCAGGTGTTAGTGCCCGCTGCCCTGCTGGGGGACCCCAGGCCTGCTGAAGACTGCCTGGCAATTCTCTCTGCAGTGCTTGGCACATCGCAGATGAGTGGAAGTGGAAACATTTCATTTTCCCCATTTCGTACAAGATTTAACCTTCAGTTTATTCAGATAAAGAATTGTTTTACTGCTGTATTTTTCTTTTTGTTGAACAAAATACAGGTTGCAGTTAAACTAAGCTTAATTCATGTCCATTTCTTGGTACCAAAAAGTCTTACTTAATTTCTGCTTTAAAACTGAAAACTGACCACAGTCTTAATTGACTTAATTAAGCATCATTTTGAAACATCCTGAGTTCTCTAAACCAGGGGCATTAAGGAGTTAACTCTTCTAAGATGTGGTTGCTCCATTATGTCCTTTTCCAGATAGCTTTGGCTCTACAGCACTGTCACATGTTAAACATCGCGCACAGAGACCTCAAGCCTGAGAACCTTCTCTTCAAGGATAACTCTTTGGTGAGACGCCCTGCTTTTCTGCCTTTTCGCGCCGCCACTCGCACATAGTTCAGGAAGGGGTGTGTAGGTGTGTATGTGTTTGGAGAGCTCTGAATCCATAGTGAGGAGGCTTTAGGCCATGGTGCCTCAAGCAGCTTATTTTTCTCACTTGTTCCTTTGCTAGAGGCTCAGAGAAATTGTACCATACCCCTGGCATTGATAATTTTGAATGCTACTATGTATTTGTAGGACTTAAAGATTTTGGATATTATTTGGAGGGACTTTGGGAGGAGGCAGGAATCTATATACTGTTATATATTACCTTGAAAGCTTATAGGTGTATTTGCTGATAACCCTGATAAGGTGTGTTTTCTCCTCCAGCCATCCCCCATATCCCCTGCACCTTGTCCCATGAAATAAGTCTGTCATGAAGCTGGTGTGACGAGTGAAGCAGCACCCTGGATTGATGAGAGCTAATGGGCCAGTAGATAGAATCGGGGTGTTTGGCTAACATTGTGATTTTAGTGCTGCCTGTATAGGTTATGAAACAAGGCTACCTGTGAGTGGGTAGAACGTCCTTACTTCTCTGTTACTAAGAATAATTCCTCAATATGAATCATTATCTCCAGACCTAGGCCCAGGTCTCAGCCAGGAACTTGTAAGAGCTCAAGGTAACATGTCTTGCGCCTGAATTTTCCTTTAATGTTTACTGAGGACTATTTCTTTTATTTCAGGATGCCCCAGTGAAGTTGTGTGATTTTGGATTTGCCAAAATTGACCAAGGTGACTTGATGACACCCCAATTCACCCCTTATTATGTAGCACCTCAGGTAAGTGTGTGCTGTTTCTGCCACAGGATGTATCACCAAGCTGCCTGACTCATGTTTATTCTATAGCACAAGTAGGCATGTATTACAAGTGGGAAGGGGAGAACTCAGCTTCAGAAACCTACAGGCAGCTTCATTTGGTGTAGGCATTGTATTGTATTAAAATCAGCTTTATTGAGGAATGATTTAGATACAATAAAATACCCCTCCTTGAAGTGTAGTTTGATGAGTTCTGACAAATGGATACTCATGTATGATCACCTCCACAATGAAGGCACAAAACATTTCCATCATTTCGAAAGCTGGCCGGTGCGTCTTTCCAGTCATTCTGTTCCCAACGTAACCCCCAGCGCCAGGCAACCACCTATCTGGTTTCTGTTATTATTGGTTACTTTTGCCTTTTGTAGAACCTCATAAGAATGGAATTCATGGACTTTTGTGTTTCACTTTTGCTCAACATGTTTTTGAAATTCCTCCCTGTTGCTGCATTATCTTCTTTGCTGAGTGGTGTTCCAGCCAGTGACTAAGCTGTGTGTTTATCCAGTCACTGACTGATGGCCATTTGGGCTTGTTTCCCATTTTTGGCTATTATGAATAAAGCTGTTGGGAATATTCATTTACAAGTTTTGGGCGACATATTCCCCCCTTAAGTAATATCTTTTTCCAAAATGGTTTGTATCATTTTACATATGCACCGGTAATGTATAAGAAAGAGGTGCAGTTGCTTCACGTTGCTACCACCAGCTCACGTTTGTTAGTATTTGTAATCTTAGTCGTCTGATAGGTATGTGGTGTTACTTCATTATGGATTTAATTACAGCATTTTCCTGACATTTCATTTCGTTAAGTATTTTTTAGACATTTCTTCAAGTATTTTTCAGCTCATCTTCTCTCTGCTTTTTTTCTGTGACTCCAATTACATGTATGTTAGATCACACAGAGCACTGAAGTTCTTATCTTTTTTTGTTATTGTTTTTCATCCCTCTTTTCTATCTGCTTCACTTTGGCTACATTCTATTTCTAGCTTTCCAATTTCACTACTCTTTTCTTCTCCATTGTCTAATCTGTAAATTTCTTTCAGCTTTATATCATCTGTTTCTCTTCCCATTTTGTTCATGTTTACCTTTTAAGTACCTCAACATATTTAATAACTGATTTAAATCCTTGTCTGCTGATTGCATCATCTCTGTCATTTCTGAGTGTGCTTTTATTGACTGATTTTTTCTTTTTTCCTTCCTGGTTATAGATCACAGGTCCTGATTCTGGTTCACATTTTCCTGTTTCTTTGCATGTCTAATAATTTTTGATTGGATGTTGGATGTTGTAATAGTATGTTGGTAAATGTCTGGATTTTGTTGTCATTTAAGAATATTAAAGGTTGTTTTGGCGAGTGGTTAAGTTACTTGTGGATCAGCTTGATTGTTTTGAAACTTGTTTTTAAATTCTGTCAGGCTACTCTAGATTAGACTTTACTCTGGGGCTACTTCAGACCAATTACCCAGATGAAACTTCTGGGTCCTCTTAAGGCCTCAGGTGTTCAAAAAGGCCTCCTCTGGCTAGTTGGACCTCAGATATCTCCTCGACTTCTGTGAACTGGGAATTATTCAGCTTACAGCTCCCCAGTGGTCATTCTAGGACCTGATTGCTTCCCTGGCCTCACGGAGTCTTGCTTTACTGTGTGCAGCGTACTATTTAGCCAAAGACTCAAAGGGATCCTTACACAGATTTTTGTGAACCTTCGCACAGTCAGTACTCTGCCCTACAAATTTCAACCATGCTGCTGAACTCCATGAGCCTCCTGTGCCCCCTTTCCCTGCACTGCATTCCGGAAAAGTGCCTCTTGGCAGATCCTGGGGCTCACCACATATGCTTGTAATATCTCTCAGGCTTCACTGACCTGAACTGCTTATTGTTCAATGTCAGAACAATTTTTTATATTTTGCCCAGTATTCTACTTGCATATGGAGGGAATGCAAGTCATACTGGTAAATCCATCATGGCCAGAGTATCATTTGTTTTTTAGATAGCTGGTGCTTATTCTTTTTAAGATTTGTTTTACAAAAGAAGCTGTCTTTACAAAGAAACTATTTTATTGAGGTATAATTGATATATGATAAACTATACATAATTAAATCATATAATTTGTAAGTTTTGACATAAATATATATACTCATTACCACAATGTAACCATGTCCACAATCAAGGTAGTGAACATATCCGTTACCCCAAAAGTTTTACTGTGCCCTTTCAGTAATCCTCTCTGGCCTCTCTTTATCCCCTCTTTCCCAAGCAACCACTGATCTGCTTCCTGGGATTATAGATTAATTTTCATTTTCGTAGATTTTTATATAAAGTAGCACATCATACAGTATTTTCTTTTTGGACATTTTCTTTCACTCAGCGTAATCACCTTAAGATGTATCCATGTTGTTGCACATATCCATGGTTTTTGTTTTTACTGCTGAGAAGTATTCCATCATGTGGATATACCATGGTTGGTTTATCCATTCATCTATTGATTGACGTGTGGGTTATTTTCAGTTTTTGACTTACAAATAAAGCTCTTATTATAACCATTTCTGTACAAGTTTTGTATAGACATTTATTTCCTTTTCTCTTCGGTAAATATCTAGAAGTAGAATGGCTAGATCATATGGTAGATGTGTTTAACTTATTTAGAAACTGTTTTCCAAAGTGGTTGTACAATTTCACATTCCCGTCAGTAGTGTATGAGAGTTTCAGGTCCTCCGCATCTGTACCAGCATTGGGTATGGACAATCTTTTTAATTTTAGCCGCTTTAGTGAGTATGTACTGGTAATTTCATTGTGGTTTAATTTGCATTTCCCTATCAACTAATGATGTTGAGCATCTTTTTCATGGTGTTTCTTTGCCCTCTGTATATTTTCTTTGGTGAAGTGTCTGTTCACATTTTTTCCATTTTTTAAAAATCAGTTTGTGTGTTTTCTTGTTGCTGAATTTTGAGAGTTCTTTATATATTTTGGATATAAGTCCTTTATCAGGTATATGCTTTGGAAAGATTTTCTTTCTAGTCTGTCGCTTATCTTTTCATTCTCTTAATAGTGTCTCTTGAAGAGTAGAAGATTTTAATTTTGGTGAGGACCAATTTATCAATTTAAAAGTTTTTTATGGAGTCTGCTTTTGGTTTCCTGTGTAAAAAAAAATCTTTGTCTAACTCAGGATCAAAAAGACTTTCTCCTACAGGTTTTATACTTTTAGGTTTTTACATTTAGATCTATGATACATTTGAGTTAATTTTTATATAATGTGTGAGGTATGGATCCAAGTTCATTTTTTAGCATTTGGATATCCAGTTGTTCTAGCACCATTTGTTGAAACGGCTTTTTCTCCACTACATTGGTTTTGAGTCTTTGTCAAAAATCAGTTCGGTGTATCTGTGTGGGTTTACTTTTAGATTTTCTGTTCTGTTCCATTGATCTCTTTGTCTCTCTTTACACTAATATCATACTGTCCTGATTATTATAGCTTTATAATAATTCTTGAAATAAGGTAGTGTTAGCCCTCCAACTTTGTTCTTCTTTCTCATAGTTAGTTGCTTTGGCTATTCTAATTGCTTTGTATTTCCATATGAACTTTAGAATCAGCTATTGATTTCCACTAAGAGCCTGCTGGTCTTTTTATGAGGGTTGTTTTAGAGGTGTGGTTCAATATAGGAGCACAGACATCTAACAATATTGAGCCTTCCGACCCATGAGCAAGCTATATTGCTCCATTTATTTTTGTCTTTAGTTTTGCTTAGCAATATTTGTGTAGTTTTCAGTGTACTGGTCTTTCACATCTTTTGTTAGATTTGTCCTTAATATTTTTTATTCTGTCATAAATGGCATTTTCCTTTTCACATTGCATTAATTCACTTTACTCTTCTTGTGTAAAAACACTGTTTGGTGTCCACAGCTGGAACCTGGGTCCTGTGCATGGAGGCTCTGGTGTGGGTCTTTATGAGATGGTCAGTGAATTCCTGATAGGGAGGCTTGGTGAGCAGTCTCTTTGCAGAGGTCAGGGGAAGATAAGCTGTAGGTTTTAGAGATAGCATTGAAGGTGGCCTTGGAAAAGTTGTCCCTGGTGGCAGTGCAGCCCATGTCCGAGGTGTAACAGTTGTCAGTACCGGCCATCAGGAGCAGCTTTGTAGGCACGGGGACCAAGACAGTAGCAGTGGGTCTGGGTGTGAGAACGGAGTATACAGGACAGAGCCGCAGCACCCTGTCACCTCACAAGGTGCTGTGTGGGTTTTGTTAGTCTTACTCCCCCCAGGAGTCCCACTGCACAGGACAGTGGAGAGCTTGGCCAGGGTGCCGGCCCCATGGTTGGCAGTGGTTACCTCCTTAGAGCATTTAACACCCAGAACTACAGGACTGTTACAGTCCCCGGCGGCGACAAGTACTGTGAACCTGATCTGCTGGCCAGTACCTGTATGCTTTTACACAGGCAGAAGGGACATCCCCAGGAGAAAGTCAGTGATCTCAGATGCCTCGATGGGCAGAAACAAGATACAGGTCTCCTCCAGGGACTTGATCTTAATGTTCTTGACTGGGCAAACACTGATTAATTGCTGGTTGTAAGAGGGGCAAAGGTTTTGAAAATACTGTGTTTATGTGGAGTTTTTTTGACTGTTGACTTTCCAGTGTCTACCCTTTTCAGCCTCCCAGCAGCAGTCTGTCTGATGTTGTGTGTCACTGGTGTGATTTTCAGTAAGTGTCCCCTTTGGTTTGACTCTGACAGGTACTAGAGGCACAGAGAAGGCATCAGAAGGAGAAATCTGGCATCATACCTACCTCGCCAACGCCCTACACTTATAACAAGGTAGGGGAAGAGATATTTATCTTCACCCCTTGGGTGTACCCTCTCTTCTGTGAGGTGTTGTGGCCCTCTGGGAATGTGGCTAATTCCATTCTTATCCTCTATATTCCTATCCAAATGGAGGCAAGCAGCCACACACAGAATAGTATTAGGTTGGTGCAAAAGTAATTGCGGTTTTTGCAATTATTTTTCACCTTTTAAACCGCAGTTACTTTTGCACCAACCTAATATTTAGAATTCAAGTTTTTGTCTGATGAAATAAGATTCTAACCAATTTAGGTTTTGCTGCAGGAACCAAGGGCTATGGTCACCTGTAGGGTATTTATTAGGAAACAATGCATTCCTGTGATATATTATTTCCCAGTATTATTTTTCTTTTCTTTCTGTTCCATTTTGTGCATCCAGTGGTCCAGTGACCACATTTAAAAGATGGGGTTGTCCTTTTTTGAGGTGAAGGCCATTTCTGAGAACATTCCATAGCCATTTATAGTACCGTTCTTTCTTACCCCATAAAATACCCAACTTGGAATAGTGTCTAGTACACGTTGCAAGTGCCCCTAAGCATTACCTGGTACCATCACAGTTGTTACTCTGTAGCCTACACATCAAACCTCTGTTCTAAAGCACAAGAGTTAGGCCCTCTTGAAACAGGTCCTGGAGTTGCCGAATAGATCAGGAAAAAATGATGCTGCTTGGGGACTCAAGGCTGGATTTAGATGACACAAGGAGCTGAGAATGGTACAAAGGCAGTAGGCCAGCTCTTCCTAGGTCCCACACTTTCCAGGGCCCCACATAGTCCTAATGCACACGCACACACACGCTCCTCTGCCACTCAGGCCCCTGCACTTAACACTGGCATAGCGTGACCAGAACCTTCAGCATCTACTTTCATGATTAACACTGTTTGGTCCCCAAGTAATCACTGTTCCACAGGTTCTTGCCTTTTAAATGCAGACTATGGGCAGCTGGCCCCTATGTACTGAGGTCTGAGGGCTGTGCTGATCTGAGTCTGTGAGTCAGAAACTGCTTCCTTCTTGCTTCCCAGTGTGAGCAGAAGTTGGGTAGTAGAAGCACTTAGGTAACAGATTAATTTACTTGCTAAAATCTTCTCAGCATGAACGCAGTGGATTCATGTGTGATATGTTATTTCCCAGTATTATTTTTCTTCTCTTCCTGTTTCATTTTGTGAATCTACTGGTGCTCATGAATTAGCATGGCATTCATAAAAATTACCCACTCCAGATGAATAATGTTGAAATGATGAAAAGTTCATATTACTTTTGAATGTGCATATATGTTGGTCTAGATATGATCTTTATATTGGCAATTAAGTGAGCACTGAATTCTACATTTACAAATAATTTTTATACAATTTTTAAAAAATACGTAATGAGATATAATATTTGAAAATTAAATAAATGCATCAACCTTAATTTAAAAAAAAAAGAAAAAAAGAGGCAGTAGGCCAGGAAACTTATTCTAGCTCTAGCACTACTGAGCTGCTAGATTTTGGTTAGGTCACTTACTTTCACTTTTGACAAAATGGTCTTAGAGATGAAAAGCTCTCTGTAGTATCAGTTTCCTCATGTGTAAAGTGAGGGATTTGAACTATTTTCAAGATTCCTTTTCACCTCTATAATTTTATCATTATGTTCTGCAGCGTGGGTCATGTCATCCACAGATATCCATTAGTCTGATGCCAAAACATGGGTGAGAGTAGCTGAGACACCCCATTTTCCAGGCTTCTCTCAGAGCATCTCAGGAATGCTTTTCCTGGTCTTCCTTCTCATGCCTCTCTTTGATCTGTGTCAAACTGCTTTGGGCCTTTATGAAATGACTTGTTGTATTATGGTGTCAGCCTACCTGTATGTTACCTGCTCTGTTCCTGCACCGACAACCCTGCCCTGGTTGACAGAGTATATGTTTCACAACCAACTGGCTTCTATCTGTTACCCCTCTGGCTGGGGACAGTATCCTGCATCTGTACCCAAGGATCAAAATGCAGCTTGGGCTGAAGCCCTGACAACTGAAGTGACTGTTTACTTTGCCCCAGACTGACCTTGTGTGCTAGTGTGTATATATATGTAGTGTTGGCGGCATATTAAAAATATGGAGTGTAAGGTTTATTCTCCTAAGACTTCCTGAAACTTTTCCAGTTTCTATTAAGTGATTCCTTGGAGATATCAGTCTGTGTATGTCTGGACCAGTCCTGGGGCTTTTATTTTGGAGCGGTGCCTCTGTGATGAATGACCATTTTCTTTTTGTTTTCAGAGCTGTGATCTGTGGTCCCTAGGGGTGATTATCTACGTGATGTTGTGCGGATACCCTCCTTTTTACTCCAGACACCACAGTCGGACTATCCCAAAGGATATGCGGAGAAAGATCATGACAGGCAGTTTTGAGTTCCCAGAGGAAGAGTGGAGCCAGATCTCAGAGATGGCCAAAGATGTTGTGAGGAAGTGAGTCCCCGGGTCCCTGGGCAGGGAGACCAAGGAGGCCTTAACGTGGCGGAGCAAAAGGGAATGTGGGTAGGAAAAGTCATTTGTTTCCCAGGCATGCTCCTTCCTGTCTAGCATCACAGAAATCTTATCCCTGGAGCCTGAGATGCGAGTTCTCAGTGCCCACACCTCAGTGAAAAGGGAGCCTTGCTCCCTCTGGTAGCCAGTGCCTCTGTGAGCATTAATGTAGGACCTTAAATGATGACCCCCCTGGTGTGCCCTCTTCGTGTAAGCCAGTCATTTGGAACAGACATGATGCCAGGAACTGAACTAGGGTGCTAAGGTGACAGCGATGCTTCTGGCTTTTCATTCCTTGGCTGCTATGGGAGTATATGATTGAGGATATGGGGCCTGGACCCCACCTTCCGGCCTTCTCACTGCTAGTTGGTTGCTCTGATATATATTAAGATGGGAAGATTTAGAATTGGGGCTAGTGAGTAGATGACGGAGAGTTAACATTCAGAGTCCTTTGGTACCTGGAGTAGGTAAAAAGTCAGACCTAAATTTGAGGTACATTTGCCTTTTCTGCTCACCTGTGTAGGAGGCTCAGCTGCCTGCGATTTGGGCAGTGTTCTGGTATTCCTACTGCTGGGTTTCACTGAGCAATTTCTCCTTCTTTGGTTTCAGTTTCTTCATCTGTAATGTGATGAAGATGGGCATTAAAGGGGCAGCACCTGGGAACTGTCTCCTGACAGCACAGCCATTTCTCTGTGGAGATTCCTCCCTTTTGAAAGGGAGCTTATCCTGTTGGTTAGGAGTCTATGTGTATACAAAGAGGGACTAATTTCTAAAACACACAAGTGAAGTGTTTTAGGAGGGTGGAGAGATCATCTGTCTTCCCATGCTACAGTCTCACCTGCCTAACCAAAACATTAGTCTCCTCTGAGGAGTTCTCTGCCAGTTCTGTAGGATATATTTTCTGTCCCTAGAGCAACATTATCTTCTTTCAGCCTTGGGATTCTTTTCTTTAATTAATCTTTTCTTTAGCATCCGAAGCTTTTTGTTCAGAATGAGCCAGAACTTTCCAGAGAACATGCAAGAGAAAGTAGGACTGTTGTCTGACCCTGACATTTGGGATGGGAGGATATGTAGTTGGAAGGAGATGCCGCAGATAGCCCAGGGAACATGCTGAGGTGAGCTAGGAATTGCATCAGCATGAATGGATGACATGTAAAGAAGCAGGATCAGAGCACCACATTAGGCTTAGAAGGAAATGCCATCCCCTTCTCAGACTCTAGATGTTTAGCTTTCTATGTCTCTGGAGTAAAGGGTTCATTTCTTGCCACATGGTAACATCCTGGATTTTTAGAACCTCCATACCCTTTGACTAATTCGATAGCCTCTGTCAGCCAAAAGAACACTCTTAGTGCATTAGTCCTGAAAACATCAATATGGAGATTAAAGGTTACAGGAACTACAAGCCATATGTAGGGTTATCTTACTGAACCCAGAACTCAGTCTGAAGTGTCATTGGACTAAGCCTTTTCCTACCACTCTGATCTCTCTTTATCTAGTACAGAGAAGAAGGACCACCTATGGACACGGTGAGGGACTAGAACCCCACCCCTGCCCTGCAGGTGGCAAGCCTGGGCCTGTAGGAGCTGGCAGAAAGTCAGAAGCTAGAGCTGGTTAGAGCCACACTCAGGACCTTCCTGGCCTTCTGGAAGCAACTGTGCGTGGCAGCCCTGTTGGCTCTTTCTCCACAGGCTCTTGAAGGTGAAACCAGAGGAAAGACTCACCATCGAGGGAGTGTTGGACCACCCCTGGCTAAACTCAACTGAGGCCCTGGATAACGTGCTACCTTCTGCTCAGCTGATGATGGATAAGGTTTTGAATGACGCTTATTTTTGTTAGCTACAAAGGCTGTGTTGAGAAGGAATGCTGGGACTTAACTCAGGGAGGGGTTGCAGACAAAACAATGCAGAGCATGCGGTCATTCCCAGAGAATCATCTCTGGTTTCCTGAAAATCAGGATCAGAAATAAAGAGCTTCTTTCCATAAAAGACCAGATCACAGCCCAGTAAATATACACTAAGGGAACACAACACTCAAAGGAGGACTCTCCCTATGACCATCAGTGGGAAAAACGGCCTGGCTTCATTCATGGGAAGTCGGTGAACAGGTGTGGCAGGGTCAGGCTTTGAAAGTAGATAGGGGTGTAGTCTTAGGATATTATTCAGAGGCCATTGTAGATTCCTGTGAAGAGATTTGCCACAGGGAAGGTATGGGATGGTGGATGGTCAGACAGACTTGCAGGCCTGCCAACCTAGGACGTCTGCAGTAATCAAGAAGCTGACAGTGGCTTTAGGAGCAGAGAAGTAGTGATGGATGAATAAGTAGGCTCAGTACTCTTGAAGACAAATTTCTACAATTTTTGGTCACTGGTTAGGTATATATAAGGGGGCAGGGGTTGGCACATTTGGTGATAACCATCGACAAACAGGGAAATCAAGAACGAGGCTGGTTTGAGTGAAGGGAAGTCTCCTAGGTTTTATATAAAGTGGCAGATGGACACTTGAATGAGATGTGTGGTGTGGAACCAGAGTGGCCAGGAGGCAAAGGCACAGACTTGAATGTTACCGGCTTAGAAGGGATGGTGTTGAAGTGTGACAAAGAATAAGCTAATAGGAAAAGAGAATGCTAAGACCTCCTGTAATTTAGCTGGAATGTGGAAGAGAAAGGAGAGCTGGAAGGAACCGAGTTCTCTGCCATCCTGATTTGTATACAGTTATCTTCCTGGATTAAATATGCCTATTAGTCCAAAAATGGGTTGGTCAGTCCAAAATACAGAGGGATTACTTAGATCTTCTGGTCATCAGCACATGTGGGTTACAATGTAGCTTCTTCAAGATCTTGGAAATGAAGACATAATTGCCTTCTGTAGTTACTTTAAAATTAGTGCATAATGAAGCCAAGTATATGGATAAGCAGAATCTTCTTAATAAGAAAGACTGGCTCTTGGGCCTGTAAGATGAAACTGCAGTGTGACAGTATATTCCTATTTTTAAAGAATGTTGTGGTCATGCTGTGGGTTGGTCAGCTTTGGAAGTATAGAAAAATGGCCACCTATGCAGATATTGAGTAGTGTCCATCTAAGCCCTGCCTAGGAGATGGAGCCTGAGTTTACAACCTTGAACTACTCCCATCTTTTTGGATGAGCCATCACTAATGAAGAGATAGATGTGAGGGTCCAGAGGGGTATAGTGAGGGCCAGCTATTACAGTTCCTGTAAATGAGTCTGAACTCTTCCTTATCTCACGTGTGCTTACCAAGGAGCTACGTTATTAAATGGTCAAATTTGATTGTTGAAATTTAAACAATACAGAGATACATAAAATAAAAAGCAAAAGTTCCCTTTCGTTCCCTTGCCTCAATCTCACCCCCTAGAGGTGAGGTAATCTATGGCTTGATGTATCCTTCCTAATCTTTTTCTGGGGACACACACACACACACACACACACACACTCAGAGTTTGTCTTTTTTTAAAATACGAAAACAGGATCATCTCATTTTTACCAAACTTTCTGTTGTGTATTTGCCTCCCCTCATTGGTCTGCCCATAGTGAGCACGTACTGGTCATAAAGACACAGACTTCAAGAGTTTCTACACTTCATGATGGTTACTTCTCATTGTAAATTAATTGACTGGCTTATAGCTCAGTTCTTGAGGGTCTGCCACGCTCACAGTGTGAAACGGTCGGGGTTCTGAGCTGGCAGGGCTGAGGTGCCTATCAACACTGTGGGGGCAGTGAGTAAATGCCAGTCTGGGAGGTGTCTCCGGCTATAACCTGCCAGCCTTTTCCCTGGTGGACATGTGTGCCTTTCTTTACACTTGCTCTTGCCAATGACTTGTTAGCATTGCTTACTTGATTTCCGTGTCCCCCCTGCCCCCCCGCCTTTCCTCCCCCCACCCCCCCGCAGGGAAAAAGGGCTAGTATTCCCTGGGTCCTGGTGATCCCCGGGGAAGAATCCTCTGCTTGATCTAAATTTGTATACAGCCAGCATAAGAGTGAAACTGCCCTTTTTGAGCTCCTTTCCACTCTTAGATTGGCTTTGTGGGTGCTCAGACATGAATGGGAGAAACTGAGGACAGTGTTTGCATGCAGGCGGTGGTTGCAGGCATCCAGCAGGCCCATGCAGAGCAGCTGGCCAACATGCGAATCCAGGACCTGAAAGTCAGCCTCAAGCCCCTGCACTCTGTGAACAACCCCATTCTGAGGAAGAGGAAGTTACTCGGGTAACTGAGCTTATTTAGTTGGTTCTCCTTCATGGCTGAAGTGGCTCAGTAGACATTGGAAAGGTCAGCCAGGGGTCTGTCCTTCTTTTGCTTCTTAAGAGGATGGAAGGGAGAAGCTCTTTAAATAGTGTCAGAAATTGGAGATATTCTATAGTTAATTATTTGTCTGAAAAATCTGTTGCCTTATGCTTAGAGCTAACATCTATTGGGTTTTGGGGTCTCACCTTGTTTTTATTTTTCTCCCAAACTTTTAAAGCACCAAGCCAAAGGATGGTGTTTATATCCACGACCGTGAGAATGGAGCCGAGGATTCAAATGTTGCCTTGGAAAAGCTCCGAGATGTGATTGCTCAGTGTATTCTCCCCCAGGCTGGTAAAGGTCACACCATTTACGAATGCTATGTGTGTGAGTGTGTGTGTGCGTGCACACGTGCACATGACATAAGGAGTGGTTTAATTTGAGGTTGTCTGTTTCATCTTTGTGTGTAAGAAAATAACTATATTAATATAGTTTGTGCCCACTAAAAAGAGTGGACGGTAGGAACTCAAAAATGTGGTAAGTTCTACCCTTCCTTAGGTTTTCTGTGAAATTTCTAATTTAGGTTTAATTGCCAATGTCCAGTACAGCATGTAATTTTATACTTTCTTAGTTTGTTAATGAGGGCATGGGATGGAGAATGGGAAATGGGGACAGGGTCAGGAAACTTCATTTCCAGAGCCTTTATTAACTGTGAATAGAGAATACCCCCCCAAGGTCAGAAGTGGCCCCTGCTGCTACTCATGTCATGGGTAGAGTGTGATTTACACATGGATTCTTGAGTGTGAGCTCGCTTTTAGTATGTTCTTTCTCCACTCGGCAGGGTGTGATGGGCTTTCCTCAGCAGATGCATGAGGTGCTTCAAGTAATAGGCCAGAAAACTGTTAGATTGACCTGTCTTCCTAGCTTCCTTGCATTTTAAAAGAACTCACATAGTTTCTGTCACATAGACTTCCAGAGTAAGAAATGAGAAATGAGCTTAGGAGAAAGAAGGTAGCCTACCTAGCCTTTTCTCCCTCCCTTCTTGGTCTCTTAGGTTAACCAGAGACCTGAGCTGTTTTTGCTCAGCAGTAGAGTCTGACACTGCCTGTTTCCCATCCCCCAATGCTAAGACTCTGAGGCCATCAGAGGATTTGTGTGAGGCTGTACCAGTAGAAGAGTTCGAAGACCAGAAGTGGTCTGTGTATAGTGCAGGGTGACAACAGTATCTGGTAAAGTTAGCAATTCTCAACAAGGTGAACATCATGTCCTTCCATCTGTGACACTAAAGTCCCAGGAGCCTGCAGAGAAGTGCAACTTATTCTTTGTCTTTATCAATAGGAGAGAATGAAGATGAGAAACTGAATGAAGTAATGCAAGAGGCTTGGAAGTATAACCGGGAATGCAAACTCCTAAGAGATACTCTGCAAAGCTTCAGCTGGAATGGTAGGAGCCTCGTCACTCCTTTCCCCGGGAATTCAGGGAAGGGATTATGTTCAGAACATGTAGAATCTCTGGGGGCTGAACTGGGGCTATTTTCAGGCGACATGAGGCTGAAAAGTGAGCAGAGTGTTGTGGGGCAAGGGTTAGCCCTATATTAACTGTCCAGGCTCTCTGGACATCTGGCCCTTTCACTTATTTTCCACAGTTCAAATAAATTATGTGTTGCAGATTCAACAGTAGAGCCCCTGTCACACACAGCTTGGGCAAAATCCCCTCAGATCTCAGAACTCTGTCAGATACCTGAGCTGTTCCCCAGATCACTCAGGAGCAGTACACTCCGAAGGGGAGAAAGGGCAAAATACCCAGAAGTCCGCCTTGCTGATCTGCTAAGCTTAGAGAAGAGTTGTTTCACTAAAGAGGAGAGAGTTTTCCAAGTCTGCTGCTTGTTGAAATTTTTTCCCCAGGCAAACAAGGTAGAGTTATATTTCTTGAACTGCTTTTTTGTCCTGTCTTTCTAGTTTAGTGACCTAACTAGACTTAAGCTACAGGATGCTTGGGGAAGTGAGGAAACTCTTCGACTTCATTGCCTGGCTGGCTCTCGGCCATGAGAAATCCAAAGTGCTGGCCTGGTCATTCCCATACTTGGAAAAGATTAGCTTCCCTAGGGTTTTGGTTTTTTCTTCTTTAAGATTTTGAAATACCAGTACAGAAAAGAAAATGAAGTCTGCGCTTTTAATGAATTTTCACAAAGTGAACACTCCCCTGTAACAGCACCCAGAACGTGCAGTGGAACATGGGCCCTTTTCTAATCACTACCTCCTTCCCCGAGGGGTAATTATGATCCTGATTGCTAGCATTATAATTTTGCCTGGTTTCATATTTTATGTAAATGGAATCAGACAAGTCTGTGTTCTTTTGTGTCTGGCTTACTTTAGTTAACTTTATATTTGTGAGAGTTAGCCATATAGCTGTGTGTAGCAGCAAATCATTTTCATTGTCCATATATTCTCAATATATATTTCTCTCATATATATATACACCATACATATGTATCTACATATATATAAACACATATACACATATACATGTACATATACATATACGTATGTATATTCTGTTGAATAGACATTTGGGTTGTCAAGTTTTGGTAATGAAGAAAAGAGCAGCTATGAATGCTCGTGTGTATATCTTTTGATAAATATTTTGATAACCTTATTTCTCACATACCTAGGATTGGAATTGCTGGTTCATGGGGGTTTTCATCTGTTTAGCTTTAGTAGGTACTGCCACTAGTTTTCAAAGTGGTTGTGCTGGTTGATGCTTCTACTAGCAGTATTTGAGGGTTCTATTTATTCTGCCTCCATACCAACACTTGCTATTGTCTTTTTTATTTTAGTCATTCTGGTTAGTATGTACTAACATTGCAGTGTCATTTCACTTTGCCTTTCCCTGATGACTGATGAGCTTGAGCACTTTAAAAATGTTTATTGGCCATTTAGATTTCCTCGTTTGTGAAGTGCCTTTTCTATTGAGTTATATCCTTCTTAGAGATGTGTCGGAGTTCTTCATATATTCTGGATATGAGTCCTTTGTCAGCATACCTATAACAAAGATCCTTCTCTTCATGATTGCCTTCTTTGCTGTTGTAGTGAACATTGGATTTTTACTGCCAGGTTAATGGAACTGCTCGACTGCTTCCTGCAAAATAGGGGATCTGAACTGCTTTTGATCAGTGTTAGGGATGGTTAGTTCATTGGTGAGGGTGAATTTGACACTGGTAACGTGTATCTTATTGGGTCCCTATCACGAATCTGTGACCTCCCAAATGGTTTGGAGATTGACCTTTTTCTTTTTTTGGGTTTCAGGTCGTGGATTCACAGATAAGGTAGATCGATTAAAACTGGCAGAAATTGTGAAGCAGGTGATAGAAGAGCAAACCACGTCCCATGAATCCCAATGACAGCTTCAGACTTTGTTTTTTTACAATTTGAAAAATTCTTTAATGTATAAAGTAATTTTTATGTAAATTAATAAATCATAATTTCATTTTCACATTGCTTAAAGATGCTGTATAGATTTAGATACAGTATTTACTAATAGTACAATTCATTTGTTTGTTTATAAGAAAAGCTCAGTTCCTAGAGACATGCTGTTACTTTAGGACTGTTTAGTCATATGTTTGTAAGATGACAGATGATATTGTCAAGCAAGATTGTTTTATTTGTAATAAAGTATACAAAAACCATTTGCCAGCGGTAGACAAAGGACCAACTATACTGATCTTTCTGCTTAGTAAACAGTTGAATCAAATACTGTGGAATTTGGTTTCAGTTGCCCTGTGTATTTACTTTCTGCACTACTGGTAGATTAGCTCTGGTGCCAAGAAATTTTTGTGGATCCATGTTGCAGACTACCTGCTGAAATTCACAGGATGCCATCTACCATGACGGAAGAGGCAGGGAGTTGAGTCTTCATTTCTCTGGTCCCTAATTCCCAAGAGAAAAGTGGTAACATTTCTTTTTTGCCGTATTTGTTAAAAAGGTATTGGTATGTTTCTTAAGTCTGATGGATTCTCTTTTGAGTTTATTCTTTTCATGTTTAATCAAAGCTTCGGTTTCCTTCTCCCTGAGAGCCTACTTTGTCCTCCCTCCTTCTCTGCAGCCTTCCCCAGCTGCATTGCTTCTTATTTCCTATTCCTGTTCTTCTGGCCCCGTTATGGGATGATTTTTTTGAGAAAGTTACACATCATGAAAACTAGACTATTGGATTAGCATCTAAAATGGTCCAGTTTCTTTCTCTTAAAGATGCCCTTTTCTTGGTAATGTTGCTACCTGGGTATCATGTTGGCATCCCCTGGCTGTATTTATTTTGTCTGTAACCTTCATTTTCAGGAAGCATAGTTCTGGTCCAGAGTTCAGGTGTTTGAATGGAAAACAAGGCTGGGTGCTTTTCTGTTTTTTTTTGTTGTGGAAATGGGCTTCCATAACAAACCATGTTTATTTAATTATCTTTTTAGCCTTTTTGGTGGGTACCTGTGTTGGTAAATAGAAGAGCCAATAAGCAGACTCCAATTGGCAGAACAGGAAGATGAGTAGGCTCAGTTATTCAGCTTTACCCCATCACATTCTCTTCAATCAAAATCTATTCCACAGAGCTAACTTGTTTTCTTCTTTAAAAATTTATTTATTTATTTGGGAATATTGGGGAACAGTGTGTTTCTCCAGGGCCCATGAGCTCCAAGTAGTTGTCCTTCAATCTGGTTGTGGAGGGCGCAGCTCAGCTCCAGGTCCAGTTGCCATTTTCAATCTTTAGTTGCAGGGGGCACAGCCCACCATCCCATGTGGGAATTGAACCGGCAACCTTGTTGCTGAGAGCTCGCGTTCTAACCAGCTGAGCCATCCGGCCGCCCAGAGCTAACTTATTTTCTGACTCTTCCGTTTTGCTGAGTATGTCTTCAAGGTTACAGCTGGTTAGTATGCCTCATGTATGTGTGTGCCTGACTATGGAAATATATGATAATAATACAAAGTATCTTTTAAGAATTATCTATTACATTGGTTCCCTTTATGTTGGAGAATTTGTAATTCAAGGTAGTTTTTGAGGTAAGGCTCACTAATCTTAGGTGACTGATAACTGTTATAAATGGATATCCCATCAGGAGAATTTAATACTTTTAAATGTGGCAAAATTTAAGAATTAGGCAGCAGAGGAAAACAAAATGTTTTCTTATTTACCAACCAGAAAACTCAGCTGAGAGTTGAATTATTCTATTTTTCAGTGAAATGCCCTACATATCACTTCTTGCAATCAGGAAAAACTACTTGTTTCTAGAACAACTGAACACCTGTTGTTTTTCTTATCTTAGAGTAAAGGTTCAGCATTCACTGTGGAGAGGTAGGCAGTAATTAATTTTGTTATCCTTTTTATTTTCCAGAGTAAACCTCTAGCATGCCCAGACTACCATCAACTTCTCCAGTTTATTTGCGTTTCTTCTAAAGGCTCAGGATGATTTTTTTCCTTCAGTGTGTAGTGAATTTTAGGCATGATCTGAAAGGGTGTTCAAAATGATGTTTCCTTTTACTCTGAACAGCAGTTACCCATGTTTCAGTTGTTTCAGGTTGAATGAATCTGGCCCCCAAATGTGTGTTGTGTCCAGACATGTCCAGATGAGCACCAAGCTGGAAGTTTGAATTCTCTGGACAATGCTCCAGCTGTTGTAACTCAAAAGTGGGTCCTACCCAACCCTGGACAGAGCTCCTTGACAAAACAATAGCTCCCAAAGGACTCAGCACTGTTTGGTCTTCAAAGTGGAGTTTTCTTTGTGGAATTTGTTTGTATGTTAGTACCAAATACTGCCCTGCCTTAACATGCCAGTAATGTTTACTGATGAAGCAAAATTCACATGTAAAGTAGGAGACAAAAATCGTTCTCTCTTCTGGCTTGTCTCTCTAATGCCTATACCTGTGAGAAGTTCACATTATAGAATCATTTCTCAGGCAGGAGGTTAGAGTCTCCAGTTTTGCCACTTGATTTGCTAACCCTCTGCTTACTAAAACCACAGTTACACATCTGCTTGATGTAGAACAACTTGTATATCTTTCTGGCTAACATATAAGCATAGGAGAATATCTGGAGAAATTTATTGCCTGAAACATAAAAAAGAGTTTTGTTCTTGTATTCGTTTGAGAAAGAACAAGTTGAAGGAATTATTGGTTAAAGAAGTCAAATGATTTAAATCAGCTCTTGTGTATGAATGCCTGTGTGCGCGTGTTATTTATTGAAGAAAATGTGTTTCAATTTGAGAATTGGAAAATTGGGTATTTAATTTTAATTATATTTTTATTTATTTAAAAAATAGAGGTGTTCTTTTATTATTGATTTGCTTTTTTTTCATCCCACAAAATGACTTAACCTAATCTGCCCTCCCTGTTTTGGCTAAGACACAGTGAAACACCTTAAATCTGTGATAATTTCTAAATCACATAATTTTAAGAGACTTTCCTCATATAAAATACAAGAAAAGAAATCCAGCTAGAAATCATTTCACCTGTTTTTCTGTAAATTTTTTAATGGGGTTGTCATATGACAGTATACATTTTCTTGTTAGATGCTAATGATAAATTTTATCATCTACGAATATATTAGGAATTAAATATTAATGTGGGGTAATGAGTTGACATGCTGTCATGCTTATATCTGAGATCCTGTGGTAGCATACCATTCCTTTTTGAATTAGATAGGGCATTTCCCCATTTCTGAGTGTCAAACTTGTACTCATAATCTTTATTTTAAAGGTTTTATATTGTAAATATTTGACTTAATATAAATTATTTTTATGGAAGATAAGAGATGTAGAGTCTTATTTTACTTCTTATTAGAATGCACAGCAGAATGACTGGGCAAGGAATGTGGATAGGGCATTCCCTTTAAATTTGTACTGCTAAATATACCAGGAAATTGACATCAAAACCAAATCCCAGGACTTCCACAGACATTACAGTTCAATTTGAGTTACAAAAGTGAAGAAATCTTTTTAAAAGGTCTTATAGAGTCCACTTTTATTTTCTTGATGAAATAGTAACTAGATACCCAGAGCTAATCAGACTTTACTTTGGGACAATTGGGAGGAATTGAACTTTGATTCTAGTCACTTCTATACCTCTAAGTGAAACAGCTCATTTCATTTAACAGTTACTGTATCTGTGTAAACTTCTTAGTAGAGAAAAATTATGTTTCTATGCAGATATAAAATGCCTAAATTCATCTGTTATGAACAAAGGCTAATGAGGGAGAATTTGTGTAGTCACATATGATTTAAAAAAAAAAAAATCAGACACTGACAAAGAAGGGTTGGACTGACAAACAGTACCCCGAATACTACAGAAATGAGGAAAAGTATCAGTGGGCAACGGAGAACTTTGTCCTGCTCAGAGATCCCAAGGAATCCCTGTCCCCTCCCCCAACCTCCTACCAGAATGTTGAGTTTCTGAGAATGAGCAGATTAACGGATATCAGGAGTGGTGTTCCCTGGACCGAGGGTAAGGAGCATTTGCCAGACTTAGAGAACTGGATGAAGCATTACAGGCCTTCTCGGTATGTGTGTCTGTGAGAGTAAAGGGAACATAGCCAAGGAGCCTTAAAGCTGTTGCAGTTGGAAGGAAGTCACATAGTAAGGAAACTACTGAAGGCCAAGAGAGAGAGAAGCAAGAATAGAAACACAGCCCCCAAGTCTGGAAGACTCAGAGCTGGGCAGCAGTCACCCATGAGGGAACCAGCACAGAGCTGGGGATAATACCTGAGTCTCCAAGGATCAGCGTGTCAGGGAGAGCTGCCGCTGATGGACACAGGCCCCGCGTCCTCCACTGGTTCACTGGGGCCATGTCAGTGGCAGCCTCTGTGACAGAGCCTGCCTCTATACTACCTTCTCTATGGAAGAACCAAGTGGCCTTGGAAGAGGGTAAGATAAAGTTTCAGACGTGGGCTCTGCAGATGAAGGGCTTGAGGCTGGGGCCAGAGCCAGGATCCTCACATGTCAGGGTGAGGATCATGCTGTTGTTGGTACTGAGTTTCCTGCCAAGCATGTACTGTGACCTGGCATCAGTGTATTATTCTGCCTATGAAACAGTCATCCCCAGGAGTCTGACAGTTGAGGGAGGGGAAGAGCCAGGGGGAAAGGCAGCCTACGTGATACTGATGCAGGGCCAGAAGCAGCTGATACACCTGAAGGTGAAGAGAGACTATTTTGTGACTAACTTTCCGGTCTTCAGCTACCACAACGGCATCGTGAGGCAGGAAGCGCCTTTCATCTCACACGACTGTCACTATGAAGGCTACATAGAAGGAGTCCCGCGGTCCTTTGTTTCTGTCAACACCTGTTCAGGCCTCAGGGGCATCCTGATTAAGGAGGCAAAATCCTACGGCATCCAGCCCATCAACTCTTCCAAACGGTTTGAACACGTGTTGTACGCCATGGCACATGAAGCTCCAGTGTCCTGCAGTGTCGCCGCCAAAGACCGCCAGGTGGCGTCCAGCAGCCGGCACCACGAGAGCGGGAAGCCTGGCAGTCCACAGGCGCTGTCCTCCTTGTGGTCACACACCAAGTACGTGGAGATGGTCGTCGTGGTCAACAACCAGCGGTTCCAGATGTGGGGCAGTAACGTCAGTGAGACCGTCCAGAGAGTGGTGGACATCATTGCTCTGGCCAACAGCTTCACGAGGGGAATAAACACAGAGGTGGTGCTGGCTGGAATGGAGATTTGGACCGAGGGGGACCTCGTAGAGGTGCCAGGGGACCTGCAAGTTACACTCAGGAATTTCAATAGCTGGAGACAGGAGAAGCTCCTCCGTCGGGTGAAGCATGACGTTGCCCACATGATTGTTGGACAGCATCCTGCAGAGGGCACGGGACAGGCATTTCTCAGTGGTGCCTGTTCGAGGGGCTTTGCAGCGGCCGTTGAATCCTTCCATCATGAAGATGTCCTCCTGTTTGCGGCGCTCATGGTCCACGAGCTTGGGCACAACTTGGGTATTCAGCACGACCACTCGGCCTGCGTTTGTGAAGACAGACCCTTTGGCCTCATGCACGAGACTATCACTAAAGAAAGTGGCTTCAGCAACTGCAGCTCTGACTACTTCTCCCAGTTCCTGCGGGAGCACAAAGGGGCCTGCCTGTTTAACAACCCTCGGCGCAGAGGCCGCTGGCGTCGGGATTCCTACTGTGGAAATGGCGTGGTGGAGGACAGTGAGCAGTGTGACTGTGGTTCTGCCTGCTACAGTGACCCGTGCTGTGACAACATGTGTCAGCTGAAGGGGCAGGCACACTGCAGCGACGGACTCTGCTGTTCTAACTGTCGACTGAGATACAAAGGATTCACGTGCCGTCCTGCTGTGGGAGAGTGTGACCTCCCGGAGTATTGTGATGGTTCCTCTAGCAAATGCCCCACAGACAGCTACAAGCAAGATGGCACATCGTGTGACAGAATTTACTATTGTGCTGCGGGTCGCTGTAAGAACCCTGATAATCAATGCATGGATATATATGGGTCCCCTGCAAGATCTGCCCCGGAAGCCTGTTATATTTTAGTAAATAGCAAAGGGGACCGGTTTGGAAACTGTGGCCGTCCCACCTCAGCAACATCAAGATATCTGAAGTGTTCTGATGATAATGCATTTTGTGGGAAAATTGTATGCACAGACCTTAAACAGCTACCATCAATCAAACCCCATCACACTGTGATCCAGATTCCTTACGAAGATGACTACTGCTGGAGCATGGATGCCTGTAACACTACTGATGTCCTTGACGATGGGAACACGCAATCTGGCACTCTCTGTGCCCCAAAGAAAGTCTGCATGAATAGCTCCTGCACTGATTATACCGAGCTCAACTATGACTGCAAACCAGAGGAAATGTGTAACGGGAAAGGAGTATGCAACAATTTAAAGCACTGCCATTGTGACGATGGCTATGCGCCTCCTGACTGCAGAACTCCAGGTAATGGGGGCAGTGTGGACAGTGGTCCCCCTGGCAAACCAGCTGATGAAAATGAGATTGCAGATGGAAGTGGCCGTCCTGCTAAACGTGACATTGAAGGTCCATATTGGAACATTTTGATTTTTGTATTCCCGTCAATTCTTTTACTGATATTGTTGATAGTAATATTTTTCATTGCCCTCAGTGCTGGAATTGAGTCAGTAGAGCCCCCTGGGGGAGAGGAGAGTTCAGAAGAATCCAGCGCAAAGTCAGAGAGTCTCCTACCAAAGGAATCAGAAATAGAATCAGCAGTCACAGAGAGGGCCCCATCACTGGGGGGATTTTCACTACTGGAGCATGCCCCAGCAGAGGGGTTCCTTTCAACGGTGGGGTCTGTACCACCAGAGAATGCCCCAGCAGAGGGGTTCCTTTCAACGGTGGGGTCTGTACCACCAGAGAATGCCCCAGCAGAGGGGTTCCTTTCAACGGTGGGGTCTGTACCACCAGAGAATGCCCCAGCAGAGGGGTTCCTTTCAACGGTGGGGTCTGTACCACCAGAGAATGCCCCAGCAGAGGGGTTCCTTTCAACGGTGGGGTCTGTACCACCAGAGAATGCCCCAGCAGAGCCTGATACAGAACAGGTAGCAGGTGAAGGACAGGAACAACCAAAGGAAGCAGAGTAATGGAGGAAGAACCCAAATAATACCAAACACCTCAAGCACTGAGTGGCAATGAAAGGCTTAGAGAGGCCAAGGTGAAGTGAGAATTGATGGCTCCAGAGGCTCTGACAGGACTATACATACAGTCTACAGAAGCATTATTTTAGTAATTTGATTATATATTCATATGAAATCGTACATAACATTCTATATTTTTGCTTTTTCTCATTTCATGAAATGATTTATTTAAGCCTTTCTCATGGATCATTGCTATCAATGTCTTGTTTCATGTAGGCCAATTTTTGATGTGAAATTATTTTTTGGGGCATACCATCTTCCATCTACCTTGTTTGATATAATTATCCGTACTTATATTATTATCACTGGATTATTCACCCCAGTGACAACAATGCGTTAATTTAGGACCATCTGTTGAGTAATTTGCCCTAAAAGTTTCTATTCATGACATAGAGGTAATTTAAAATAAATAAATAAAAGGTTATTTTCAGATGAAGCATCACTTCAGACTCCATGCAGCCTAGTATATGGGGTTTCTTTATTTTGGGAGTCTTGGGAAAGGGTTATATGTGATTCACGGCACTGATCACCCTGGGTCTGGGAGCATGAGGCAGGAATACCCAATCCAGGCAAGTACTGAGTTCACGTCAGAGGATTTGTTTCTTTCCCTTGATTTTTTTTCTCTTAAATTCTACATTGAAGTTGATTATTTTGTTTACTGACAATTCATAGGAATATCTCAAATACAGGTAACAATACTTTGATATGGTAGTTATTTGTCAAGAGAGCACAAAGTGCGTGTGATAAAATTACTCATCCGTGCAAGACACTACTAAATAGACACTTTCTATTCGTTATCTGTATTTATCCTCCCATTCATGCTATGTGACATCCATCTTGTACTGAGGAAACAGAGACCAGAGTTTTGCTCTAGAGCTAATAAGAGGTGGAACCTATACCCTGCCCCAGGTATCACTGAATCCATGTTCTCCACTGTCTCCTGAGCCTTTCCTTCAGTAGAAAAGTAAGTGACCGGGAAGAATATCAGTATGTCCTTACTTGCCCAGAACATGGCTTCTTCGTCGGTGACTAATGAAACAAAAGCCTTACAAATGGATGCCGATCTCTGTCGTGACCCACTTCACTGTGGAGTCATCGATGAAAGTGGCGTCTTCCCCATTACATTCTGACATAGAGTGGCAGGTTTGTATCTGAGGGCCCAGCTCACTGAGGAGCTCAGTAAATGTTGCCCAAGGGAAGGATTTAACGAGAGTCACCCTTAAAATAGGAGGGTAACTTCCTTCCATGGATGCCACTTGCAAGGCCCTAGGTGTGACACAACAAAAACCTTGCTCAGGTGCAGTGTTGCTACCGGTTGGCTGTTCTGAATCTCAGGGAAGTTACTGAGCTTCAGTCCCTGGCAGCAAAGGTGCTGAGTCCCTCTGCTAACTATCCACCCTATGTGAGCAGAAAAAGAGCAAATGAAAGAGGAGTAAGACCTGGTTTCTGCTTTCAAGAAGCTCATGTTCATTACTTTTGGTGGGACAAAACTAAACTTCAGAGCAAAATCCAAACTCAAGCCTTCACGCCTTCAGTTATGTTAAGTTTCCAGGTCACGAGACCTGCTGTAACCAAATCTCAGAATGTATGCCAGAAGATCAAGATTCATGATGAAAACACACTATTAGTTGGTCGTCACTTGAGAGCTTTAAATGTTTTTGAAGTAGGGAAAAGTTTTAAACAGATCCAATTCCACTTTTGTTATTTAATAAAATTATGGAAGTCTTGCATGAATCTATGCTGGAATGAAATATATGAGGATAGGAAAATCTTGAATCAATTTGTGTGAAGTGACACAGCCACAGTGACTCTTCTCACAGTTAGTAAATATTTTTTAAATTGTTTAAGAAGAAAACACGAGAGGTGGAATCGTGACTGACCAAGTGTTTGCAGCCTCATGCCTGTTGCAGTGCTATAATCTAACTGGGCTCTGTAATGTCCTTAGTAAGATTCCCCACACACTGATTTTGTCCCCACGGTCTGGAGTTCAGGAACTTCCATCATTCCCCGCCCCCCTCCCTTATCCAAAGTAGAAAATGTAAACTTGCTGTGGTACTCAAAAACTGACAATTGCCTCCTCTTGTCCATTTCCAACCGTTCCCCATGACTTTCGAAAGGAAGCCTTTCCTCATTCGTATCAGGATGTCTAACAGGAAGAACCTCTGTCCTCATGGCCTCTGTCCTCACCACATCTTCTTACCATGCTAGGCTTTTCATCACAGCCTTGTTTCCACTGAACTACCTTACTGTTCGTTCCACAGGCCTATTTAGTGCAACGCGCACAGCTCCAGTGAGGCTCTTCAAAGTGCACCTTTCTCTACTCTTCTGAATGAAACATGGGTTCTCTTTGAGGACACTCATGGAAAGAACCTATAGGAGAGTCAACCTGAAACAGACCATCAAGTGGTGGTTTCCTGTAGAACAGGGAGTACATAAGTATCCTTGCCGTTGAGTGAAATTTCCAATTGGTACTTTGAGAATGAGAAATGTGTTTACTCATGGAACATGTTCTCAAAATCTCAAATTCTGGAGGTACTCATGCATCAGTGGAGTAATGGGAAGAAAACTTTGTAGGAGACAAAGGAATAAACTCTGAAACCACATTTCTCCTAGTAATGCATTTTCAGTCACCTAATAATCATGGGTTGGGTGGTCGTGCAGACAGTTTCCCATGAAAAAGGCAGAGTGTCAGTGCCAGGGCACAGAAGAATAGGCTCTCCCCTTGTCCACCCAAGCCCCAAGGCCATCCTTTACACAGAGCTCCATGGATAAATTAGGTGCTTATAAAAATACAGAAATGCAAATATGCCAAATAAAGCAAGGCTACCAAGTAATTATTTGCTTTTTACAAATGAGAATGGATACAAACACTGAGGTAACTGCCATGTCATGATGTAAGGAAAGCTTACAGACAGGAGTCTTTATAGGAACAATAAAGCAGCTGCAACAGCACAGTATCAACTACTGAGAGTCTACACTGAAGTATTTACATTTTATATAACACAGCACCCAACCTAAGAATCTGTTAGTTTTATTCAAACCTTCTTTCCAGCAATCATCTCTGTTGTCATGTTACATGTTTTTATAACCAATGTAACTATCTAAAACTGTTTGACAAAACAACTCAAGCCTAAGAGAAAACAGAGCACCTGTCCTAAGTATGACAGCTCTTTTGTTCTCCTTGGATGCCAACAGCATGAGATCTGTGTGAGCTTTGAGACTTGTGTTCTTCCAGCCTAACAAATCCAATCCCGAGAGCAGAAAATAGCCCTCTCTAAAAGAAGAAAGTCATCTTTCTTGGGAATGATGGGGCTTTCCCATTGCTGTCCCGAAGTCCCAGGTGTTACCTTTTGGCTGACAGGGCTCAGACAAGGAACTTGGCATCTGTGGGCCTGGGTTTCCTCCTCGGGAAAGGGCTATACAAAGGATGCCTCTCACAGAGTGCTTGAGAAGTTAAATTAGGTACCGTGTGTGCTGGTATCCAGGGCACAGCCTGGCAAACAGCACGGGCTCCAGTGCTGAGAAGATCGAAAATCCAACAGGATGATCGATGTAATTACTAATAATAAGTTGTTGAGCAAGGATAAGATTGATCCACAACCAAGTCATAAATCTGAATTTCCTTGATATTCTGACCTACCACATGGTCATTTGCAAACATATGCTATGTCCTCTGCTAAACTGTAAATCCCGGGAGGTGAGGAACTGATGTGGTTAATGTGCAATCACTGCCTTGGGCCTCGTTACGGGGAAGACTGCGAGGGACTTTACTATTGTCCTCACAGCCCCCCTCAACACCATGGTGGCATTAACCATTAAAGCAATCCTGCTTCTTGGATCCTACATCAAGCATTCCAGCTTTCTCCTCGTCTGACCATATCATCTGTCCTTCATGTGCAAATGGCTCAGCACAGGCTGTGCACATTCCAGGCCCACTGTCCAAGCTTCATGCTTTTTACAGAAGTCTAAGGGACTGATACATGTTGCCACTCGCTATTCATTCACTCATTCTTTCTTTCTTCCACTGCTCTTGATCTGTACCTACGAACTGTTCTAGTACTGTGGAAATAGTAGGAATTAAGACAAAGTCACTGATTCAACAAAAATTTTAAAAATGACAAACCTGACCCGAGGAGGTTTGGAGTGACCGGAGGTGAGAAGGATGGAAGGATCACTCCATGTGCTACGTAAGTAAGGAACAGGCAGGGGCAGCAGCAGAGAACCCTTAGACAGTCCTGAAATGTGCCACGCTGGCCTGTTGGAAGCCTTTAGGAGATGGTTGAGTGGTGGTGGTGAGAAGAGGCTGAGCTGGTTACTGTGAGGTAAAGCTAAAAGGATTTGTTGATGGAGCAGATGGAAACTGAGAAAAGGCAGCAAAAGGACGTCTCCAGCAGCTTTGCCCTGAGCAAGTGCATGAATGGAGGTGCCGTTTACTGAGATGGGGATGTGTGTGGAAAGGGCAGGTGTTGGACAGGTTTAGCTTGAGATGCCTATTAAACACCCAAGTGGACCCGTCCGCCAGGCAGCAAGTTGAGTGACTCTGGAATTCAGGAGAGAAGTCGGCTAGAGATGTGTATTTGAGAGTTGTCGGAGTATAGATGACATTCCAGCCATGGAACCGGGTGATACTGCCCAGGGAGTGAGATGCTAGAAGGGAAGAGGTCCCAGGACGGCATGAGGACTGGGTTCCAGGGCGTTCCATGTGTAGATGCTGAGAACATGAAGAGGATTCAGGAAAGAAGTGGGAGGTAGAGGGGCCAGTGTGGTTGGGGGACCATCGAGAGAGAGTGTTGTCCTGAAAACCATGAGAAGAAAGTGTTTCAATAAAAGTTTTACACTACAAATCCAGTCCATTCATGAACTCTCTTGGCTCTTCCTTCAAACGTGACCTCCAGAATGTGACCTCTGATCACCACCCGCAACTCCAATGCACTGCAAGTCCCCATCAACTCCCTCCTAGGCAGCTGCAGAAGTCTTCAGCTGCTCTCTTCGCTTCCACTCTGGCTCCCCCAGGAGCTTCTTTTCCACTCAGCAGACAGAGTGATTCTTTGCAAAGGTAAGTCAGAACATACCCGTTATTTTATCTTTTCAATGCTGCTGACAGGTCCATAAGGTGAGGCCTGAGTCTGATCATTTGATTTGACGATAGAGAGTTAGTTATTCATTGGTATCCTGGAGTAAAGCAGTTTGGATGGATGGGTGGGGATGAAAGCTTATTCTAGTGGAGTTAGAATAGAAAGAATGAGTCCAAAACATTTCTGAAGGTGTTCAACCCCATTAGGATTCAGAGAAATGCAGATTGTTTAGCCACAAAGACATCTCACTACATACCCACAAGACTGGCCGTGTAAGACTGAAAATTCCAAGTATTACCGTGGAACACGGACACTCTCAGAAACTGCTATAGAAATGTAAACTGGCATGCCGCTTTGAACTAAGACTTTCCATTTTCTAGTTAAATCGAAGTCTCAAGTACCCTGTAACTTAGCTACTTTACTCTTACGTAAATGCCCTAGAAATTCCTGCTTTTTGTTACTGGACAGTAATGGTCATAGGAGCACTCTTCAGAGTAATGCCAAAGGAAAGAACCCTGTATTCACAGATAATAAAAGGATGTTAAACTGCGATGGAGTCACAGAGAAATACGAGTGTATGAGGTCTGATAATTAAGTTCGCGAACTCACCCCAGAGAAAGTGCTATATAGCTCATCGCTGAGTATTACTATGGTCACCTTCGAAGTACTCCCCTTGGGAAGCTATGCACCAATGCCAGTGCCTAGTCCACCCCTCAAAGGAATTTTAGAACTCCTTTTCTGGATTGGCCATCAGAGCTGTCATTGTATTACCCTTGATGTCCTGAGTGTCATCAAAATGTCTTCCTTTCAGTATTTCCTTTATCTTTGGGTAAAGAAAGAAGTCATTGGGGCCAGATCAGGTGAGTAGGGAGGGTGTTCGAATACAGTTATTTGTTTACTGGCTAAAAACTCCCTCACAGACAGTGCAGTATGAGCTGATGCATTGCCATGATGCAAGAGCCATGAATTATTGGCGACAAGTTCAGGTCGTGTTTGTCTAACTTTTTCACGCGGCCTTTTCAAGCACTTCCAAATAGTAAACTTGGCTGTTTTCCAGTTGGTACAAATTCATAATTAATAATCCCGCTGATATTAAAAAAGGTTAGCAGCATTGTTTTGACTTTTGATTTGGACTGAAGGAACTTTTTTCGTCGTGGAGAATTGGCTGACTTCCATTGTATACTTTGACGCTTTGTTTCAGGGTTATATTGGTACACCCATCTTTCATCACCAGTGATAACATGGCCCAAAATACCATCTTGCCTCTCCAAAAGGTCTTGGCAAACTTCCTCTCTCCTTTGCATTTGTCATCAGTGAGCTCCTTCGGGACCATTTTTGCACACACCTTTCTCATGCCAACATTTTCAATTAAGATTTTCCTGTTTATCGATGTTTACTTGGTCGGCTATGCTTCTCACAGTCAGCCAACGATTTTGGTGCACAATTTGAAAAATGTTTGCAATGCTTTCTTCAGTTCTGTTTGTTACTGGCCACCCTGACCTCTCTTCATCGGTGACGTGTTCTTTCCCCTCAGAAAAACGTTTAATCCGTTTGTACACTGTGGTTTTCTTCATGACATTATCCTCATAAACTTGGACTAACATATCCGTGATTTCACTTCCATTCTTTCCAAGTTTAACAGGAAATTTAATGTGTGTTCATTGCTCTAATTCAAGCTCCGACATTCTCACAAGGGCACACAAATACACGCAACAACAATAATGAACGGCACTCAACAAGACACCACCACACATCGATATGAACGCAGCTGTGAGACACTAATATACCAAGGTTATGAAACCTTACTGAGCTGTTTGTACAGTGCTGCCAATGGAAATGCACATGGCAAGTTGGTGAACTTAACAGGCATACCTTGTAGAGCAATGGAAAGGAAGGAACTATAGCAGCACACCAACACTGTTAGTAAACTTAAATACTCTGTGGAACAAAGAGGCCACATGTAAACACTACATTCATATGGGTTTATATGAAGTTAAGAAGTACCATGGGAACCACTTCCAAAATGTTAAAGTAAGGTTCTCCAGAAATTCCCTTCTCCATAAAAGCTGGCAAAAATAGTGCAAATCAACTTTTTTTTGGAAGTATGGAAAGTAATCAAAGTCACGGAACCATCTCAAGTAAACTTGTTTATTTAAAAACAAAAACAATAAGACGGCCGAGTCTTGGCAACAGCAGTGACTATGTGAAGTTTTTTGTTGTTGTTTTTTCCATCACCATATATTGGATCCCTTTACCCTCATCCTACCCCCTTACCCTCTGGTAACCACTAAACTATTGTCTGTGTCTATGAGTTTTTGTTTCTTCATTTACTTGTCTTGTTCTTTTGTTGTTTTCATTTTTATACACCACATATCAGTGAAATCATATGGTTCTAAACTTTTTCTGACTCTTTTTCGCTCACCATAATAATCTCAAGATCCATCCATGTTGTCGCAAATGGTACTATTTCATCTTTTCTTATGGCAGAATAGTATTCCATTGTGTTTATATATCACAACTTCTTTATCCAAGCATCTATCGAAGGACACTTTGGTTGTTTCCATGCTATGTGAAGTTTTAATTGCCCTATAGCCGTATCCCTCTCCTCCGGTCCCCACAAGCCTTCGAAACCACATCATCTCAACTACAGTAGCTATGGAAAGCAGGCTGCCTCGTACCCAGTGGAATGGGCAGAAAAGTTTGGAGCTGGCTCAAAAGCCTTATCACCATAGCATTGCTACTAATTTACAAAATCTCTATTTACAGGACTTGTCTCTTAAAACTCTTAAAAGACAACATAAGGCACAAGTTTCATGGCACTGGATTTGGCAAAGATTTCTCACATATGACACCAAGGCACAAGCAACAAAAGACAAAATACACAAAATGGACTTCATAAAAAAAAAATTAGAGCATTGAAAACCATTATGAACAGTAAAGAGGCAAAGTACAAAATGGGAGCAGATATTTGCAAATTATATATCTGGTAAGATATTAATATCCAGAATATATAGAGAAATCCTAAATCTCAACAACAATTTAAAAACCTCATTCAAAAAATGGGCAAAGGATTCAAATAAACATTTTGCCAAAGAAGATACACAGATGACCTCTACGCACATGAAAAGATACTCAACAATCATTAATCATTAGGGAGATGCAAATCAAAACTATAGTGGCAACTATCATTAGGATGGCAACTATCAAAAACAAACAAGTCCTCAGAAAATAAGTGTTGGAGAGGATGTGGAGAAAACTGGGACCCTCGTATACTGTTGGTGGGAATGTAAAATGGTACACCCGCTGTGGAATACAATATGGTGGTTCCTCAAAAATGAAAAATAGAATTATTATATGATCCAGCTATTCCACTTCTGGGTATATACCCAAAAGAATCTAACACAGGGTGTTGATGTCCATTTGTATGTCCATTATCATAGCAGCATTATTCACAATAGCTAGTGTCCATCGATGGACTTAAGTGTCCATCGAGGGATGAATGGATGAGCAAAGTATGGTATGTATATATCATGGAATATATTCACCCTTAAAAAGGAGATTCTGCAACATGCTGCAACATGAATGAACCTTGACAACATCATGCTAAGTGAAATAAGCCAGTCACAAAAAGACAAGTACTGTATGATTCCACTATATGAGGTAGTCAGAGTAGTCAAAATCATAGAGAAGAAAGTAGAATGGCAGTTGCTAGGGGCTGGGTGGAAGAAGGCCATCGGGATTTATAGATTACTGAGTACAGAGTTTCAGGTTTACAAGATGAAGAGTCTGAGGCTGGATAGTAGTGATGATAGCCAACATTATGAATGTATTTAATACAACTGAGTGTACACTTAACAATGGTTAAGATGGTAAAATAAATTGGAAGAAAAAAAGTAAGGAGACACCATCAAGAAAGTGAAAAGACAGCCCACAGAATGTGAGAAAACATTTGCAAATCATGGGGACTAGTACCCAGAAAATATTAAGGAGTCTTACAACTCAACAAGAAAAAAACATCCAATTTTACAGGGGTAAAGGATGTGAACAGACATTTCTGCAAAGAAGCTATAAATGGCCAATAAGAATATGAAAAGATGTATAACATCATTAATTATTAGGGAAGTACAGATCAAAATATGACGAGATACCACTTCAGACACACTAGAGAGGCTATAATAAGAAAGATGGACAATAACAAATGTCAGTGATGATGTGGAAAATTGGAACCCTCATTCATTGCTGGCTGGAATGTGAAATTGTGTAGCTGCTCTGTAGAACAGTTGGGCAGTTCCTCAAGAGGCTACACCTAGAGTTAGTTATATGACCAAGCAATTCCACTCCTATTTACCCAAGGAAATGAAAACCTATGTCCATGCAAATCTTGTACTCATATGTCCACAGCAGTATTATTCATAATAGCCAACGAGTGGAAACAACCAAAATGCTCATCACTTGCTGAATCAAAAAATAAAATCTGCTATGTCCATACAAAAAGAATATTATTTGGCCAAAAGGACAGGAAGTACTGATACAATCTACCACTTGGCTAATCCTTGGAAACATGATGCGAGGTGAAATAAAAAGTCACAGAAGACTATAACATGTAGGATTCCACTGCTATGAAGTGACCAGAGTAGACAAAATCACAGAGCTAGAAAGTAGAGGAGTGGTGGCCATGAACTGGACGGTGGGGGGAGGGAAGGGAGGTAGAATGGGAGTGACTGATAATAGATACAGGAGTTTTGATTGGGGGTGAGGAAATGTTCTAAAATTGATTGTGTTGACACTTGCATAATTTTCTGAATACACCACAAACGTCTTTAAAGGATCAATATTATGGTATGTGAATTATCTCTCAATAAAGGTGTTATTAAAAGATAAAGTGAAATAAAATTACCTAATTTTGAGGTGCATATTTAGGAAGCAAAACAATGAAAGTGACAAAATAGTCACCATAAACAACAGGATCATGAATACCTCTGAAGCAGGAGGCTGTGGGATTGGCAGTGGCACATGGGTGACTTCTATCGAGATAAAACTGTTGATTACTTGATCAAGGTTATATTTACACAACTGTTCCTTTCACTCTCTCTCTTTTCTTTCTCTCTCTCTCTCTCTCTCTCTCTCTCTCTCTCCATCTCCATCTCCATCTCCATCTCCCTCTCTCTCAAATACACATAGCATAAAATTAACCACCTTAACCTTATGTAAGTGTACAGTTCAGCGGCATTAAGTACATTCACACTGTTGTGCCACCATCATGACCATCCACTTCCACATCTTCATCATCCTAAAGTGAAACTCTGTATCCATTAAACAATAACTCCCCATTACTCTTTTCCCCAACCCCTAACCTCTATTCTACTTTCTGTCTCCATGAACTTGACTATTTCAGGAACTTCATATAAATGAAATCATAACACATTTGTCCTTTAGTGTCTAGCTGTGCTCTTCCCTTTTTAATAATTTACTGAAAAATACATTTATGTACTATGCACATTTTATGATTGTACTATGATTCAAATTTTTAAATTTCAGAAAAGAAAAATGTAATAATGCAAATTGGATCCGAATGTATATACACTTTGAAAGAGTTTCATTGTAAAACAAGAAGAGAAATTGGATGGTAACTGGAGACTGATGTAGGCTGAGAGTGATGGATTTATAAAAGGGAGATATTACAGCGTATAATGTGATTGGATCCAATGGACAAACATACTTAAGAAGTCAGAGTCAGAAGGGACAGTTGGAAAAGTGAAGTCCATGAGACTGAAAGGGAAGAAGACCCCACACACAAGTAAAAGGACTGGCCTTAGCCTGGAGCGTGGACAATCTATCCAGTTAGTCGGAGGGAAATTCAGATGCAGGTGGACTCATGTGGTGTCTATGTGTGGAAGTATTCTTGTATTGCTTTTATTTTTCTCAGTGAAATATGAGGCTTCATTAGGAGAGTGAACTGACCAGCAAAATGTAGAAAGAGGTGCATTTCGAGATCAAGAATGTGCCATTCGGCAGTGTGGTGGTGGGTTTTTCTGAACACATTTTAGCCGTTCTGGGCACGCATGAAGCAAGTACAAAGAAATAACATTCTACAGATGAACTATCACAACACGCTTAGCTGGGAGTCATTTATTCATTCAATAAATTTTCTTGTTCATCTGCTCTTGAACCTGGGCATTTAAGGATGAATGAACAGAAGCAGTCAGTGAATACACGGAGGTCGTATTTTAAACACAAGGGAGACTTTTAGGATATCGGGTCCTCAACAGGCATAATCTTAGGACACCGATATGTCAGGGCCATCCTGAGAAGGGTGTGGGCCTAGGATACCAGCCAATGTGCCCATGAAAATTACACATAAGACTGCTCTGTTTGCATCTCCCATACAGACTTTTGGACAGTGTTGTCAACAGAACTCGAGACACTGAATTTTGATGATGTTAAAAAATAGAAGTACTGTTCCTTGTCCCATGGGTTACTAACACGCTTGGGTCTATCTCGGGCAAAGGGCAGCCACCCCTTTGCCTTATCTAACAGTATGGCCTGCGAGATGTACATATGACTAATGCCTCACTGAAAGATCAAGAATGCCCTGAGTTGCGAATGTCCTTGTGTTAACCATTTCAGAAGAGGGGAAATGGGCTGTGGAGTGTGCCTGCCAATGATCTCCAAGCCTCCTGGTCTGGAACATTAGGAGTTAGCCAAGCAACGGACACAGGAGGGGGAGGGAGGCAGGGGTGTTCCGTGGGGCACAGTTGAGGAAGGCATGGAGCTTTTCTCTCCTCTCTCAAGGTATATATAGCCTTGATTTGAGAGTTTGCAGTCCTTCTTGGTTACATCACCATGATGTCAAAAGGACTTTAGCCAAGGATCACTGAAGCTGATGCTGCGGAAAGAAGTCACAGCAAAAGGACACTCTCTGAAGGATAACTGAGGGATCCGAGAGGCTAGAAAGGACACAGCCAGAGGCTGCAGCTCTCAGAGGTAGGCAGTGGCCACCCTTTATGCAGCCAGCATATGTACCTCAGGAGCTAACACCTGTGACAGGTTCAGCGTGTCAGGGAGAGCTGCCGCTGATGGACACAGGCCCTGCATCCTCCACTGGTTCACTGGGGCCATGTCAGTGGCAGCCTCTGTGACAGAGCCTGCCTCTATACTACCTTCTCTATGGAAGAACCAAGTGGCCTTGGAAGAGGGTAAGATAAAGTTTCAGACGTGGGCTCTGCAGATGAAGGGCTTGAGGCTGGGGCCAGAGCCAGGATCCTCACATGTCAGGGTGAGGATCATGCTGTTGTTGGTACTGAGTTTCCTGCCAAGCATGTACTGTGACCTGGCATCAGTGTATTATTCTGCCTATGAAACAGTCATCCCCAGGAGTCTGACAGTTGAGGGAGGGGAAGAGCCAGGGGGAAAGGCAGCCTACGTGATACTGATGCAGGGCCAGAAGCAGCTGATACACCTGAAGGTGAAGAGAGACTATTTTGTGACTAACTTTCCGGTCTTCAGCTACCACAACGGCATCGTGAGGCAGGAAGCGCCTTTCATCTCACACGACTGTCACTATGAAGGCTACATAGAAGGAGTCCCGCGGTCCTTTGTTTCTGTCAACACCTGTTCAGGCCTCAGGGGCATCCTGATTAAGGAGGCAAAATCCTACGGCATCCAGCCCATCAACTCTTCCAAACGGTTTGAACACGTGTTGTACGCCATGGCACATGAAGCTCCAGTGTCCTGCAGTGTCGCCGCCAAAGACCGCCAGGTGGCGTCCAGCAGCCGGCACCACGAGAGCGGGAAGCCTGGCAGTCCACAGGCGCTGTCCTCCTTGTGGTCACACACCAAGTACGTGGAGATGGTCGTCGTGGTCAACAACCAGCGGTTCCAGATGTGGGGCAGTAACGTCAGTGAGACCGTCCAGAGAGTGGTGGACATCATTGCTCTGGCCAACAGCTTCACGAGGGGAATAAACACAGAGGTGGTGCTGGCTGGAATGGAGATTTGGACCGAGGGGGACCTCGTAGAGGTGCCAGGGGACCTGCAAGTTACACTCAGGAATTTCAATAGCTGGAGACAGGAGAAGCTCCTCCGTCGGGTGAAGCATGACGTTGCCCACATGATTGTTGGACAGCATCCTGCAGAGGGCACGGGACAGGCATTTCTCAGTGGTGCCTGTTCGAGGGGCTTTGCAGCGGCCGTTGAATCCTTCCATCATGAAGATGTCCTCCTGTTTGCGGCGCTCATGGTCCACGAGCTTGGGCACAACTTGGGTATTCAGCACGACCACTCGGCCTGCGTTTGTGAAGACAGACCCTTTGGCCTCATGCACGAGACTATCACTAAAGAAAGTGGCTTCAGCAACTGCAGCTCTGACTACTTCTCCCAGTTCCTGCGGGAGCACAAAGGGGCCTGCCTGTTTAACAACCCTCGGCGCAGAGGCCGCTGGCGTCGGGCTGCTGTGTGTGGAAATGGCGTGGTGGAGGACAGTGAGCAGTGTGACTGTGGTACTAAGTGTGGCAGTGATTCATGCTGTGACAACATGTGCAGGCTGATCAACGATGCAGTGTGTATTCCTGGACCTTGCTGTAATATGTCATGCCAATTTCAAGAAAAGGGATTCACATGCCGTTTTGCTGAGGGAGAGTGTGACCTCCCGGAGTATTGTGATGGTTCCTCTAGCAAATGCCCCACAGACAGCTACAAGCAAGATGGCACATCGTGTGATAGGTATTTCTATTGTGTCGATGGTATGTGCAGGAACCCTGATAATCAATGTGTACAGATTTTTGGGGAACATGCAAAGTCTGCTCCAGAGCAGTGTTATAGTTCGATAAACCGCAAAGGGGACCGGTTTGGAAACTGTGGTTTTCGTACCTCGAATAACGACCAATATGTTAAGTGTGAAAATATAAATATATTTTGTGGGAAGATTGTATGTACACTTGTTAAACAGCTACCATCAATCAAACCCGATCACACACTGATCCAGATTCCTTACGAAGATGACTACTGCTGGAGCATGGATGCCTATAACACTACTGATGTCCCTGACGATGGGGACACGCAACCTGGCACTCTCTGTGCCCTATCCAAAGTCTGCATTAATAGCTCCTGCACTGATTATACTGAGCTCAACTATGACTGCAAACCAGAGGAAATGTGTAACGGGAAAGGAGTATGCAACAATTTAAAGCACTGCCATTGTGACGATGGCTATGAGCCTCCTGACTGCAAAAACGTAGGTAACGGAGGCAGTGTGGACAGTGGCCCCCCTGGTGAGTCAAGTGCAGGACACACAGATGGAAGTGGAAGTCAGATCACTCAGAAACCTGACGAAGATGAACATGTGTTAGACAAGATGATCTCAGTCTTCTTTATATTTTTTATAATAATATTATTAATGATAATTATTTGCATGTACTTCCTTTGTAAAAGTTCAAAAGTACAGCTCACAGAAATGGGCCTAGAAGAGGCTGCAGAAAAGCCCCCAGAAGCCAAGCCTGGAGAGGTTGCCCCAGAAGAGGCTGCGCCAGAAGAGGGTACCCCAGAAGAGGTTGCCCCAGAAGAGGCTGCGCCAGAAGAGGCTACCCCCACAGAAACTCCCCCAGAAAAGGCTGCCTCCAAAGAGGCTGTCCCAGAAGAGGCTACCCCAGAAGATGTTCCATTAGAAGAGTCTGCCCCAGAAGGGGTAGAAGTAGATGAAGCAGAGGCATAAAACAAGTAGTGGGAGGAAGAAGCCAAATATATGAAACACCTCAAGCACTGAGAGGGAACTAGAGGCTTGGTGACACAGACGTGAAGTAGGAACTGACAGCTGAAATGACTAAGATTAAACAGTCTACAGAAATATACTAATGCAGGAGGAGAAATTCTCTCATTTTTATTATTCGTTTTAGTAATTCAGGTTTTATTTATTTAGTATGTTAAACATTTTACTAGTTTTTGCTTTTTCACATTGCATATGAACTCTTCACATGCATCTTTGACATCAATGTCCTTGTCTTGGGCCAGTTTTTCCAATCACCAGAAACTTTTTCAGGACATGCTATCTTTCACCTAAGTTGTTTGAGATACACTATTCTATGTACCTGCATTTATTACCATCACTTGGATTTTTATTTCAAGTAACAACTACCTATTATGACAGTTGTTTATGTGATCGATTGTGTTACTTTGCCTATAAATGTGCATTCATAAAACAAGGAGTTTTTATATCCAAAAATAAAGAAAACCCTGTTCAGATTAGACATCTCTTCAGATTGTACGTGGTGTAGTTCATTGAGTCCATTTTGTTCTGGGACTCTGTGGAGGGACGGTATCTGATAAAGCAGAAGACCCTGACCACTCCAGGGTCAAGAAGCCAGTGTTGGAGTCACACACCTTTTGAAATCTGGCAGATGTTTAACATTATTTATGTATATTCAATTTATTACTTCCCAGTATTTCCGGGTCTTTCCTATAGCCATACTCCCTTTCTACCTAAAAAATTTATTTTTCTTCTAAAGCAGCTTTCATAGCCCTTCCTCTTTACTAATCTTCCTGGGATGATTTTCAGACATCCAGCTATCTCATGTTTAGCTAATATCACCTAGAGTTAGAAAACTAACTTTATACTAATTTTATAACAGTATAGAGGCCCTATCACAGTGCTGAGTATATGTATGAAACTAAAATTTTGTCTTTTCTATTTTTATTATTTATTGAAATTAATAACTTGCTGGATTTTTACATCAGAAGGAACCTCTCCAATTACAGGTAACAGAGCATTGGAGGTTGTAGATACTTCTCTGTGAAGAAAGCACAAAGCAAGTATAACATTAACACTATTCATTATGTGCCAGTAACTGTGTTCAACACTTTACGTTGTCTTAATTTAATTCTCCCAACTGACCTATGAAACTTCCATTGTGCATATGAGGAAATAGAACAAAGAGAATTTGCTCTAGAGCTTGTAAAGTTGTAGAACCTGCATCTCTCCCCAGGCGTGTCTCAATCTACATTCTCTACTAATTCATGAGCCTTTGCCTTCAGTAAAAAAGTGATGAGGAAGACACTCAGTGTGCTCTTAATTGACTACTATTCTGAATCCTCAAATTGTGTAGTCATTATTGATGAAAATATCTTTTTTCCTATTACATGCTGACCATGGAGTGGCAGGCTGCTTAATGGAGTGGAGTAGATGCTTAATCCATGGAGTGGAGTAGATGCTTAATAAATGTTTACCAAGTACATGATTTAAATAAAGCTAACCTTAAAATATAAGGCCAGATTCATTCCCTGGGCAGGATGCTTCTTGACACGCTAGCACAACCAAAATCTTGCCCACATGCAATATTGCTAAATATAAACAGTGAAGTCATAGAAAGTTTATAAAACCCCCAACTCCAGAAAATGAAGGTTGAATCCCATTAGGATAGACTATGGTAGGGTAGGAGCTAGTTTTAATGTGGGTACGAGTGAGCAGGTGTAACTCCCATTAAATTTCCATGTCCAAGGGTTAGCATTTCCTGTAAAGCTTGGGTGACGATAGTTCATAAGGCACTGTGTGTGACTGTCTCTAGGAAGCATACACTTTCACCTGATTCCTCTCCTCATTATATTTGGAAGATTCTTAAGAATGCTCATGTGTTCCAATAATCTGCGTTGGGAGTCGCCCAGCCAGCTGCTCCCTGAAAAACTCTGATGGTGATTTATTGCTACCCTTTACCTGCCTTCCCTGAGTGGCTACTGTCCTTTCTGTGCTACCTCAGGCCAGCAGAGACCCAGGCCTTTCCCTTAGTTCCTCGAAGCACAGCCAAGTCCAGCCTCTAGATTTCTATCCAGATGTTGGGGAAAACAAAAATAAATTACAATGCGGAAAAGAACACATTTGGACATTGCCAATAATTAATGTTCCTAGAGTCCAGGGAACATGCTCCGCTGGGCGACTTGGATAGGCCATCTCTCACCTTTGACCTGACCTGACATTCTTTCTTGTTTCTGTAGGAGTGCTTTTGGGAATATTTTCATAACATGGAATGAGACTCCCTCCATTCTCTGGGCACCAGTGAAAGGAAAAATTAAAAAAAAAAATTTACTGAAAACCCACATCACATCATCATAACCTCACATGGATGTAATCAATCCCACAGTGATAACAAAGCATTACATTAGTTTGACAAAAACATATTTTTTGTATGTCCAAAGTTCATTTTTTAAAGCTTGCTCTTTTATTTTAATTGAGATATAATCGACATATATTAGTTTCAGGTATACAACATGATTCATATTTGTATATATTGTGAATGATCACCACAATAATTCTAGTTAATATGTATCACCATACAGTTACAATTTTTTTCCTTACAATGAGAACTTTTAAGATCTGTTCTCTTAGCAACTTCTAAATATACAATACAGTCACCATGTATATTATATCCCCCAAACTTATTTATTTTATAACTGGGTTTGCACCTTCTGACCAGATTCACCCATTTCCCCTACCTCTAACAAGCTCTAATTTGTTCTCTGTATCTATGAGTACATTTGTGGTTTGTTTGTATTTTTGGATTCCACATATTAGTGCGATCACATGGTATTTGTCTTTCTCTGTGTGACTTATTTCACTTAGTACAATGCCCTCAAGGTCCATTCATGTTGCCACAAATGGCAATATTTCCCTTTTTATGGTGGAATAAGAGTCCACTGTGTGTGTGTGTGTGTGTGTGTGTGTGTGTGTGTGTGTGTGTGTATGCATATACATATATCACATTTTCTTTATCCATTCCTCCATTGATGAACACATAGGTTACTTCCATATCTTGGCTAGTATGAACAATGTTGCAATGAACATGGGGTGCACATATCTTTTTGAGGTAGTGTTTTTGTTTCCTTTGGATAAATACCCAGAAGCGGACCTGCTGGATCATATGGCAGTTCTATTTTTAATTTTTTGAGGAAGCTCCATACTGTTTTACATAATGGTTGTACCAACTCACATTCCTACCAACAGTACACAGGGTTCCCTTTTCTCTATATCCTTTCCAATACTTGTTACTTGTTGTCTTTTTTATAATAGCCATTCTAACAGGTGTGAGGTGATATCTATGAGGTTAGACAATTAAATTCGAGAACTTGTCCTAGAAAAAGTGCTACATACCTCATTGCTAAATATCACTATGGTCACCCTCGAAGGACTCTTCCCCTTCGGAAGCCATGCACTGACACCAGCGCCTAGTCCACCCTTCAAAGCAATTTTGGAATTTTTCCTGGAATGGCCATCAGAGCTGTTGTCGTAGTCCCCTTGATGTCCTGAATGTTATCCAAATGTCTTCCTTTCAATATTTCCTTTATCTTTGGGTAAAGAAAGACGTCATTGGCGGCCAGATCAGGTGAGTAGGGAGTGTGTTCCAATACAGTTATTTGTTAACTGGCTAAAAACTCCCTCACAGTGCTGTGTGAGCTGTTGCACTGTTGTGATGCAAGACCCATGAATTGTTGGCAAAAAGTTCAGGTCGTTTTCGTCTAACTTTTTCACGCAGCCTTTTCAGCACTTCCAAATAGTAAACCTGGTTAACTGTTTGTCCAGTTGATACAAATTCATAATAATCCCTCTGATATAAAAAAAGGTTAGCAATATCGTTGCAACAAGTTCATGAATTTAATTATCAGACTGTGATTTTGATTTGCATTTCCCTGACTAGTGATGTTGAGCACCTTTTCATGTACCTCTTGGCCATCCGTATGTCTTCTTTAGAAAAATGTCTACTTGGAGGCTCTGCCCATTTATTAATGGATTTTTTTCCCTATTGAGTTGTATGAATTTAGAAAAATGTCTATTCGGAGGCTCTGCCCATTTATTAATGGGATTTTTTCCCTCTATTGAGTTCTATGAGTTCATTATATATTCTGGATATTAACCATTATCAGATATCTGATTTGCAAACTTTTTCCCCATTATGTATGTTGCCTTTTATTTTTGTTGATGGTTTCCTTTGCTGTGCAGAAGCATATTAGTTTGATGCAGTTCTACTTGTTTATTTTGGCTTTTCTTGCCTTTGTGTTTGGTGTCAAATCCAAAAAATCATTGCAAAGACTGATGTCAAGGAGCTTACCACCTATATTTTCCTCTAGGAGTTTTATGGTTTCAGGTCTTATGTTCAAGTCTTTAATTCATTTCGAATTAATTTTTGTGTGTGGTGTAAGATAGTGGTCCAGTTTCATTCTTTTGCATGTAGCTGTCCAGTTTTCCAAACACCGTTTATTGAAGAGACGTCCTTTCCCTATTGTATATTTTTTGCTCCTTTGTTGTAAATTAATTGACCACATACGTATGGCTTTATTTCTGGGTTCTCTATTCAGTTTCATTAATCTATGTGTCTGTTTTTATGTCATACCATACTGGTTTGATTACTATAGCTTTGTAATATAGTTGGAAATCAGGAAGTGTGATGCTTCCAGCTTTGTTCTTTGTCAAGATTGCTTTGGCTATTTGGGATTTTTTGGTAATTCCACACATATTTCAGGATTGTTTGTTATATTTCTGTGAAAATGCCACTGGAGTTCTGATAGGGTTTACACTGAATCTGTAGATGGCTTTGTGCATTATGGACAGTTTGACTATTAATTCTTCCAACCCACGAGTATGAACTATCTTTCCATTTCCTTATATCTTCTTCAATTTCTCCTTCTTTTTTTTTTAAGGAGGGTGCAAGCAACCTTGATGTTATCAGCACCATGTTCTAACCAACTAAGCTAATCGGCCACCCCTTCAGTTTCTTTCATTAATGTCTTATAGTTCTCAGTGGACAGGACTTTCACCTCCTTGGTTAAATTTATTCCAGGTATTTTATTCCTTTTGATGCAATTGTAAATGGGATTGTTTTCTTTTTCTTTCTGATAGTTTGTTACTCTTAAATAGAAATGCAACATTTTTATATATTAACCTTGTATCCTACAACTTTATTAAATTAGTTTATTAGTTTTATTTAATTAGTTTTAACAGTTCTTTGCTGGAGTCTTTAAGATTGTCTATATATACTATTATTTGCAAGTAATGACAGTTTTACTTCTTCCTTTCCAATTTGGATGCCTTTCATTTCTTTTTCTTGCCTAATTGCTCTGGCGAGGACTTCCAATGCTATTCTGAATAACAGTGGTGAGAGTGGGCATCCTTGTCTTTTTCCTGATCTTAGAGGAAAGGTTTTAGCTTTTCACCATTGACTATGATGTTAGCTGTGGGTTCAAACTTCATTCTTGACTAGAATTTTGTCATTTTGGGTGGGGTGTGGACCAAAAGTCTCACTGAAGTGTTTTCTTAAAAAAAAAAAAAAAAAAAAAGAGCAATTTTTTTCCATCAGTGAAACTGCTGAACAACTTCAAAACAAGTTGTTACCCTGCTTCTTGACATAAAGCTGTCAAAATGTTGAGCTCTTTTATTACACCCCCATTATATATGTAGCATGGCTCCAGGTGATTAATCTGCAATGGGAAGATGAAGCTTCCATAACCCTCCCCACAAATATGCATACTCCACCACCTTATGTACAGTTATGGAAAAATCATTCTATTTCCAGAGTCTGTTGGGGAGAAAAGGAGCTTACTTTGATCTTGACTTTACCTATGAGATAGATCCTGTGCCTTTGAAACCTGTGACATAATGAACTATATTTACAGACATTTCAAATTCTCAGTTTTGCTTTAATAAGAGGTGGAGGCAATTTTTTCCTTTATTTGTGGGAGCATCTTTCAGTGAGATTTTATTTAAAGGTAAAACTCAAGGCCTACTTTTCACTAGAGTGCCTGAGACATGATTTATATAGCACAAATTTGTAGATGAATTGCTTCAACTTAGGATTTATAGGCAAAGTTACATTCCTATAGAGTTCTTTGTGATGTTGATCACTGAAAAGGCAAATTTTTTTAGACGAAATTTGGAGGTTGGGAACCTGGACTTTATTTAAGAGGGTCCAGGTAAAGGACTGAGGCACAAGAATGCTGTAAGGTAACCCTTCTGGAGTACAAAGACCCTTGGAGGCTTGAAGCGTTTACGTCAAGCATACATTATCTCCTGTTTTCTGAACTGGAATCCCTTTCTTAGAAAGTCCAGATACAAATACTTTTACAAAGTGGGATGCTATCCTACATGCTCCTTTTATTTTGGACTCCCTCCCTTGAATGACATGCAGGCTTAAAATTTATTTCACCTACCATCTCCTCTTTTTACCCCTTTGCCTGGCTGCAGCTCTCCTCACTTTGTTCTTGGCAATCACTGCTAACCTAGTGTACAACTTTCCATAGTCACATAATTATATATACGAGGTGTGATCAAACAATACGGCAAATGCTGCTGCTGAGAGCCATCCAATGGAAAGGCAGGGATCAATACCGGAAGTGGCATGTTGGACCTTAGTAACAGTGTATGACAAGTTTCAACCTGTTCAGTGCAGTCAGTTGGGTGTGAACTGTGGCTGAGAGAAGGTGTGTTTTAAAGTGTGCTGTAAATCATGGATCGCGAACAATGCATTGACATGAAATGGGCAAACAGTATCATCCTCCATCATGACAACACTGTGTGTCACACATCACTTCTGGTACGGCAATTTCTGTCAACATAAACATTACAGTGTGTCCTCATCCACCTTATTCACGGGATCTGGCACCGTGTGATTGTCAGCTCTTCCCCAAAGTCAAAATGACCATGAAAGGTAAACGTTTTGAATCAACTCAGGACATTGAGGCAGTTCATCAACTGATGAATGGATAAATAAAATGTGGAGTAGCCATACCACTGGACCATTATTCAGCAATAAAAAGGAAAGTAGGATTAATACATGCTACAGTATGGATGAACCTTGAAAATATTACGCTAAGTGAAAAAAGCCAGTCACAAAAGGTCACATATTGTATAATTCCATCTATATTAGATGTCCAGAAAAGGCAAATCCATAGAGAAAGCTGGGGTGGAAAAAGCTAACAGGAAGAATAGGAAGTGATTACTAACCAGCACAGGTTTCTTTTTGGAGTGATAAAAATGCTTTAACATTAGACTATGGTGATGGATGCATAATGTGTAAATATCCTAAAAAAAAACCATTGAGTTTTAAGTTTTAAATGGGTGAATTTTATAGTATGTTAATTATACATCAATAAAGCTATTTTACAAAGTATAAAACAAATTAAATATAAGGCTAAAGTTCCCTTTCAATTACCAGGTTAGTGTATTTGTTTCCAGACCCTCTTTTAGGTAGAAAATGTATCATATTATTTTATATACACAAGTGTATATATGTATATGTATATATATATGTGTGTGTGTGTGTATACATATAATAAATAGTATCATGCTTTTTTATAAAAAAGTCATTATGTTTGGATGTGGGTCCATATTATACATAAGCTCTTCAAAGGAAGTGCTGTGGTAGGATATTGGGCATTATAAATGCTTATTATATATTTGATGTAATTCAAATAAAGCAGCATCAAGATATCTGGGGAAAGGCATTCTGCAAAGGATTTCATGCCTGGGCTTCTATGATGGGTTAAATATTCCTGATGACAAGAACTTTGTTATCTTCACTTAAAAAAAAAAACTTTTTGAAAATAAAAATGCACGGGAAAGCGGAAATCCTGGGTTTCAGTCAATAGGGAACCTATGAAGGAAGTAATGATAATAGCTTGTATTTGTATATCACTTTTTACTTTACAAAGCATTGTTACACATCTACTGAATCATCAGAGAAGCTCATAAAGATATTGTTATTTCCACTTTACAAACAAGAAGCCGATGCTCAAAGAGATTAAATGGTAAAAATAACAGAATTTGCAAATAACAAAACTAGGACTTGAATTCGGGTTTTCTAGGTTAAAAAACAATTTATTTTTTACTAAATCTCCATATCACAGTCCATGGAAAAAGGTGATTTACCATAGGATGTAGCATTCTGTTTTTTAATGGCTAGAGAAAAAATTTAAATATAGGAAGAAAGGGAGATTTTCAGAAGGTGGCCACAGCAGTGTAGTTTTTAAAAAATCTCCTCAAATCACTCCATAAAAACAGACAAAGCACTAGGGTGGTAAAATTAAAACCTACAAACAACAAAAATAAGGTGCTATGGCATTTTATAAATCCCAAAGTACAGGTGGATGAGGAAAAACTACTGATGGCTCCAAGACCCGAGTGGTGTAAGTATTCATCAGGGAGAACGCAGACAGAAGTAATGGGATGCCTATTGGACCTGACAACAGGACTGGAAAGCTTAGTGAGCCAATTTGGAAAAAAAAAATCAGAACAAAAAAACCCACCTGAAATTGGGAAGGCTTTTTCACACTTCAAGTTGGGGCAGAAGCTAGGAACTAAGTGGTCTCTTTTGGATCATACAGCGCTGTGCCAGGGGTAGATTGTGGCAAGAATGTGTCCCAAATCTCCCTACTGGCTTCAGTGAATCTAGTTTCATGTTCACCTGGGGTACAGGAGCCTTTCAATTAGTATCTGGATTTCTCACAAAGGGAACTGTCTATAAATTGCTGATCGATTTGTTTGTGAGGGGACTGAGGGTCCATGGCTAGTATTCTGCCCTCTTGCTAATGTCTTCCTATTTATTGCAAAATTCATGATTTTTTCCATCACTGATTGTTAGTTTTTCAGTGAGCATAAGAAAAGAAAATGCACTTTTTGTAGGGAACAAAATCGTGTGTGTATAAAATATCAAGCTTGTTACTATTATATTTTGTGTATACAGTTATGCATTGCTTAATGATGGTGACACATTCTGAGGTATGTGTCATTAGGTGATTTCATCATTACACAAACATCATGGAATGCAGTTACACAAACCTAGATGATCTAGCCTACTACACACCTAGGTTATATGATACAGCTTATTGCTGTATCACCACAAACACATGAGCAATGCATTGCACTACAATTTTACAGTGGCTACGACATCACTAGGTGATAGGAATTTTTCAGTTCCATTACAATCTTATGTCCGGGACCACCATCATATTATGCGGTCTGTCATTGACCAAAATGTCGTTATGCAGCCTATGACTACATCCCATTCTTTACTGGAATATTTGTTTAGTTTTTTAAGAACCTACATGTTTTCCATAGTTGTTATACAATTTTACATTCCTATCAGCAATTTTCTGAAAGATCCAGTTTCTCTGCATCCTCACCAACGTTTAGCATTGTCTCTCTCTATATATATTTTAATTTATTGGGGTGACAATGGTTAGTAAAGTTACATAGATTTCAGGTGTACAATTCTGTATTACATCATCTATAAATCCCATTGTGTGTTCACCACCCAGAGTCAGTTCTCCTTCCATCACCATATATTTGATCCCCCTTACCCTCATCTCCCACCCCCGTCTCTATATTTTTAATTTTAGCTGTTGTAATTGGTCTGTAGTACTTTCTCATCGGGTTTTAATTTGCATTTCTCTATTGTCTACTAATGTTAAACATCTTTTCATGTGCTTATTTGCCATCCATATATCCTCTTCAGTGAAATGTGTCTTCATGTCTTTTATCCATTTCCAACTTGGACTGTTTGATATTGTTGAGTAATGAGAGCTCTTTATATATTCTAGGTATGAGCCCTTTATCAGTGGTTTGCAAATATTTTCTTCCAGTCTGTAGCTTGTCTTTACATCCTCTTAACAGAGTTGTTCACAAAGCAAGAATTTTTACTTTTGATGAGGTCCAATTTATTGTTTTTCTTTTATGAATTATGCTTTTGGTGTCATGTTTAAGAATTTTTTTACAAAGCCCTAGATCCTAAAGATGTTCTGTTTTCTTCTAAAAGTTTTATATTTCACATTTAAATCTACTACCCATTTTGAGGTGATTTTTATGTAAAGTGTGAGGTTAGGTTGAAGACCATTTTTATTTTTTGTCTATGTATATCCAATTTTCCAGCACCCATTTGTTGAAAAGACTGTCCTTCCTCCATGCAATTGCATTTGCCCCTTTGTCAAAAATCCACTGGCCAGACATGTGTGGGTTCTCTGTTTCTGGGTTCTCTATTCTGTTCACTGATCTATGTGTCTATCCCATCAATTCTACACAGTCTTGAAACTCAAAAGAGTGGTTCCCCCCATGGTATTTTTTTCCAAAATTATTTTAACTATTCTAGTTCCTTAGCCTTCTAGAAAATTTATATTCACAATAAATAAATATTTCACAGTGTACAAATATATCAAATCATCAGGTTGTACACTTTTTAAATATATACAATTTTATTTGTGAATTGTATCTCAATGAAGCCGTTGGGGAAAAGTTGAGAAAAAAAGACCAAAACTTTGATAGAAAAAGGGGAAAAGCCATGAACAGACAATTATTTAAAAATATAAAAATGGTCCCTAACTATGTTTAAACATGTTCAAATTCACTCAAAATTAGAAAAATGCAAATTAAACAACACTGAAATGCCACTTCTCAGCTATCAGTTTGGTGAAAATTAAAATGTATGGCATAGCAACATATTCTGTTGCTTAGACTGTGGGGAAACAGGCACTCTAATATATTGCTAGTGGGAACGCGGACTGGCAAAACCTTTCTAAACGGGATTCTGACAATATCAAACAATGCTACATATGCAGTTAGCACTGCCTTCCCATTTTTAGGAATTTGCCTCCAAAAAAATACATACATGCAAAATTATTTGTTGCTGCATTGTGTGTAATTTCAAAACAATGTAAACAACCTAAAGGCCCATACATAGAAGAACGATTGAATAAATTATGGTACACTCACAAAATGGGAGTACTAACACAGCTGTAAAAACAGAATGAGAACGATCTCTACAAACTGATATGGAGTGATTTGTAGGATATACTCGTATCTCTCAGTTTAAAAAGGAAAGTGTAAAATGTTATGCTACATTTACCTAAGAAAGAAGGGGGTAAAAAAATATATACATGTCTCTGCTAATTTGTGCAGAAAGGAATACAGGAAAAATAAACTAAGTACTATTGAGATCCGTGGGTAGGAATTGGGTGGAAAGAATGAGGACATGGGAACAGATTAAAGGTTCAAAGAGGTGTACTCTGAGTACACTTTTTTGTATAGTACTCACTTAGAATCACAGTAACATTTTACAAACCAAAAGGAAATACAAACAGTAATATGTGAGCCTAACTATATTAAAAACGAAAATATATAACCACACTGAATAGGTCTAGAAGAAAAAGTACTAATCTAAATAATTTTGGAAGATGTTATTTTGATCTCATACAGTAAGGCCAAAGACAAAAATAACTGAACACAAATATTGTTCTCCAGTTAGTATATTTGCTTTTTACAGATGCATGGGTAAGTTATTGTAAAAATACTTTACATGTATTACAGGATTGAACAAATAAATAAACACATTGTGAATAACGGGGAAAAAGGAAAAGTATTCGAAGTTTGAAATGGGCTGTGTGGTACGGAGTAGGAAATGGGGCAAAAGGCACTGGACAGCAGAGGCCCGTGACCTACCCAGGGATCTACAAACCCCTGCTCTGGAAACTTTAGTTTCAATGACTGAAAAGAATAACAGATGACAGGAGGGGAAGGCTGTTCCATGGGGCCAAGGACTGAGGGAAGGTGGTTATATTTTCTCTTTTCTCAGTGCCCGATTCTGGGTCATAGTACTGGCTGGGCCTCTGAAAGTTTCCTCCCCTTGGTATACCCCTCTACTCTACCAAGACAGCAGGAGTGCAGCTAAGGAGCACAATACTTTTGTTCGAGGGAGACTGCAAAGTAAGGACTCTCCTGAGGAGAGAGCACACAGCAGGAGTAGAAAAAGACACAGCCAAAAGGCAGGTGTCGTCATGTAATACTCGGGGTGGGAGCAGCTGTCCTTCTGCCATGCAGCACAGCTTGGAGCTTTGGCCAAACAACTGTGTCACAAAGATTTGGGTCTCAGGGAAGGCAACTGAGAGACAGAGGTCTGGATCACTAGCTGTTTCACTTGGGCCATGACAATGACAATCCTAGTTAGTTACTTTGCATCCCCCCTGCCCTTTTTTCCATGAAATCAAGTGGTCATGGGTAAGGTTTGGAGTGATTTTTCTTCCAGGGATCCCTAGGTGGGACACTTGAGAATGGGCCCTCCCCATATTAATCTGCATGTCATGTTACTGCTGATAGCAACTATACTTCAAGGGATGCACTGTAAGTGGGAATATCTTTATTATGAAATAGTCATGCCTAGGAACCTAGTGATGTTCAGAGAACAGAAAGAAAAAACAGAAAATGTGGCCCATGTCCTGCTTATAAAAGGAAAATGGCATATTATTAATTTGAAGCAAAAGAAAGGGTTATTTGTCAAGAACTTGGACATGCCTTTTATTGAGGATAACGCGATACTCAAAGGGTGACCTGGATTCTCTTGTGCCTATCAGCACTCGCACAGGGCTAAAGGGAATGCTGACCTTACATGGCGCTGTCTTTCACATCAAGCCTATATACACTTCAAAGAATTTTGAGCATATGATTTACAGCCTATCCTTAAAATCAGGTTGAGTTTTGTGCAGCCGGTGGAGATGAACAGAAGGAGCTCTTAACCACTTCACAATTTCAGTTCCTATGCCCTGTATGTGGATACTTCCCAAGTATGTGGAAACGTTTTCTGTGGTTGACAATAAACAATTCCAAATAATAATGTTACCAAGACTACACAGATGATAATGGATGCCCATACCCTGGTCAACAGGTACATAAGGAGCTAAATGTGAAAGCAGAATTTACTGGGTTAGATATACGGACAGAGAGAAACCGAGTGAAAAATCTCCCCGAATTTGCAGGAAATACTTCAAAATTTGACTGCTGGAGAGACTGGCATCTTTGGAGAAGGGTGAAGCATGATGTTGTTCATGTGATTATTGGCCAAAGTCTCGGGAAGTACCATGGACATGCATTTCTCAGTGGTATCTGCACTGCTACGCATCTTTCTCTCAGGAAGCTATAGCACATTACGCAGCCCTCATGGATCATGAGCTTGGCCACAACTTGAGAATGAAGCATGACCACGTGGCCTGCAATGCCATGGCCAGAACCTCTGTAGTATGCATGAACTTATTACTACAGATATGGGCTTCAGCAACTGCAGCTTCCACTACTTCCACCAGCTGTTACATAAGCACAGAGAGGACTGCCTGTTTCATAAACCTTAGCTCCAAAGCTACTTTGGAAAGCCATACAGTGGGAATAAGAGAATGGATAAAGAAGAATGTGATTTGGTTGTGGCAGCATCCTTCACTATCAAAACGATTACTATTGTCTGCCCTCATGCCAGCTAAAGAAGGGTTCAGATTGTGCATTTGGATCCTGCTGCAAAAATTGCAAATTGTTCAAGGTAACCACACCCTGCCACCTCAATGTGGATGAATGTGACCTCCAAGAATACTGTAATGGTACCTCCAAGTGTTGCAAACAAATACCTACAAGCAAGATGGCACCTTTGCAAATAACAAGGTTACTGTTACCAGGGCCAGTGGTGAGGCCTAGAGAATCAGTGTGTTAAAATCTTTGGAAAGGGCACAAAGGTTGCCTGGGAAAGTGGCTATAATTACATGAATACCAAGAGGGACAGGTTTGGAAACTGGCAGCGAATCTAAAGGGATTTTTAAGATCTTCAGCAAGTGTAAAGCCAAAGATATAAAATGTGGGAGGCTGCTATGTGAAAAAATCCAAAGGCTTCCATTCATTGAAAAACACCAAACCCTCACCCAGTTCCCCATGCAAGACACATGGTGTTGGGGTGCAGTTTTCTTACACCATAGAAGGGATGATAAGGAGTTGAAGGATGGTATCCCAGATTAGATATTCTTACTCATAAATGAGGCTCTGCAGTCTAGGAATCTTTTCTTTCCCACAAGGTTCAAATTCTACTTATTATGCACTCATTCATTTGTTCATTCATTTATTCTATAAACATATTTAGCAGTTATTGTTAGGTTGAACCATGTAAAATTGATGATATTAGATCACTTTCACCTACAAAAATGGCAAGTTCATATGGTTCAACCTAATTCAATGTACCGGCATTGAAACTTACTTTGGACTTCTGCTTGTAAATGACAATTTAGAGTTTTGATTACTAAAGTTTCCTTTAGTCACGATTTCTCTTAAATCTTATCCTCTGTAACTTCAAAAGACTGGCCTTAATTTTCTAAGTAGGATGGATCCTACTGCCAAGACCTAGAAGAGCACTGACCATATAAGAGTAGGGTGTAATATATCTGAGGATGCCACTTTTTTCATAGTTATTGTCCTTGCTTCTTCTGAGTTTCTAAACCTCTTCAAAGAACAGCAATCCAGAACTTTCTTTGTCCAGCTTCAGAGACAGTAATAGCAATGACAAACTCTGAGCAAATCGTTGCATGCCACCCTACTTCCCTTGCACCATGGAGTAGAGAGCCTGGAAGTGCCATGTAAAAATAACAACCTGGAATTAATTTTGTCTAATATTCATTGAGGTAATATGAGTCTCTCTCTCTCTTAGATGGAAAATGGCTTCATCTCCCTAAACAAAGACTTTAAGAATCACTAGTGAATCTGAGAATGAAGAGATTCTGCTCAGTTCACCAAATAGCTACTAACCATGGTACTATAATAAATTCCCTTTCCTTTTCATAGTTTAAGGCGTGGTTAGAAAAGACTTAAGATGTTGTTTTCCAACACTCTTCCCAATCCCTTAGTGTGGAATACTCTAGTTCCTGGATATTCCAGCAGTATAGTTTCAAAGAACGGTGGAGGAGTTGGTAGCAAAAGTAAGGGTAGACTCCAGTGGATCTAGACCCCTGCTATAGAATCTCTTCTGTGAGCATAATAATGGTGTCTGGGTGTCTGCATCACGCCGAGCCTCTTGCTTTAGTTGAAAGAACTTGTACTGTGTCCAGCCATATACTCCACAGTTGAGCAGACCCTGGGATGATGCTGTTAGAGCCTGGAGGAGATGAAGGGTAATGGAGCCCATCCTTCAGGTTTTCAGAGATCCAGGGAATAGTCCCCATTCTCCTTATTTATAAAGCATTGGTATATTTCCTCTATCTCATACATCAAGAACTGGTGTCAGTTTTTAATCTTTTTCTAGCTCTTCCTGAACTCACTCTTCAACTGTACCTTGTCATGAATGACTGAGAGTTGGTCATATTTCTTACTATACACACACAAAAGGACAATGGCATGGTTTCAATGCCCCTCTTTATCGCCCTGTTTCCCAGGTTAGGTTTGAGAAAATTGCCCTATCAGCATAGTTAGCCCAAAAAGCCTTCTTAAATCTGATAAAGGAGGAAAAGAGAGAATCATTCTACCCCTCTACTCCTGCCTCCCCATTCACCTAGAATAGTTATTTAATCCCATTTAATTCATTATAGATGCGAGAGAATCATGTCACTATCAGTATTTCATAAGAACATTATCTGGTAGATCTTGGTTTTTGTTACTCATTCTTTAAAAACACATCAATAAAATGAAGTTGACCGGACATACATATGCTCTGAAATGCATGGCAGCATTTTCATAAAAGTATATACCTTATCTGTGAGGAAAATTTCATATTCTTTGTAACTAAATATTAATCATACATTGTCTCTTTTGCAGTGTAGAAATAAACACCATGAGGGGAAAAACTGTGCTGAGTAATGACAGTGCAAGAGAATAGGCTAAGAAGGTGTGAGAACAGAGATGCTGGATGTTGAAGGTGTTACCTGGAGAATATAGAGGGCCATGTGAAGCTTGGTGTCCTGTGGCTTGATCAGCTTTATGACCATCAGAATGACAGCTGTGAAAACACAAAGTATAAATCTTGTTGCCAGCCCTGGCTGCCTGAGCATAAAATTCTTCAGTATATATACCTAAACCCTGTGAGAATGGAAGTTGTAGGCATAACAAAGGCTAGCAGTGAGATTGACCAGTTACAGAAACCACTGGTCCTTGGGTCTCCAACCTTTAGTCCTCGTTGATTAAACTTTGCAGATATTAGTGTAGCTGTGGTGGCAAGACATATTACAGCAAGATAATAAGTTACACTTTTTAGCATTTTAGAGTTTACCAAGCTCTTTCATAAACATTATCCAATCTGATCCTCACCACAACTTTATGTAGTAGGAAGGGCAGGTGTTAATATCTCTGAGTTATGTCAGGACATTTCCTCTTAAATCAGGTTGCATCTCATGTCTAATTCTCTTAATTTATAAAACGTAAAAAGGAAAAGACGTTACAGAGGTTGGGAAAATCTGGAAATCTGGATGGACCAACATAAATTTTACAAGCTGGACAGGAATTTGCAGTCATCCTTCTGGGTAAGACCACTTTGCTTGATTGGAACTCAACAGGTGCCCTCTTCATTGCCCAGCTCTGTCCCTTAAGATACCCACCTGGGCCCCAGCAGCAAAAGAAAGCCACTGGGTAGTAGCGCACTCGCTGCTCCACGATGTGAATCACTGCCCACTGTTCACTCCCCAGAAAGCCAGTTGATTTCACAAACTTCTTATACAGCATCTGGGCTTGGATGAGTAAGACCTAGACATGGACACAGCAATGAGTAGCTTGCCCAAGGCTTAGTAAACCTTCCCACGTCCATCCTCCTATCATTTTAGAGGGATCATTCTCTTAGGATCTGACAGCAGGAAAGTCCATTCTTCTGTCTTTACTATCTGATTCCAGGCTCCTTCTGAGAGAAAATTATCTTCAGAATGAACTTTTGCTTGACTAGGGAAATGGACAGATATTAGTCAAACTTGTGGTTCCCATGTTCAATACATGAACCTTACATCAGCCCTCAGGCTTTTTTTCTCGCTAAAGCTAATCACAATATGCATGAGAAGTTAAAACTAAGATCTAATCAGACTCTTAAAACACTTTATTAGAGATTGTGTTAGAAAATGTTCTATGCTTAATACCCTTAAAATAAATACTTTGGCATTATGGCCGAGCTTAAATTCTCAACTCTAAGCAAAAAAAAAAAAAATTCTCTTCTTGTGCTTAAATAGAAAATAGATTGGTTTTTCCCTTCCTTTTGGGGGTTATCTTTACAGGGTTTAGCAAATGAAAGAAATATAAATCAGTTCAGAAGTCCAATATGCTTTTTGTGGGGAGTAAATTAGGTAATAATCCTGGTAACAAATCTGATTAAATCTGAAACCTTTCTTTAATAATCCAGATCCACTCTCTAAATTAATACATAATTAAGTTTAGCCATGTAGTTTCCTTTCCCCACACATAGGAATGAAAAGGAGGCTTGAACTTAAATTTGAAAATATTTGTCTATTAGAATCAGTTCACCATCTGTTGATTTACAAAGAATCAGAAAATGTTAATTCTGAATGCCCACTGATGCCTGGGTTATTCCGAAGAAGAAAATAGGAATCCCCAGGGTGCCAGGCTACCTGTCTCTCTTGTCATCAGTTCTAAATGTCAACCATCAAAGCCATTTCAATATAAATTAGTCACTATGCACTCTTCACAAAGTTGCTGATTTGAGCTATCTCCATAACTTCTTTTTGAGTTGTCAAAGGAAATTCTACACAATTACACGTGGTTCACATGTGCTAGCTGTGCTAGAAAACAAAACATATTTGTGGGATAAATTTGTTCTGCAGGAAGACAGTTTGTAATCCCTGAAATAGGAAGAAAGCAGACAATTATACTAAAAAAGTAGATATGGCAAATAAAAAGGCATATTTGCTTGCTTACTGACTTTGTACTAGGCAGTTACACAAATAACGTATTGTCTCATTCCATAGTTGATTATTTTCATTGTACATCATTCTGATGAGGTCAAATGAATATTTAATTAACTGCCTGAGCCACTTAGCTCAGTTAGACACAGCATAAATGCAAATTTATAGCCAATAAAAAAACTGAGGAAAAAAAATTCTTTCATTATTTGGAAAACTAAACCAAAGCGCATGTTCTATGTTCCAGAGTGTCATTCTAGATAAAGGATATACTTGACACATACTAGTTTTCTGGTCTGATCTGCGATGAGAGTAATTCCCACAACATGAATACAGGCTCTTTTCTGCACTTATCATTTGATCTTGGAAAGTCTGACAGACTGAGGTAGTAATTAAACTGTCAATCTCTCCTAGCCACTTTCTTAGTTCTAGGACTGTAGAAAGTGCCTCTCCACCCCATCTTTCCCAGGCCCTGGGAATACTGATTCATTCCTCCCTACACCCCTTCTTTTCATAAAGGTAGTAAGGTGGCACCATACCACAATGGTGAGGAGGCTCAGTAGAAAGCTGGCCAGGAAAATGGCGAGCCCATAAAAATAAAGTGTGTTGCAGACGGATGTGTTGGCAGAAGGCAGGAGTTCAGCCATGGCTGATGGTGGTGAGTATATCAGGATACACCTAGGAAGAGAACCAATGGACAAGAGTATTGTTACAGATGTAAGACTAGAGAGAAGCCTATCAGTGCACTAAAGATAAGGAGTATGGGGTGGCCAGATGGCTCAGATGGTTAGAGCACGAGCTCTGAACAACAGGATTGCCTGTTCGATTCCCACATGGGTCAGTGAGCTGCACCCTCCACAACTAGACTGAAGACAACGAGCTGCCACTGAGCTTCCTGAGGGGCGGCCGGTTGGCTCAGGTGGTTAGAGTGTGAGCTCTGAACAACAAGGTTGCTGGTTCAATTCCCGCATGGGATGGTGGGCTGCGCCCCCTGCAACTAAAGACTGAAAACAGCAACTGGACTTGGAGCTGAGCTGCACCCTCCACAATTAGACTGAAGGACAATGACTTGGAGATGATGGGCCCTGGAGAAACACACTGTTCCCCAGTATTCCCCAATAAAATTTATTTTAACACGTTGCGTACGGATCACGAGAATCTTCACGAGGGATTTAAACCCCGCCTCACGCATCGTGTTAAAGAAAGATAAGGAGTATGCAATTTTACTTATCATTTTGCTAACCCTTGCCCATAACACCTTGTTCCTTCTCATCGACACATTATCTTCTAGTCACTTTGCATTATATTTCTACTTAAGTATTTTCAGCCTTGACTAGACTGTGTTCCACAGCCCATTTCTAATACAAGCATCCTGGCCAAAATGTATATAGAAAGTCTTCTTCCATCTCTCTTTATAGGAAAGAATAGGTGTAGTCCACCAGGAAAATGAGAGATTTGGTCCTTACTTACCTGTGGCTCTGGCTGAAGTTGCGGAAGCATTCACTGGCATTTCCCAGACAGAACACAGGTATCATCAATAGTAAAGGTATCAGGCTGGGAGGAAAAAAACTTATCATCCTAATATTCAGACTTTTTCATGCACTTTTCATTTGCAAAATATTATCTTGCTCTCCTCCCACCTCCATCACCCCACCACTCTCCACTACTACTAGACATGTAATTTCTTCAATAAAAATACCTCAAAAACCTTAAGTATAACTTCTTTTCCAGTTCCCGGGAAGTGGAGTGAGGAATACATTTTATACGCAGGGTAATGAAACCCTAACAGTTTCATAGAGTCTCTGGGGGTTGTGTGGTCAGATAAAAATCTAAGTGGTCAGATAAAAATCTAAGTGGGTCGAAGTGGAAGAAAAAAATCTAACAAGAAGCTCTGTGCTCACTCAGTCTGTTTTACTTTCCATGGTGACCAGGAATAACTTCATTGTCATCAGCCCCTTCCTGGGAACTTTTCCAAAGCATACTTTTAAATAACTAATTATTTATCCAGAGGAAAAGATCCAGGAATGAAAGTTACAAAATCTAAAACCAATTCTGATGTGAGATCCAGACCCTTTATAGGCTTAAAATTTTTAAGAGTTTATAACACCCAATGTTATAAAAGGGGATGAGATCGTAAAAGCCACCCAACACAACTCTTTATGATATATTAAAAGGAATTGGAGGAGTCCAAAGATTTAAAGGAAAATATTTGTTGACGGTCACAAAGAGTTGATGACAGAATTGGGGCTAAAACCCAAATCTGTAACTTCAAACTGCCTGTCCTTCTATCTGAGAAAATGGAACCAATGATCACATATTTGTTGTTTCCTACTCAGTCTCCACAAGGACCTACACATGACAGACTCAAAGGGCACTGTTCTCCTATTTGTTCCTACCTAGAATCCAGAATAATAAGTCTACACTTTGCTAGGAAGGAAAGCAAAAATCTTACCTTGACAAAATGATGGCTACTTGACCAACTCGACAAGTATTATCTATAACCTATGAAAAGAATAAACGTGAGTAATGTCTTAGGATATTGCCAATCATATTATAGTAAATACCAGGTCATCATTTACCACTTGACAGAACAAAAAATTCCAAAGAACCAGCTTGCTTAGTTAAGCAATACTTGCTATAAAATTCAATGAAATAGACAGTTCCTTAGCATTGGAGGTTAAGATAATTTTATCTGTATTACTATGTTCTAAAAAGTAACAATAGCTACAGAGAGGACAATGACTTGGAGCTGATGGGCCCTGGAGAAACACACTGTTCTCCAATATTCCCCAATAAAATTTTTAAAAGCGAATGATTTCAAGTAGGATAGTCAGTGCTGACTTTAGGTAAAACGGGAAATAAGTAAAATTAGTCTCTGATGACCTCTCTCATCCACGTTCCTCCTCCTCTTTTTATTCTATCCTCTATCCATCAGGTGGCTATCCTGTGTTTAATTCTTGTTCTTACTTGGCTGTCAATGAATCTCTGGTAAAAAGCTTATTGATAAAAGTTCAGGGCAGAAGTCCTGCTAGGGTATTTAAAAGAGGACTCAAAAAAGAAAAAAAGAAAATAACTTCAAGGCTCCTAGTATAAAGTATGACAGAATAATAGGCAGTGGGGTTAAATTTTTGGCTAGAGTTTATCTTCTTGGAACTAGTGTCACAGCATGCGTTATATAAAGAAAAATATAGTATGTGCCTTTGTATGCATAGAAAGCTATAGAATACCACATGTAACAGTTAATCTAATGTCTCTCCCTCCCTTTTCTTCAAAGATTAGTTTTCCTGCCAGGAGCCTAGGCCTTGGAAAAGTACTCCCCCACGTTGTCCCCATCCGTGGCTTCCGGTCTCATCATGGCAACTTCTTCAGGGAATGACTCTGTGACTGAATAACATCTCCCAAATTCCAGTCAGTCTCTTAGTTTGTGAGTGAACAAAGGAATAAAAACTCGACATACTACCCCTACAAAGCTGTTGAACTTTCTAGACATTCATCTGCCTGAAGGGAGGGAAATGAACTGTTTCTTTGTAGTAGCATCTTCCAGCTCTAGAATTCTAGGATTATGCAGACAAACATGTACAAGGATATATAGCCATGGGTCATTTCTAAATTGTACGGAGCTTAGAAACTATACAAGTTTAAAATATAGAAGAGAAATTATATGTGTTGAATCCCCTGAGGTAAACAGGAGAAAATGGCGCCAGAATATAGTCCTGTGCTGTTCAATACAATGTACTTAAATTAAAATTAAAATAGAATTAAAAATTCAGTTGCTAAATTACACCAGCCACGTTTAAAGTGCTCAATAGGTGCATATGGTTAGTGGCTACTGAACTGGACAATACATAAAATATTTTGATCACTGCGAAAATTCTATTGAAGTGCTTGTATAGACTTCAATAATTTAGGATGTTGCATAAGGGGGTCTCTTTATGTTATTTTTTCAATGATTTCCCCACTGTCCTTTCTCCTTACAGCAAAAACCAAAAAGTTTTAAAAGCATTCTGTGTATCCAGAACAAGCGTAGAAAAAAGTAATTCTTCTCTTAAGACGAAAAGAATATCTTCTTAAGAAGTCAGTCAGATTAGGACTTAAGAATATCATAGCATTTTAGAGCTGAAAGAGACATTAAAGATCGCATAAACCAACACATCATTTTATGATGAAAAATTGAAGCTGCCGGTTCAATTCCCATATGGGCCCAGTGGGCTCTCAACCACAAGGCTGCTGGTTCGACTCCCGCAAGGGATGGTGGGCTGTGCCCCCTGCAACTAGAAAACGGCAACTGGACCTGGGAGCTGCGCCCTCCACAACTAAGACTGAAAGGACAACAACTTGACTTGGGGAAAAAAAAAAAAGGCCTGGAAGTGCACACTGTTCCCCAATAAAGTCCTGTTCCCCTTCCCCAATAAATTCTTTAAAAAAAACACACCAAAAAAAGAAATAAAACCACTGAACTGAACACTTGAAATAGGTGAATTATGTGTTATGTAAAATATAACTATACAAAGAAAAGAATCCAGATGTACTGACCCAGTGTTCTCCTCTTTTATAATTGTAATGGTAGACAGTGCCTAAAACTCTTTGTGAACCAAGGAAGGGAAGACAACCGCTCCCTGGATTAATGTTGTTTTCTGATTACCACACATTAATTCCTCTGCCCTCCTGCAAACCAGGAGTATCTGTTATCCACACATACTGAAGAAATACAGCAGAGCAGAACAAACACTCTCCCTTTCCAGTACCCATAGTTCAAATCCCATGTTAGCAAACTGAGCACTTTCCCTGACTTTCTCCAAGATCTTTGTCTTTAGCAACAATGATGGATTGGCACGGAGCCAGGAAGGACTACTTCCCTTACTGAGTAGACCCAAACAGGAATGACAGTACTGTAAATAACATTTCCTATAATCAACCCCCCCCCCTCTTTTTTTTTGGTGGCATGAGAGAAGAGGAAATCATGTCAACAGAATGGAAACTCAGTGAGAACATGGTTTTTCTTTTACTAACCTCCATGAATTCACCTAGCCAGTGCAGAGTGCTTGCACTGTTTATTACAGATATATAGATTTGTTTTAGCATACCATTCTTAATCATTAACTCTGAATAAAACTTACCAAGGGAAATGTGCTCTGTCCACTCTGGTTGTGTTTCATCCTCAGCTCTTTGTACAGATACCAGATGTAATTGACGGTGTAGAGAAATGAGGAAATGTAGAATATCTAGGTGAAAACAAAACAATTCATCATAACTGCTCCACTCTGACTTCCTTCAATTTATTCCATTATTTTCTACTATAAGACTCCTACTGGGAGACGTCATCAAAATGGCGGTGTGAGGTCCTGCCAACTGTCAAAGTATCATTTAGATCATTGAGATGCCTCATTTACATTTTAATTCAGTCACCCTTGACTCTTTTGTTAGAGAAAAATTTTGCTTCTCCATTTAGTTCTAACAATGAAAGTAGGGACTTGAAGACATTGCAATTTGAGCGTATTGACATAAATGAATTCCTCATTTGTACCTGCCATCTGTGAGAGATTTTCAAATATACTAGTACATCTTTATTTTCTATGATGATTTGAAAGATGCCTATTTTAACGATATCAGGATTATAATAAATGCAATCTCCTTGATTATCCTTGCCCACTGGAAAAAAAAAGAATCCTACCTACTGGTCTATTACTAACTTACCACCTAGTATCCATACCACGTAAAATGTGGGAATTCTATCCAGGCCTACCTAAAACATGTCCCAGCTTCCTTATTTTATCCTTTTGTCTGTTCAGAGGAACCAGAGCATAATCCAACTCTTCTCACCTAACTTCTACTTTTATGAAGGTATCATAGAATCTTTTCTATTTTATTTTTTAATTGAAAAGGCCATACGGATTTCGATTTCTAATAATGATAGCTTAGGCTATATGAACCAAACTTTCCATTCAAAAGAACTTAACATGCTGGGTGCTATTGATGTTTTCTGTTTACCACTGGTTTTCAGTAATTTGATTATGATGTGCCTTGGTGTATTTTCTGCATGTTTCTTTTTTTTTTTGAGATATTATAAAATGTAATTGTTTTTATTTTTAAATTTAATTTTATTTACCATCAACTACAATTGACATTCAATATTATATTAGTTTCAGGTGTACAGCACAGTGGTTATCTGCATGTTTCTGAGGCTTGGTTTTGTTAAGTTTCTTGTATATGATGGTTTATATTTGAATCAAATTTGGAAAAATTTTGGTTATTATTTCTTCAAACATATTTTGTTTCTGTTTTGACTTCCCATGCTTTTTAAATCTTTAAAAGCATCAAAGAACTGACAAGATAGCAAGAAACCAGCAGGACAAAATCTAAGGGAAGGAATTTCTGCTTCGATCTTGTATGAAATAACAGGAATAGAATTTGCTGTTCAGTCTTAAAAACTAAACATTGGACAAAATATATAAAAATACTATTTGTGAACAAGTTTTCAAACACTGGATAACAATCAGTGTAGAACAGTAATCCCTGAAAAAAGAAAAACAAACAGGTTGAACCTATCAAGTGCCCCAGCTCACTGGCTGAAAAAAGTGAGTCCAGTGATGGGGAATCCAAACAGAGACAGGCCTTGGTGAGTTGAGAAGACAGAGTTCAGAGTTTGGGGAGGCCAAGGCAACTAAAATTTATGAAGCAGATTATCAAAGAGGAGGGTGCCACATAGAGACATAGTGCTCTGGAGATTTGCAGAGGTACCCTGAAGTCTTTGATTAACTACTGATCTATGTATAGAGAGAAAACCCAGAAGACCAGAAAAAGAACCACCAGAAAGGAGTAGGTGGAACAATCTCCAATGGAATCCCCAAAGGAATAGTTTGTGTTCCCATTAGCCAGAGTAGAAAGATTTCCTAATACAGATGAAGGAATGACAGCACTGTAGAATAATAATAAGAGTATTGCCTCACTAATGGGACCAAATTAGCTGTATATGAAAGACTGTCCTAATCAAAGCTTAAAAGCACGCTTGTGAAAATAAGCAAGCCTTGAAAGGATCAAATAGATTGATTTAACTACATCCAAAACAAAACCCTCAAATTAAAAAAACATTAATATGTGTGTGTGTGTGTGTGTGTGTGTGTGTACATATGTTGGTGCAAAAGTAATTGCAATTTAAAAGATGAAAAATAATTGTAGGGGCCGGCCCGGTGGCTCAGGCGGTTGGAGCTCCGTGCTCCTAACTCCGAAGGCTGCTGGTTCGATTCCCACATGGGCCAGTGGGCTCTCAACCACAAGGTTGCCAGTTCAATTCCTCGAGTCCCGCAAGGGATGGTGGGCAGCACTCCCTGCAACTGAAATTGAACATGGCACCTTGAGCTGAGCTGCCGCTGAGCTCCCGGATGGCTCGGTTGGTTGGAGCGCGACCTCTCAATCACAAGGTTGCCGGTTCAACTCCCGCAAGGGACAATGGGCTGTGTGCCCCCTGCAACGAGCAACAGCAACTGGACCTGGAGCTGAGCTGCGCCCTCCACAACTAAGACTGAAAGGACAACAACTTGAAGCTGAACAGCACCCTCCACAACTAAGACTGAAAGGACAACAACTTGACTTGGAAAAAAAATCCTGGAAGTACACACTGTTCCCCAGTAAAGTCCTGTTCCCCTACCCCAATAAAAAAATCTTAAAAAAAAAAAAAAAGAAAAAGAAAAATAATTGCAAAAACCGCATTTACTTTTGCATCAATCTAATGTATATGCATATATAGAAATCTAATACCTAACAATGTGTGGCATCTAATAAAATATTATGTCATGCAAAAAAGCAGAAAAATATGACCTATAACCAAGAGAAAAATTAATCAATAGAAATGGACTCAGACATGACAGAGATTATAAAAATTAGTAAACAAAGAGGTTGTAGGAATTATTACAAATATACTTGGACAAATATATGAGGTATAATCACAAAATACGGTGAATGTTTACATTTAAAAAAATTTACTACAGTAAAAGACACATTGCCATTAATCTCCCTCAAAATACTCCCCCTCACTTTGAACACACTTAGCCCATCATTCTTACCACTTACTGAAGCAGTTCTGGAAGTCCTCTTTCGTGAGTGTCTTTAGTTGCGCTATCATGGCTGCCTCGATGTCCTGAATCATTTTGACTTTGGGGAAGAACCAGAAGCCACATGGTGCCAGATCCGGTGAATAAGGTGGATGAGGAAACACCATCATGTTTTTATTTGACAGAAACTGCCATATACCAGCAGCGATGTGTGACACGGAGTGCTGTCATGATGGAGGATGATTTACGGCACATTTTAAAACACATCTTCTCTCAACCATAGCTCACAACTTACTGACTGCACTGAATAAGTTGAAACTTGTCACACACCATTACTAACGTGCTACATGCTGCTTGGAGACCCCTGCCTTTCCATCGGATGACTCTAGGCAGCAGCATTCACCATATTGTTTGATCTAATGGAAAGGTTCCATGTCACATACCGTTTCTGGTACGGCAATGTCTGTCAAATAAAAACCTTACGGTGTGTCCTCATCCATCTTATTCACCAGATCTGGCACTGTGCGACTTCTGGCTCTTCTCCATAGTCAAAATGACCATAAAAGGTAAACGTTTTGAGTTAATTCAGGACATCGAGGCAGCCATGACAGCGCAACTAAAGACACTCATGAAAGAGGACTTCCAGAACTGCTTCAGAAAGTGGCAAGAATGACGGGATAAGTGTGTTTGAAGTGAGGGAAGTATTTTGAGGGGGATTAATGGCAATGTGTCTTTTACTGTAATTGTTTTTTTTATTTAAACATTCACCATATTCTTTGATCACACCTCGTATGTCCAAGAAGGTAGAGGAAATCATGAGCATGACACGTAGAGAAATAGAAGATATAAAAAAGACCGAAACTGAAATTCTGGAAATGAAAAATATAATACATAAAATAAAAAATATGGCAAATTAGAAACTGCACAAGAAAAGATTAGTAAACTTGAAGAGACAAAAATAGGAACAACCTAAAATGAAATACCTAGAGAAGAAAGACTTTAAAAAAATGAACACTCAGTGAGCTGTAGGATAATATCAAGCAGGCTAATGCACACAGATGGGAATTCCAGAAGGAGTAGACAGGCAGGAAGAAACAGAAAATATATTTGAAGAAATAATAACAAAAATTTTTCCAAATCTGATGAAAACGTAAACCATCATATACAAGAAGCTTAACAAAACCAAGCACAAGAAACATGCAAAAACACACCAAGGTACATCATAATCAACTTACTGAAAACCAGTGATGAACAGAAAACACCAATAGTATCCAGAGTAAAAAGACACATTATATACACAGGAACAAAAATATGAATGACAGCGGATTTTTTATCAGAAAAAAATGCAATCCAGAAAACATAAGAGCAACCTCTTTAAAATACTGAAAGAGAAAAAAAAATCTGTCAACTTAGAATTCCATACATAATAGAAAATACCTTTTCAAAAAAATGACAAAAATAAGGACTTCTTCAGACAAACAAAATCTGAGAGAATATACTGAAGCAAACCATTACTATAAAAAAAAGTTTAAAAAGCCTCTCAGGCAAATAAAATAAAAAAACAAAAACTTGTGGTAACATAGAAATTTGGATCTACACAACAAATTACAAGTACCAAAAATGGGAACAGTCTGGTGCTTTCTCAAGTAGTTAAACATACCATGTTTCCCCGAAAATAAGACCTAGCCAGACATTCAGCTCTGATTCATCTTTTGAAGCAAAAATTAATATAAGACCCAGTCTTATGTTACTATAATATAAGACTGGTTCTTATCTAACATAATATAATATAAGACTGGGTCTTATATTAATTGCTCCAAAAGAGGCGTTAGAGCTGATTGTCCGGCTAGGTCTTATTTTCGGGGAAACACAGTAGAATCACCGTATGACCCAGCAATTTCTGTCCTAGGTATGTACCCAAAAGAACTGAAAACAAATACTCAAACAATTACACATACACGCATGTTCATAAGAGCATTGTGTACAACAGCCAAAAGGTAGAAACAGCCCAAGTGTCCATAAACAGATGAATGGAAAAGAAAACTGTGATGTATACATACACAATGGAATATTAATAAAAAGGAATAAAGTACTGATACATGCTACAATGTGGATGAGCCTTCAAAACATGCGAAGTGAACAAAGACAAACACAAAAGGTCACATTTTAAATGATTCTGTTAATACAAAGTATCCAGAATAGATAGCCACAGACACTGAATTCAGATTGGTTGTTTCCAGGTATTCGGGTGTAGGGAAGATGGGGAGAAACTGCTTAATGAGTGAGGGGTATTTCTTTGGAATGATAGAAGTGTTTTGGAACTAGATACAGATGGTGGTTGCACAGTACTGTGAACGTACTAAATGCCACTGAACTTCATAGGTTGTGATGTGTGCTTCCATCAAGGGGCACATAATATCAGAGAGTTTCTCTTTTTGTAATATAAGCAGCCGTCAGTGTTTAATACTTACATCTGTTGATCATTTGAGGATCATTACTTTTAAAAGGCTGGATACTATTCCACTATTTGCATGTACCATTATTTATTTAATCATTCTCTAACTAACAGATAGTTGGGTTCTAACTTTTTGCTATTACAAAAAGTAATGTATGAATATCCTTGCAAATCTTTGCCCAGTTGTGCAAATATTTCCATAGGATAGATTCTTAAAAGTAAAATTGCTATAAGATATGAAAAATTATTATTTTGAGAGATATCACCAAACTGCCTACCAAAATTTTTTACTAATTTATATTACCAGAAAATACGCCTGTTTTCTCACATTCTCACCAGCTAGCATTACCTGTCTTTAAAATTTTTGCCATCTCATTATCATTTTAATTTAAACTTTAATTATTAATGGGACTAAGCATATTTTCATTTATTGGCCTTTGTATTTCCTCCTGGAACTGCCTATTCACATATATTGTGGGTCAAATGATTTCACCTCTTGCACAGCCCACTAGGCTCAACCAAACAATCAAACTCACATGACAACCACAAGCCACATTCTGGCTCAGAAAGATATAGGCCAGGAGACATAGTGCACCAGCAGGGCAGCCCCAGGCATTTCTCTTCATTGAAAGTCTCTGCAGCACTTGGGGAGCTAGTTCCTGGCACCCAAAGTGACAGCTTAAATATGAGAGGACACAATCACATGCCATTATCAAGGGAATGGCTATCTTGGCTTAGGTACCAAACAGGAACTAATGCTTCTGAATTTAGATTCCAGGGTCCCTGTAAGGAACATGCCTAATTCTAAGATTCACTGTATTCAGAGAAGCCTAAAGACAGGTATTTATACTTTATTTACAATCTTCCTAGTCTAGGTGCATTTTATCTACCAAAGGTAATTTTTACCATAAACAATGTTGCCTGGTAACACAACTGATGTTCCATCTTATCAGGGTTGCAGGAGAACAGAGTAGGAAGTTAATCCAAGGTCAAATTTGTCCACAGAGACAGAGAAAGGAGTTTTTCTTAACATTTTACCCACACTTCTCTAAATTTCCTCAGTTTTCTAATTTATAAAATGAGAATGAAAGTATCTACATTTATAGGGTTGCTGTAAAAATTACATGAAATAATATATGTAAAGTACTTTTAGTATATATGCTGCTGAAGCGAGCACATAAAGTACTTTTTATAGTACATGGCACATAGTTTAAGCATTGAAAATACATATGTGTCATTGTTTACAGGGACATTTAAGAAAACTAACAGGGAAGCTATTTTTTAAAATAACAGAAGATACTGGATGTCGGAGAGAGTCAAGAAAATATAGGTATTGACTCAGTGTTAGAAAGCAGATTTAGTGGCAAGAATTTAGGCGAATTACCCAAGAGTTGGTATAAAATCATCCGGAACAGGCTCACTAAGTAAAATGCCAGGCCTCCATTTTGGCCACATACTCCAGCGCAGACCGAGACAATTGCCATCACCACTGACCTTGAGACCTGACTGGACCTCCTTCCTTATACTGCCTGACTTTAGACCATTTTACTGCTCAAATTGCTCAGGAAAAAAAATAAAAGGAACATCAGATAGATGTATTTTGCTCCTAAGAGATACAATGAGAGGCTGAAACTTATGATTAGGTGAAATTTTGGTTTGATTATACATTCTGTGATAATTTTCTTAATCTCCCCAGTTAGAACCAATCACTTCTTCTGTATTCCTAGTTAATTCTTACTTTTATTAAAGAATGGAATTTGCTTTGTGCTGTAATGTTTTATATAAAGTATATATATATGTCTAGCTTCCCATTGGACTTTAAGCTCCCTGAGGTGAGGAATCACATTTTGTTTCTATATTTAGATCATCATACAAATAGCCATCCTCACCTAGCAGCTTAGCTCAGAGCTTCATATACAGCAGGCACTCAACAACTTGAGAAGAATTATTACTAGAACTGTAAACTCCATGAGGGTAGGAAATTTATCTATCTCGTTCATCAATGTGTGGTCCGGAGTATACCATAATGACTGGAACATTGTAAACACTCAATAAATATTTATCTAATAACTTGAGTTCCTTTATCCAAGGCCACAGGCAGATGCAAGTTTAGTTTTTTAAGAAAATCTGTAGAGAAAGAGCCTCCAAACTTTTCCATTGTTACTAAGGTGAACATGTGAGAGAAGTGGTGGTTCATAGTAGGAAGTGATGTCCTCTAAGTTACACGTGTCTCCAACATTGGCAGTAAAATTTGAAACCTGATCTGATTCCTTTGCCTTCCCTTCCTCTTGCCACTTCAGATTGACCATTCTATGATGAAAAAACAGAAGTCTTAAGAAGCAATAGGTAATTTCATTTAAGCCCAGTAGAGGGAACCAGGGTGTCATTATATCTGATAGATTCCTCTACCATCACACTAGATACATAAACATTCTAAATTTGGCTTTTCTTGCAGTTTTCAGATTTAAAAATTTCTTAAAGCCTGAAAGATACTGTTGTTAATAACCTTAACCATTGTGATTAATGTTAACATTCTTCAATATCAAACAGAAGTGACTAATTATAAATTTATCACCTTAACTACTTTGTATTCTTTTGAGAAACCTAACACTCATCAACTTTATTCTCCTAAAATCCCAGTGAGGCAAATAGGTAGAATGACTACCCTGTATTAAGAAGAATCTATAATAGGAAAGACAAACAACAACCTTCTACCTAATCTTATATTTGTATAATGTTTATAACTTAAAAGTACTTTTACATGTAGCTAACATTTCATCCTATTAATATTTTGGGGATAAGAAAACAAAAACTATAAGTGAATTCATTTTTAAACTTTCTTATTTATGGTCTGTTACATGGCAGAAACTATTTTGCTTCTATTATTAAATGAATGAAAAACTAATGTAAGAAGTTATTTGTCTAACATCTCCCCTACACCAGCCTAAAGCAGATCCAACAGGATCCTAAAGCAGAGTCCTAGTTTTAAAATCAGACCTTATTTTGTTTAATTGACTCCTGAGACTAAATGAGATGTCAATAACTTACTGAGTTCACTCGCTTATAAGATGAACATACCGTACCTAAAACTATCGCAAACATATGGTTTTCTACTTCTTTGTAAAATTGTCTTGAAAAAATGGCAGCTCAAGCTCATCATAGAATAATACAAATCAAGTATAAAAATACTCTGATGAGATTTTTTTGAACAACTTCCTTCCTGCCTCTATGTAGACAGAACCTATTTTCTGAGCAACGGAAAACAATATGAGAGAGTTACTCCAAAGTAGACTCTAGATGACCCAAAATATTTAGGATGACAGGTAAAGCTACTAATACATGGACTTAGGGTACAAGGGACTTTTGTTGTTGTTATTGCTGTTAAGAGTACTTGGGGCGGCCGGTTAGCTCAGTTGGTTAGAGCGTGAGCTCTGAACAACAGGGTTGCCAGTTCAATTCCCACATGGGCCAGTGAGCTGCACCCTCCACAGCTAGATTGAAGACAACGAGCTACCGCTGAGCTTCCAGAGGGGTGGCCGGATGGCTCAGTTGGTTAGAGCGTGGGCTCTCAACAGCAAGGTTGCCAGTTCAATTCCTGCGTGGGATGGTGGGCTGTGCTCCCTGCAACTAAAGATTGAAAATGGCAACTGGACTTGGAGTTGAGCTGCACCCTCCACAACTAGATGGAAGGACAATGACTTGGAGCTGATGGGCGCTGGAGAAACACACTGTCCCCCAATATTCCCCAATAAAATTTATTAAAAAAAAAAAAAAAAGAGTACTCCCTCCTAACAAAGGGGATTGGTCATGACACACATCTGTTCTGTTCTGTCACAGATCAGACATGGTGCCATGGCATTAATCAGATGTTGGTTAGTATATTATGGCTAAAAGAGGTAAAAGCGAACCTAGGGGACTAGGATCAGAAATCTACCCATGTAGGGGCCGGCCTGGTGGCTCAGGCGGTTAGAGCTCCATGCTTCTAACTCGGAAGGCTGCCGCTTCAATTCCCACATGGGCCAGTGGGCTCCCCAACCACAAGGTTGCCAGTTCAATTCCTTGAGTCCCACAAGGGATGGTGGGCTGCGCCCCCTGCAAGTAACAACGACCACTGGACCTGGAGCTGAGCTGTGCCCTCCACAACCAATATTGAAAGGACAACAACTTGACTTGGAAAAAGTCCTGGAAGTACACACTGTTCCCCAATAAAGTCCTGTTTCCCTTCCCCAACAAAATTTTTTAAAAAAATTTAAAAAAATCTACCCATGTAGAAGGGCCTAGTGCCTCTAAGCATGGGATTAAATCCAGGGAAAGCAGCTAACAATCAGCAAAAGTTTCTTTGAACTCCTATGACATTTAAACCATTAGAAGATCCTAAAAATCACAACAGTAATGTTCTATAAACCCCGAGCCACTGTAAAATTTAGGCCTTGGAGTTGGGCAGGCTAAGTCCAAGAGGTCAGAGAGGCAGTGAGAATACATTAACAAGCAAAAAAAGTTAAATCCAATCCTAGCCGAGAGAATATTTTTAATAGGCCTTGCTTTCTATTGTCAGGTAGATTCTTAAAGTAATGGATCAATAAGTATGTGAAGGAAATGAAAGGCCTGCAAGTGAATTCTCTTCTTAAGGAGGTTAGGAAGAGATCTTATTTTTCCTCCAAAAATAATGATAATAAGAACAACAACAACAGTTTACACTAAGGGCAAGCAAGCACTTTGCATTTGTTGTCTAACTTAATCTTGACAACAACCCTAAAAATCCAATCATCATTCCTAGTATTTTACATGGGGAAACTAAAACTTAGAGAAGTTAACTTGCTTAAAAATCACACAGCTAATACCGTAGGTGCCACAGCTAGGATTTGAACGTATGTTTGACTACAACTCATTTGCAATCCAAACTGGTGTTTCTAAAGTACCTGACTAACATATTCTTCCAGGAAATGAAACTGGGTTCATTCACTAAGAAAAGATGACTGCTGATACTTCAACCTGTGTCAAAATCAACACTAGACCAGCCAAGAGTAAACAGAAAGGCTGACCAGGACCGTATCTGACAGTCATTTTCCCCTTATCTTGTTTCTCCATAGCAGTTATCTTTGATAAACAGAAATATCATTACAACAATACTCACAGACCCTTTTGGAAAAAGGATTGAATTTGCTCCTGACCCTAAGACTGATGTGGGGGACAATCATATATAACCAAATCAATCCTCTCAGTACAGAACTTGTCATCTAATAGAATAAAAAAATCTCAGCATCTTAGACTATGGATCAGATTCCATCTTTCAGAGCCAGATGCTATTGTCTAGACAAAGCCTTCTGATCCAAATGTTATTCTGGCACTGTCATATCTGGTTAGCTGAGTTCACAAAAGAAACACATCTCAACTTATTTATCAAATACTGAAAGTATTTCTGATGGCTTTGTTCTCAAATTCACCTGTCTTCTTAGTAAGTTCCAGAAAAAAAGACTAGCTCTTGGTAAATGATTGATTTCTTCTTTTTCAGTTCAGTGAAGTGGCACAAGGGTGCCCCAGCTGTACTGAGCCAGTTCTCTCCCCTCCCCCACCCCCTGATCAGCTCTGGGTTTCCTACAAAATTCTTCTATCTAAATCAGAGAGAAACTCAATAACTGCAGGTAAACAATGAAGTTATAATAGGTGAATAAGCCTGATTCTAATTTGCATCTCACACCCACCCAGCAGAGGAGGAAAAACTCAAAACAGAAAAGTATTCATGAGTCCTGAAGCTTTATTAGCATCCTAACCTGAAAAGGACTTTAAAAGGCCATTTAGTGCAATAATTTCTAAATGCTGGTTCCAAAATTGGTGCTGATCCCTGACAAAATAGTCACTGGTCTAAAAAATATTGAGAAACATATAGGCAATGTAATAAGTTTTTCATATAGCTAAATTTACTTGTTTAAAGAAATCATCCTCTTTCTGAGATTATATTTTACCTAGGTTTTTAGTATCAATTGTTATTCCTTTTCTAAAATTACAGTTTATTTTTAAGTGTTCTCTATTTAGCAAAATATAAAGTTAGCAACACTTTTTTTTAAAAAGATTTTTTCATTTCTAAAATCCTAAAGTCTAGGAAGCACTGAACCACTTATCTAGTGTATCACCTGGACTTCATGTAAAAATAGCAAATACATTTCACACAGGTGAATAATATGGACACATCTGATAGGGAAACACCAAAGTGACCCTGATGATTTATTTATTCCTATTGTAGCAATCTTCAAGGTTTCTACCCAAACTAAATTCTTTCCTATTACTGCTTAAGCCCATTTTCTTTCATTCCGAATCAATGGAAATGATTAATAGCTGCTATGTTCTACAAATATTGGCACCAGTTTTCAAAAAGCGTCTTCCTGATCAAAGAATGGAAATGGAAATCTAGATTCTGAAACTTGGATATCTTGTTTGTTTAGATCAGGTGACTGGTTCTCTTTCTTTAGTATGACTCTTGGAAAATCTAGGACCTCTTCACCTGCTTGTGCAAACAAGGAATGCCCTGCCTTCTCTCACTCCCAACTTTTTTCTCAAGAAGCAGCTAGAGAATTTTGAAAAGTAGAGACATTTGATCTGAACCAATCAAACTGTGAAAGTCAGGGACCAAAAAGAGAGGCAAACTTTTACCTTTTACCTGTATACCCTTCTTTTTAAATTTTTATTGAAAACATGTTATTTTTACATACCAAGACTTTTAATAGAAAAACTTTAAAAAATGAAAATGTTCCATTTTTAAGGAAAGTATGTATCTCTGTCTTGGTCTCGAGGTCTCTAAAGAGTATTGAACTAGGTACCAGGAAGCTCCAGTAACATGGAGAGAGAGAAAAGAGTCAAGTTTGGGTTTGTTTTGTGACATAGTAAGAAATATATATTTGGTCTCTGCCCCTGGTTCCTGACACACAGCTCCTTACACCTGTGGACTTTCCTGAGTGATGGAAGTGATAGGAGCATCTTACACACAGCTCCCAAATCCCTTGGAGTTTCCTGGGTGAGAGGAGCATTTTTTCTTCTAATACAGTGATTCTTGGTGGGCTTCTGGATGGCTTCGGATGGGGCTGGTCACCAGAAAGATCAAGCCATCATTAGAGGCTTGAAACTTTCAGCCCTATCCCAAGGGAGAGGAGGGGCCTGGAGACTGGGTTAATAATTGATCATGCCTACATGATAAAGCCTCCATAAAAATCTCTGAACTGTGGGATTCAGAGAGCTTCTGGGCTGGTGAACAAATCCACGTGCTAGGAGAATGGCACAACCAAACTCCATGGGGACAGAGGCTGCTGCGCTTAGGAACCTTGCAAACCATGTCCTATATATCTCTTCATCTGGCTGTTCATCTGTATTCTTAATTATATCCTTTATAATAAGCTGGTAAATATAAGTATTTCCCTGAGTTCTGTGAGCCATCCTAGCATATTATTGAACCTGAGGAGGGGGTCATGGGAACCCTTGATTTGTAGCCAAGTCAGACAGAAGTGTGGGTAAGCTGGGTACCCACTACTTGTAACTGGCATCTGAAGTAGAAGGCAGTCTTGTGGGACTGAGCTCTTAACCTGTGGGATCTGTGCTAACTTTCCGGGTTGTTAGTGTCAAAATTGAATTGTAGGACACTCAGTTGCTATCTGGAGAGTTGGGGAATTGGTTGGTGTAGAGACAACACATTCGGTGTTAAAAGTGTTATGAGCAGAGAAACAGTTTTCCTTTAGCTTTTTAATGGAATAATAGAATAATCAATTGTAACATCTAATACTCTGCTCTAAAATGGGAAAAAATAGGAAGCAGGTACATGTGAAAGTTAGGCGCTAAAGATTTATTCTCATCCTAATTTGCCTAAGCAGAAATTCAGCTATGGTACCAGACTTAAGGTGATCTCTTCAGGGACTTAAAAATTAACTCTAGGAAAATTTGATTCTGTAAAACTGATGCCTGGGTGTAATGTCAAGTTAAATAGGTCAACAGTAATGGATTATCAGAAGATCAATAAAGGCTATATAAGAAAATGGCTCTGCCTATTTACCTAGGACTCGTGGAAAACTAAATTTAAGCTAGACTTGAGAAGTTTCAGGCTTTGCTATTTCGTTTTAAAAAAGAATTCAGAGACAAGAAGGGTCTTGCTGGGTACTTAGTGCCTTAACTCTTAAAAGAGGCATTGAACTATATAAAATACAGTTCTGGTTCAGTATTGACCAAGATCTCATAATCTCTGGTTCAGGGCACTACTATTTCTCTTCTGACGGCTTATATAGTTGGAGAATACTTTCTCGTCTCACAGCTTACCTTGGGCTTGTGAGATTTGAGTAAATGATTTTGATTTCTTCTGTTCCATTTCAGTGAAGTGGCATAAAGGTGCTTCGGCTGTACTGAGCTAATTCTCCTCCCTGAACATCTCTAGGTTTCTTATATCTAGCTAAAACATCTAGAACATTTCAACCATTTACAAACCAATTTTGGGAAAAGGAGGCTGCAATTCCTTGACACATCATCATAACAAACCTATCTTGTCAGACTAAAGTTTGTCTTATCAAACATACCTCTCCATAGGAAACTACCCAAAACAAGGTTCAGAAACCTTTGCTAACTGAGTAATAAACTGAACCTACTTTCAGGACTGGGAAGAGGAACCACTTGTGGTATAGTATTTAGATTAACAATCTTGATTCCCTTGCTCAAACAGTGAAATCTATAAAAGCCATGTTAAATGTATAGTCACACAGTACCTTTAATTTTACAAAACATATGAACAGACATTCTATTTAATATTTCAAAAATTTCTATGGAGTAGATTGGACAAGCAATAATGGTTTTCAGCTTATAGGGGAAAAAAGGGATAAAGATCAAATGACTTTCAAAGTCATATAGATTTTTAACAGAGAAACTAAGAATCCAAGTCTCCTAACTCTAGATCTATTTCATTGTCTACTATCATTACTCTCCTAAAATTGAATAAATGGACTAGTTGAACTATTTCATCTGAGCTGTGGGTCTCAACTTTTTAAAGAAAAGAGCCATGTTAAATAGTATTTTTTTCCCTCCAAACTGGCATAATTTATTAGGAGGAAAGACAATGGGGAATATTTTACTTTAACCTGGAAGTGTCTAGATATTTACTTTCTATTCTACAGAATAATTTAGATATTAAGAATTATTTAAACAATACCTTCTCCTGATATTTCTAAATTAACCCTGAATACCCAAAGGCTGAAGCTTTTAACATATTTTCAGTCCCTGAGCTTTAATTATGAAATCTGTACCAAACAGCTTTGATAAAAACACTTGATATTACAAAAGTGACACAAAGATACCTGCCCTAATGTCATCACATAAGTGGCTAAAAATTAACTGGGACTCCCACTTCTGGCCAAGATGAAGTGAAAAGTACTGGATTTACCTTCTTGGCAAATAATTGGAACAGATAAAACATCTGGAACAATGGTTTTCAAGACACTAGACATCAGACAACAAAGGACTGTGATCTGTGAAACATGGGAAAACATAAGACAAGCCATATGACTCCCTTAGCTTACTTCCTAGAGAGAGTTTCCATACTGCAGTACAGGAAAGGTAAACTGAGGCAGAGCCTGGCGGGCTCTGAGTTGAGGAGACAGGGCTGAGAATCTAGGGAGACCAAGGCAGCTAGAGTTCATAGAACAGAATGCCAGAGAGGAAAGAGCTGCTCAGAGAATACTAGAGACTTACAGAGGGTCTTCCTCGAGTGTTCAGCCAAGTACTGGTTGATGCATTTATGTAAGAAAACTACCCACAGCTGAGAAAAGAAGCATCTAAAAGGGTTAGAGAGAACAATATCTGGAGCTCACACAGAGCCAAAAATTGTGCCTTTTTCCACTACCAAGATTTAAAAACATGGCAATTCCATAGGGTATATAGAGTAGAGTATTAGGGAAGGCTTGCCACTCAATAGTGAGAAATAATTTAGCTTAAGATGGAGCATTGCTCCAGACCTACCTAAAAAATCATATAAGCAGGATTTGAAATATTTCCAAGTAATTTAACTGCACCCAAGAATCCAACTCAAGAATGGTTATAGGAGTACAGGTATATCTAATTCCCAAAAGGATAAAATTCACAATGTCTTGCATCCAATAAAAGACTGGATACAAAGATGGAGAAAAACATGTCCCATACCAAGGAAAACAATCAATCAACTGAAACCTACCCAAAACTGAAACAGGTATTAGAATTAGCAGTAAAAGATAATAAAAGTTATTATAACTGTATACCACGTTTTTAGTAAGTTAAATAGAGACATGGAACATATCTTTAAAAGAACTAAATTGAACTGCTAGACACAAAAACTACAATAGATGAGATTTTAACACACACACAGAGAGAGAGAGAGACAGACAGACAGACAAGACATTGCAGAAGAAAAGATTAGTGAGCTTGAAAGCACTGCAATAGGAAATATCCAAAATGAAAAATACAGAGAAGAGTCCAAAAACTGAAAAAAGCATCAGTGAACTGGGAAAGCTTCAAGCAGCCTAATATACAGAGAATAGGAGGCCTGCAAGAAATGGAAGTGGTGGGGAAGAGGAGAACAAAAAAAACATTTGAAGAAATAATGCATAAAACCTTTCCAAATTTGATGAAGATTATAAACTCATAGACTCAAAAGGTCAATTAATCCCAAGAACAATAAATATGAAGAAAATAATACCAAATCACATCATAATCAAATTGTTCACTTTTAAAAGAAAAATTTTAAGTACCCAGAGGGAAATTTTATATATATATATATAGAATCAAATAAAATGCTCAATTAAAACCAGAGAAAGCAAAAATAGAGGGGAAGATAAAGAAAGAAATAAAAAAACAGGTGCAACAAATAAAAAAAGTTATAAATATGGTAGATATCAATCCAACTATGTCAATAGTTGCTTTAAATGTGAATGGTCTAAATACAACAATTATAAGACAGTGACTGTCAATGGGTCAAAGAAGAAATCAAAAGAAATATCAAAAAACACCTTGAGACAGATGAAAATGGAAATACCAAATACCAAAACTTATGGGACATAGTAAAAGCAGTTCTAAGAAGGATGTTCAGAGATAAATGCCTACATCAAGAAATAAGAAAAAACTCAAATAAATGACCTAACACTTCAAAGAACCAGATAAAGTAGAACAAATGAAGCCTGAAGGAAGGAAATACCAACGATCAGAGTAGAAATAAATGAAATAGAGATTTAAAAGACAATAGAAAAGACTGATGAAACTAAGAACTGGTTCTTTGAAAAGATAAACAAAATTAACAAACATTTAGCTAGACTTACCAAAAAAGAAGAAGATTCAAATAAATAAAATCAGAATTAAAAAGGAGATGCTGCAACTGATATCACAGAAATACAGAGGATCATAAGAGACTACTATGAAGAATTAAACACCAACAAATTGGAAAACCAAGAAGAAATGGATAAATTCCTAGAAACATACAACTTACCAAGACTGAATCACGAAGAAATACAAAGTTTGAACAGACTGATTACTAGTAAGGACACTGAATAAGTAATCAAAAACCTCCCAACAAACAAAAATCCAGGACCAGGTAACTTCACTGATTAATTCCACCAAATATTCAAAGGAGAATACCAATCCTTCCCAAACTCTTCCAAAAGGAGGGGTGGGAGGAAAAAGAGGAAGAAGAGGAAGGAGGATGAGGAGGAAGAAGGATAATGAGGAGGAGGAGGAAGAGGAGGAGGAAGAAGACGAGGAGGAGGATGAAGAGGAGAAAGAGGAGGAAGAAAAGGAGGAGAAGAAAGGAAGAGGAGGAAGAGGAAGAAGAGGAGGAAGAGGAAGGAGGAGGAACAGGAAGAGGGAGGAGGAGGAGGAAGAGGGAAGAGGAGGGAGGAGGAAGAAGTAGGAGGAGGAGGAGGAATACTCTCAAACTAATTTTACAAAGGTGGCATTACCCTGATACCAAAATGAGACAGACACAACAAGAAAGGCAATATCCCTGATGAACATAGATGCAAAATTCTCAACAAAATATCAGCAAACTGAATTTAATAATACATTAAAACGATTGTACACTGTGATCAGGTGTGATTTATTCCAAGGATGTAAGGATGTGCAAATCAATCAATGTGATATACCACATTAACAAAATGAAGGATAGAAATCATATCGTCATCTCAATAGATGCAGAAAAACTGTATGACAAAAATCAACATCCATTTATGATCAAATAGAAAACTCTCAACAAAGTGGGTATAGAAGGAACATACCTCAATATAATAAAGGCCACATGTGACAAGCCCACAGCTACCATCATATTCAATGGTAAAAAAACAGAAAGCTTTTCCTCTCAGATTAGGAACAAGACAAGGATGTCTACTCTTGCCACTTTTATAGTATCGGAAGTTCTAGCCAGAGCAATTAGGCAAGACAAGGAAATAAGAGACATTCAGTTAGAAAGGAAGAAGTAAAACTCTCTCTACTTACAGATGACATGATTTTAAATATAGAAAACCCTAAAGACTCCACCAAAAAACTGTTAAAATAAACTAATTCAGTAAACTTGCAAGATACAAAATCAATATACAAAAATCTATTGCATTTCTATACACTAATAACAGTGAGAAATTAAGAAAGCAATCCATTTGTGATTGCATCAAAAAGAAAAAAACACCTAGGAATAAATTTAACCAAGGAGGTTAAACACCTATAAACTGAAAACTATAAGACATTAATGAAAGAACTTGAAGAAAATACAAATAAATGGGACGATACTCTGTATTCATGGGCTGGAAGAATTAATATTGTTATAATATCCATACTACCCAAGGCAATCTACAGATTCAATGCAATCCCTATCAAAATCTCACAGAAATAGAATAATTCTAAAATTTGAATTGGAAACACAATAGACCCCAAACTGTCAAAGCAATCACGAAAAAAGATCAAAGCTGGAAGCATCATGTTCCCTGATTTCAAACTATATTACAAAGCTATAGTAATCAAAATACTTTGGGACTGGTATGAAAACAGACACATAGATCGATGAAACAGAATAGAGACTCCAAAAATAAACCCACACACATATGGTCAATTAATCTATGACAAATAAGCCAAGAATATACAAGGGGGAGAGGACAGTCTCTTTGATAAATGATTTTGGGAAAACTAGACAGCTACATGCAAAAGAATAAAATTGGACCACTATCTTACACCATACACAAAATTAACTCAAAATGGAATAAATATTTGAATGTAAGACCTGAAACCAAAATTCTCATAGACGAAAACATAGGTATGGTCCTTGACATCAGTCATGGTGATGTTTTTTTGAATCTGACACCAAAAGGAAAGGCAACAAAAACAAAAATAAACAAAGGGGACTACATCGGACTAAAAAGCTTCTGCACAGCAAAGGAAACCATCAACAAAATGAAAAGGCAAACTACCAAATGGGAAAAAATATTTGCAAATCATATATATAATAAGAGGCTAATACCCAAAATATATAAAGAATTCATACAACTCAATAACAAAAAACAAACAATCCAATTTAAAAGTGGGCAGAAGATCTGAATAGACATTTTCCAAAGAGGAAATACAGGTGGCCAACATATCCACAGATCCATGAAACGGTGCTTGACATCACTAATCATCAGGGAAACGCAAATCAAAATTACAATGAGGTATCATGTCACACCAGCTAGAATGGCTATTATTAACAAGACAACAAGTAACAAGTAAGGATATGGAGAAAAGGGACCCCTTATGTACTGTTGGTGGGAACATGAATTGGTACAGCCACTATGTAAAACAGTATGGAGCTTCCTCAAAAAATTAAAAATAGACTATCATATGATCCAGTAATTCTACTTCTGGATATTTATATGAAGGAAACAAAAACACTACCTTGAAAAGACATATGCACGCCCCCATGTTCATTGCAGCGTTATTTACAATAGCCAAGATATAGAAAAAACCTAAGTGTCCATCAATGAATGAATAAACAAAATTGGTATATTTGTGTGCACACACACACACACACACAATGGGCTATTACTCAGCCATTAAAAAGAATGAAATCTTGCCGTTTGCGACAACATAGATGGACCTTGAGGATATTATGCCAAATGAAGTATATCACACAGAAAAAGACAAATACTACATGACCTAATTTATATGTGGACTAGATACAGAGAACAGACTGGTCATTTCCAAAGGCAGAGGTAAAAGATGAGCAAAATAGGTGGAGGGGGTCAAGAGGTACAAACTTCCAGTTATAAAATAAATAATGGGGGTGCAATGTACAGCATGGTGACTATAGTTAAAAATACTGTATTGCATATTTGAAAGTTGTTAAGAATAAATCTTAAAAGTTCTCATCATTAAGAAAAAAAATTTTTGTTAACTATGTATTGTGCCGGATGTTAAGTAGACTTATTGTAGAGCTCATTTAGCAATGTCATATACAAATATCAAATTATTATGTTGCATACCTGTAATTAACAATATTACGTCAAACATTTCAACAAAAACTTTCTTAAAAGACAGAGACTGTCACAGTGGATTAAAAAAAACAACAAGATCCAATTATAGGTTTTCTACAAAAAACCTACTTTAAATATAGTACAGTATTAGGTTGGTGCAAAAGTAATTGCGATTTTCTCAATTTTTAACCTTTTAAACCACAATTACTTTTGCACCAACCTAATAGATTTAAAATAGTGATGGAGAAAGATACACCATGCTAACAGTAATACAGTCAACTAATCTTTGACAAAGGAGCAAAGGCAATTCAGTGGAGAAAGGACATTCTTTTCAATAAATGGTACTGAAACCGTTGGACATCCATATGAAAAACTATGAAGACAAAGACTTACACCTTTCACACAAAAAATAGCTCAAAATGAATCACAGACCTAAATGTAAAATACAAAACTATGAAAATTAGGAGAAAAAAACTTAGGTGACCCTGGGTTTGGAGAACAGATTTCAGATACAACAGTAGAAGCATGATCCATTAAAGAAAAAACAAGTATTCAAAGAAATACATGTACACAAATATTCATAGCAGCACTATCCAAAAGGTGAAAATAATCTACATGTGCATTAGCGGATGAATGGAAAAACAAATCACGGTATAACCACACAATAAAATATTATTTAGCCATAGAAAGAAAGTGCTGATACATACTATAAGGTAAATGAACTTTGAGAACATTATGCAAGTGAAGAAAGACATAAAAGGTCACATACTGTATGACTCCATTTATATGAACTATCCAGAAGAAAGAATACAGAATGCAGCCTGGTGGTTTCCACAGGCTGGTAGAGAGGTGGGGTAGATGACAGAGTAAGTGATTAATGGGTATGAAATTTCCTTTTAGGGCAATGAAAATGTTTTGGAACCACAGAGAGCTGATGTTTACACAACACTGTGAATATACTAAATGCCACTGTATTGTTCACTTGAAAATGGTTAATTACATGTTATGTGAATATCATTTAATTTAAAAAATTCTAAATATCTGTTCTGCAAAAGACACTGTTAAAAGAATGGATAAGCTACAGACTGGGAGAAAATATTTCTCAAAACAGGTGATTCACAAACTGTATCTGCAATATACCAATGACTTAAAATGCAACAACAGAAAAACAAAAGATTTGAATAGACACTTCACCAAAGAAGATATACAAATAGTGAATCAGCATATGAAAAGATGCTCTATATCATAAGTCATTAGGGAACTGCAAATTGAAACAATTAAATACCACTATAAACTATTAGAATGGCTAAAATCCACAACACTGACACCAACTGCTGGTGAGGATGCAGAGCAACAGGGGCTGTCATTTATTGCTGGTGGGATTGCAAAACTATATGTAGTCATGTGTCACTTAATGAGGGGCTATGTTCTGAGTAATGTGTCATTAAGCAATTTCCTCATTACGCAAACCTCATGGGGTGCAGTTACACAAACCTAGATGGTCCAGCCCACTAACACCTGGGCTATATGATAAAGCCTATTGCTCCTAGGCTACAAACCTGTACAGCATCTTACTATACTGAATACTGTAGGCAACTGGAACACAATGGCAAATATTTATGTATCTAAATATTAAAAAGTACAGTAAAAATACGGTATAAAAGATAAAAAATGGTCCAGGGAACAGGGCACTTAACCATGAATGGCGCTTGCAGGACTGGAAATTGCTCTGGGTGAGTCAGTAAGTAAGTGGTGAGTGAAAAGACATTACTGTACACTTCCTTATAAACACTGTACCTTTAGGCTACACTAAATTTTTCTTTCTTCAATAATAAACTAACCTTGGCTTCCTGTAACTTTTTTACTAACCTTAGCTTCCTGTAACTCTTAAACTTCTTAATGTTTCTTAACTTTTGACTCTTTTGTAATAACACTCAGCTTAAAACACAAACACATTGTACAACTGTACAAAAACATTTTCTTTCTTTATATCCTTATTCCATAAGCTTTTTCTAGTCTTAACTTTTGATCTTTTTTGTTTTAAACTTCTCCTGTTAAAAGCTAAGACCCAAATGCACACGATCCTAGGCCCACACAGGGTCAGGTCCATCAATATCACTGCCTTCCACGACTTGTCCCACTGGAAGATCTTCAGGGGCACTAGCATGGAGTTGTCATCTGCTATGACAACAAGGCCTCCTTCTGGAATACTTCCTGAAGGGCCTGCCTGAGGCCCTACTTGAAGAAGTGCCAGGCTTGCTTGGTTTGCTCCTTTTCTCATCAGAGATGTGCTGGTTAGCAGATACTGCACCATGAACATTCCCCTCTATTAATGAAAATCTTTCAGTGTTGGGGTCCAAGTTTTCAAACTTGCTGAGGTCTGCAAAAGCTTCTGATGAATCCTTCACTGTGAATTGTCCTGGAGGTTGTTTCTTTCCTTCTCCTGCAGTTTCCTTTTCTCTTGCCTCTTCTGCACCTGTGAGCTTCTGTTCCAGTTCCAACACCTCCTCATCAGTCAGTTCCTCAGGCGCCGCCTCTAGGACTCCTCAGGGTCATCCTCACCCACACCCTGGTTCAAGTCCTTCGCCGTCTCAACCACAGCCTTGTTGGTATTTGCAACCTCCTTATCGTGGGAAACCCTCTGGGTCATGGACTATGATGTCACTAGCCGATAGGAATCCTATGGGACCACCATCACATATGCAGTCCTTTGTTGACTGAAACATCATTACAGGGAGCATGACTGTAGATATTTTGGAGGACAGTTTGGCAGTTTTTTACAAAGCTCAACAGACTCTATATAATCCAGTAATCATGCTCCTAGCTATTTTCCCAACTGAGTTAAAAACTTATGTGCACACAAAACCTGCACAGGAATGTTTATAGCAGCTTTATTTGTAACTGCCAAAACTTAGAAACAACCAAGGAAGATGTCCTTCCACAGGTGAATGGGTTAAAAAACTGGTAAATCCATAAAATAAATTTTAAAAAATGAGGAATCATGCCACAAAAAGACATGGAGGAACCTTAAATATAATACATATTACTAAGTGAAAGAAGCCAGTCAGAAAAGACAATATACTATATGATTCTAACTACATACTTTGGAAAAGGTAAAACTACAGAAACTACCTAGAGTAGTCAAATTCATAGAGACAGAAAGTAGAAGAGTGGTTACCAGGGGTTGGGAAGTGGGAAAAATGGAGTTATTGTTTAACGGGTACAAACTCTGGCAGTATGAAAATTTCTGGAGCTGGATAGCAGTGATAGTTCACATTCACAACATGAATGTTCTTAATGCCACTGAACTGTGCACTTAAAAATGGTTACGACGGGAAAAAATGGTTAAGATGGTAAATTTCATGTTATGTGGTTTTACCACAATTTAATAACTTTTTAATCGTAAAATGTAAATTATGTTATGTATGTTTTACAATTAAAAAAATAAAACAAACTAGTGTGTCCAAGCCCTCTACAACCCATCTCTCCCATAGGTTACAAACAAAAACTCTGGGGAAAATACAAAAAGCAACTGCCTGAGAACTCAGAAACAAAGACAGGTGGACTGTGGAAGGGAGTCAAACATGGAGCAGCAAACTGCACAGAAATGAGTTTCCCAAACTGTTTTACTCTTTCTCTCTCACAGCTTTGCCTCAAATGTGTACCCTAATCCTGATGCTGCTCAGAGATGAAGGCACCTGAAACTCTACTGCAGAAACCCTTTTTTTAGGCCATAGAAACCAGAGAAGAGCCACTTTCAGGCAGCAAAAGGGGGCGGGGAATCCCAGAAGTGACAGAGTCAGAAAAGAAGATGCCCTAATTCTGTGTATGATTCCCTGCAAGTCTCAGCCTAACCCCTGCATCACATTTGCACCTAACAGTCCCCAACAAGCACAGGCAAGCCTTAGAGAACTAGATTAAAATTTGAAATACTGCCTAACGATGATTAGACAAAATACAAATTCTAAATCTAATTTGGTTGCCTGCTAAACAAAAAACATTAGCATTCTCCAGAGAATTAAAGGACCCAACGCCTATGCCACACAGTATTCACGATGTCTAAGATGAAATCCTAAATTACTTGACATACAACGAACAAAAAAAATGTCACTCATTCTCATGGAAGAAGACAATCAAAAGACACCAACTTAGAAATGACTCAGATATTGGCAATACCCAAAAAATATTTTAAAAAGCAACTATTATAATTCATATGGTTCATGAAGTAAAGGAAAATACACTTAAAATTATTTGGGAGGGCTGAAGAAAATAGGAAATTTTTTTATCTTGATTGTGGTGATGATTTCATGGGAGTGTATACATATGTAAAAAATGATCAAATTGCACACTTCAAATATATAAAGTTTGTTTTATGTATAGCTCAATAAAGTTATAAAAAATAAAGTAACATTAATCACATCTATGCCAAGCACAAGGTAAATGTTTTTAATGACCATTTTACAGATTAGGAGACTCAAATTCAGAAAGATTAAACACTGGCTCAAGGTTACAAAGTTAATCAGGTCCAGGATTCTAATGCAGATTTTTTTTTTTACTTTCTAAATTATGTGGGACAACATGGATGGACCCAGTGGGTATTATTATGCTAAGTGAAGTAAGTCAGACTGAGAAAGACAAATACCACATGATCTCACTTACATGTGGAATCTAAAGAACAAAATAAATGAACAAACAAAACAGAAACAGACCCATAGATACACAGAACAAACTGATGGTTACTAAATGGAAGGGGGTTGGGGATCTGGGTGAGAAAGGTGAAGGGATTAAGAAGTACAAATTGGTAGTTGCAAAAGAGTCACGGGGATGTAAAGTACAGTATGGGGAATATAGTTAGTAATATTGTAAAAACTATGTATAGTATCAGATGGGTACTAGACTTATCAGCGGGATCTCTTCATAAATTATATAAATGTCTAACCACTATGCTATATACCTGAAACTAATATGAAATAACATTAAATGTCAACTATAATTTAAAAAAATTATTACGGGGATATATTATATAGCATAGGAATATAGTCAACAGTATTCTAATAACTATGTACAGTGTCAGATGGGTAACAGACGTACTGGAGTATTACTTTGTGGGGTATATAAATGTTTAATCACTATGTTGTTTTGTACACCTGAAACAAATTTAAAAAGACTAAAATATTTTTTTCTTATCTGATAAAACAATACAACCTTAACTCTATTTAATTTATGAGGTTATTAGCAGGATTGAGTAAAATATGTGTCTAAGATATTTGAATTCATATGAGATAAGTAATATATTAGTACATGGACTTCATACCACCAATTACATATTCTTATTTTCCTACTTAATTGAAAGAAATTTTCCCTCTAGTAACAAATCCCAAAGGAAACATCTAGCACCGAGTACAGACTGCCTTTTAACCTCTAGTTTTTTCAAACTGCAAGTCTCAGAAATATAGAAGAAACATTATATACCGATGGTACTGTGTAGATTAATCCCCTGATAAAATCTATGAACAACATATAACCCATATATGACCAAAGATAGTATTTTCAAAAGCCAATGTTTATTGTATTCCTATAATAAAAAACCATGCAGTAACCTCAAAAGACATTACAGAAGACTATTTCATTACATGGAAATATGGGCACAATATGATGAATAAGAAAAGCCAATTACAAAAAGTCTTAATGTATTATTGTATTTGTTTTAAAATGCATATTCTTCCAGGGGAAAAGACTGCAAAGATATACAATGTAAAAGAAATATTAAAGAGTGAGTATATCTGGGTGATTTTAATTAATCTCTTTGCTTCTCTAAATTTTCTATAATAAACCAGTAGTGTTTTTTAGAATGGAAAAAAAATAAAAGCCATTATTTTGAAGTACAACAATATACAAAAGGGTCCCACTTCGCAGGATGTATTATCTTTGCTTCCCATTTATCAGAGTGTGCCTTTCTTACAAGGTACAGTCACAATCTAGTAGTACTCACCTGTCCAACTGCTTGCAGGTTATAGCAGATAATATCCTTATTCGCTGTTGAAGTTCCATAGAGAAGTGCCTCAATGAGCCAGCATATCCCCAGGAGGAGGTCAGAGAAGCTCAGATAAAAGAGTGGCCTCATCTGTTAAAGCAACAAAAGCCTCTTTTCATAAACGACGCTAACAATGACTTATTTTTATGTATTACCTTTCTTGTAGAAAACTGGACATCATTTTTCTGGGGCCTCCGCTGGCTGACTGTGGGGAATGTAAAGAAATTCACCAGGTAGGAAAGAATCTGTAATCACAACTATCCCAACTATTCTGGAATCAGAGTATTTATGGATGGATTACATTGGAACTTCTTCCTCATAGAGACACTCCTTCTTCAGATATAGGGTCAAAGGAAAGAATGGACACATGAGAAATTTTGTAATGGAGATATAGCACAAATGAAAACTTGAAAGTGCTCTAGTTGTATAGCCAATATCCTCTAACAATACAAAATCAGTTGAGCATTTAGGGATATGGTTGAGGACCCAAAGAAAATGAAAACAGTTTTGTTTTTTTAAATCTTAATATAGTTTAATGTGCATTTTTCTTTTTTTATTTGTTGAGGTATAATTGACAAATAAAATCATGAGACATTTCAAGTGTACAACATGATGATTTGATATACATATACACTGTAAAAGGATTTCCCGAGTTAATCCATCACCTCACATATTTATTTACCTTTGTGTGTGGGGAGCTTAAGAACATTTAAGTTCTACTCACTTAGCAAATTTCAACTATACAATACAGTGTTATCAACTCTAGTTACACTATGTTACACACTAGATCCTCAGACCTTATTTGTTGCCACGCAGCAGCCTACCCATCTGTGTCCATGTGCCTGCCCCTAAAGCAAGGAGAGTCTGTGAGACAGATCCTTTCAGGGACTTTGCTTCAACTTTGTGCTTGCACCTTATGTCTCCCTGTTTGGCCCCAGAAAGATGGCTGGTCAGTCAATGACGAGTAAGATCCCCCACGTGGGGGGGGCGGACAACTCAAGCCAGGTCGAGTGGGGACCAACAGGAGAACCCACGGGGTTCATAGAGCCCACAGCCCCCCACCTTCCCCCAGCTAAGGAGAGCCTCTGCCTCTTTGGCTGCATTCCTTCCCACAACCTGCAGGGGAAGAGATTCAATGATGTGTACTCCATCTATTCATATGCATAAAGGTTTTGTCCCTGGGGGAAATACATACATCCTGAGACTTAGGGTTTTGCTGCCTGCAAGCAAGGGTGATAGGCTTGAATCAGTTTCCTATTATGATGTGTGGGATTCACAAATCTTGAGATTGACAAGCTTTATCTCCTTTACTTCCCCACCTAAGTAATAAAAACTATGTGCAGGCCCAATTTGGGGCCCAGTCCTTGAGGCTGGAGTCCCCTTAGCCCCGCTTAAACTCTATTCATGGCTGTCTTTTCTTAACCCTGCGCCGCTCTCCTCGCTCCCCACACCCTCATCGCGCAGGACGCGACACTTATTTATCTTATAACATGAGTTGCCGTATCAATGAAAAGTCTGGGTGGGGGAAAATATTGGTATAAATTGTGTATGTTATCTTTCAATTTCTGACCACATTGGTGAAGTTTGTCTTTCTCACTTTCTAGTATCCTTCTCTTTTCAGTCTCCCCACTCCCACTTTTCTAAAAATAGTTTTGATCCCTCTATGGAGAAAATTATAAAATATTTATTGAGAAACTCCAAAAGAAGTTCTACAGTGAAGAAATATACCATGCTCATGGACTGTAAAACCCACTATTACGAAAATGTCAGTTCTCCCTAAATTGATATGTAGATGAAATGCAATTTCAATTATAACTCAACATTCTTTTAGAATTTGACAAGATGGCTCTAAATCTGATATACAAAATATCAAGATAACCTCTTGAAACATCAAGCAAGCCACTCTTGAAGAAAAAGAAGGTGAAATTGTCCTACACATGTTAAAACTTAACAGAAAGCTCGAATGCAGATACTGTGGTACTAAGCACAGGGATAGATAAACAGAGCAATGCAACACACTAGAGAACCTAAAGCAAACCCAAGCGGATAGACTCTTGATATATGATAGAGGTGGCTTTTTAGATCAATGGAAAAAAAGATAGTCTTCTCAAAATATGATGCTAGAATAATTGGGTATCTATATGGATAAAAATAAAACTGGACCCTTACTTTTTACCTCACACTCAAAAATCAGTTCCAATTAGTTTAAAGACCTAAATTGTCTTCAACTTCTATTTAGGTAAAGATTTCCTAAATAAGACACAAAAAAACTCTAAAAGAAGCAATTGAAAAATTTGATCACATTAAAATGAAAAATGTGTATGTCAAAATACACCATAAAGAAAGTGACAAGACATGCCACATGGGAGGAGATATTTGCAACACATATACCTGACAAAGGGCCAAAATCCAAACAATATTAAGAACAAAAACAAACAAAAAACTTAAAAAGCAATAAGAAAACCTAACAGCAAAAAATGGGCAAAAGATTTGAACAGGTACTTAAGAAAAGAGGAAATCCAAATGGCTATAAACACATGAAAATATGCCTGATCTCATAAATAATCAAGGAATGGAAATTAAAACCACAATAAGAAAAAAATTGTACAGTCATGGGAAAAATGTTTAAAGTCTGGCAATATCAAGTATAAGGGAACATAAAGTAATGGGACCTTGCATACACTGCTGGCAGAATCATTTGGAAGAGTTTGGCATTATCTAGGAGATAAGCATATCCTATAACAATTCTGTCATTAGGAAAATACATTACAGAAATTTTTGCATGTGTGCACCAGAGGACATGTCAAGATTATTTATAGCACACAGATAAATTGTGGTATGTTCATAATATAGAATGCTAAACATCAATGAAAATGAAATGAACCAGCGCTATATACAACAGCATGGATAACTCTCACAAACAATATTAAGGGAAAAAAGCAAATCACAAAACAATACATACAGTATTATTTCATTTACGTTGAGCACAAGCAAAACTAAATTGTTCAGATATATACATTACTGGTAAAACTGTACATAAAAGTAAAGAAATGATTATCACAAAAGTCTGGATAGTGGTTACCTCTAGAGGTTAGGGGGAGAGTTGTAATTGGGAAGGAGCATAAGCAGGTACAGGCAATTTCTATTTCTTGTCCCTAGTGTTTGTTTATAATCATTTTTTAAACAGTAAATATATGTTTTATGCATTCTAATCTATGTCTGGTATATCTCCCAAGATAAAGTAAATTAAAAAAATTGTAAGTTATCATCAGATACTACCTAACATAAAAACAAATCTCTTCACCTGTACAAAAGGGAATTTTTCTCATACCTTGCTTTCAAATGCTAACCCTAACCTTGCTAATAGGGGTAAACAGTCAAGTTGCCTCGGCTAATGGAAACAAAAACAAGTGAATTAATAACATTTTAAACTGTATTTAATAAATATCAAATAGTATTATTTCCCCCATATATAGCTTTCGCTCTGGGGAAGCCTCCTAAAATTACAGCCAGATGGCACATTCATAGATTCAACTGGCCTACGTATGACCTACCACAAGTTTATAACTATTAATGCGTAAAAAATTAAAACAATACAAAATAAACTCTGAAGGAAAAAGGCAGCCAAGTGGCTTTTGTGAGCAAGAACATAATTATGGTCATTGATTGAAGAAATAGCCTATATATAGGGAGCTGTTGGCACTTTAGGGCCAACCTAAAGTCTTCGTCAGGGAACAGAGGCTTATATACTTTCACTCATGACTGGAAAACCATGAGTTCTATAACAGGAGATAAAAATCAATCAAACAACAAAAATTAACTGATTACCTATTATTGAAATCAGGAAAGTTTCACCCTTCCTATCTGTTTAATAAAATACTATGTTGAAGATAATACAAAGAAATCGATGATACAGCCCATGGTTTAAGGAAAATACCGTCAGCACAGTGCTTGGTAATAAGGAAGACACAAAAAAGCATAAGACAGGGTCCTAAATATGAAAGCAAAAACTCTTTTAAAAAACCTCTCTCTCTCTCTCTCTCTCTCTCTCTCTCTCTCTCTCTCTCTCTCTCATACTACACACACACACACACACACACATACACATGCACTTGTCTAATCTAAATCAAGTGCAGAATGGGGGGTGGAGGGGGTGGATGCACTGTGTGAAAGGCTTTCCCTGGGGAGGTTCTGCTGAGTTGAAAAACTTAAAACAACTCATATTAATACTCTTCTAAAACCCTGCTTCCTCCAGTATTTCTAGTCAAGTGAAATCAAGTCACAAAGAATATCAAAAGCGACCTTTATGAGGAAATGAAGTCACGTAAGTGCAGTGAAGTGTATCTGCCCTGAGTATTTTTTTTATTTTTTTATTAACATTGGCTGGCCTGAGCCACTTTCTTCTCTCTTGACGTTGTATCTGAGTCACTGTCTAATCAGCTAGTCCCCTCAAAGATTTCCCATGGATTTTCCCAATTTACTATAATTATTTTTCTAATAGACTATTTTTGTCTTTTTCAGATTATGCCCTGCATGTGTTTTTGCTGTTAAAAATGTTCTTTAATGAAGAAATAAAGGAAAACAGCAACGTATGGCTGACATTTTTAACCTGGAAAAATTGGAATTTTTCCTAGTCAAGAAAATAGAATGTGTGGGAACCACTGAACTAGTGATTGTTAAGGTCCTTTAGGCTCTGGTTATGTAAAGGTGTGAGAACTGAAGCCAGAGAAATTAAAGGTCACATTCTAAGTCAAAGCAGACCCTACATTTTTATAAAGCTCTAACCCACTGTCATGTCAGAGGTCGCCTTATAAGAGTGGTTCTCAACCAGGAGCAATTTTGCCTCTCCCAGGAGACATCTGGCAATATTTGAAGATATTTTTGGTTGTCACAACTGGGCTGGGGTAGGGATGAGGGGTATTGCTACCAGCATCTAGTGGGTAAAGTCTGCTAAATATCCTAATGCACAGGACAATGTCCCACTACAAATTACTATCTAGCCCAAAAGGCAGACAGTGTCGAGACCCAGAATCTCTGCTTAGCTCTCTCCACTATGTAACTCATACTTTATGAACTTAATCACATCTGAGCTCAAATTTCAGCAAAGGGACAAACATTAGGGCAATCTGAATCACAGGAAGATGTGTGGCCTAAGATTACTTTGGCAGGTGATGACAATACAGTATCAAGATTTCTACTTTCTAGTTTTACTTACATTAAAGTCACATTCTACGTCTGAAATTCAAAATTCTCTTTTCATTAGGCAGCATATTTCAGTGCTTTAAAAAGTGTATGGGGGGAGAGGCTTTGGAACGAGAAAAGTCTGCACTCAAATTCTAGCTCTACCACTTCCTAGCTATAAGATTTTAGGAAAAGTCTCTCAACCTTACTAGGACTCCATTTCCTCATCTATAGTATCAGATTTATAATATCTACCACACAGAGTGGTTTTAAGGGTTAAATGAAAAATGTATTGAAAACACACTGAGCACATGGGTCTAGAATACATACTAAAAATTGTGTTTAATTTGAAGAGGGATTGTAGTTAAGAGTTAGACTTTTGAAAATCTGCTCTGCTACTTACTGTGTAACTTGAACAAGTTAATCTCATGACTTTGAGCCTCAATTTCCTCATCTGTGAAATGGGGCTAACACCATCCTTCTCATAGGAGAATTATGAGGACCAATAAGATCAAGTATGTAACACACTCAGCATAGTTGGAACACAGTAAGTGTTCAACAAACAGAGCTACTTTTATTATTAAAATGAGCCCAATAAAACCCAATGACATTTTCCACATACAAAAGTTCTTCCATAAGTATCCTAAACTACATTTTGCCTAACTTTGTGCCATTTGGCTTGGTTAGAGAAACAGTTGTTACATTTCTCTTAAAATCTTCTGAGTTAGCAAATTCATTACTCTTCTAGTCCTTTCTGAATCGAGACAGTGTTTTGTTTGTTTTTATTTTTTTTGTACCTTAAATATGTACAATTTTTGTCAATTATACCTCAATAAAAGGAAGGTTTCTGACTTCATCTTTTTGGAATGAATAGTTTTACACAGGATGTATTTTTGCTCTGTTTTCACCATTTAAATTGTAATTGCCTAGAAGGCCAGAATGACAAAACATATACCTTTTGTATAGCAAAGTCTTTGAACTATTTCCTAGCCCCACTAGCAATTTTACCAACCTATCAACATCAGAAAACTCATTTCCAAGCAGGACTCTACCACGCTTCGAGTATCAGCTTCAAACAACACTCTGTTTCCTTAACCTTAATAATTAATGCGTAACAAAAGAAATTCACATATAGTAGTCAATACCTCAGTATTCAAAGTTATAGTTAAAATAATTACCTAGAAGAAAAGGGAGACCTATTGACAGTGTCTAAAATATCTCAATGTATCATACTGACAAATATATAAGTAATTCATAGAATTATTCCATCGTTTATAGGTGACACCTCTTTTAGTTATATCAAAGGCTAAGTCACTAAAAGTTTAAATCCAACAGAAAAAAGAGATTGCTCACCTCTGGAGATTTCTGTATATTCTGGAATACAGCGTAGGCAATAAGTGAGCTTGAACCTATAACACTGACAGAGATAAAGGATGATCAATAAAAGAGGACAATTGGGACGCCTTCATTTTTGCTATTGAATCTTTTACAGCTTTATTTACATATAACTGATGTAAAATAAACTGTACATATTTTTTAAAACTACAGAATGTATCATGAATTGGTGTTATCCTTGCGCAGGGGTCATGCTAATTTCTCTGTATCGTTCCAGTTTTACCAAAAAAATTGATTTTACAAGCCAATCCTGTTGACAACCAAAGTTGTCCTTTGGTTTTCAGATGTCACCTTTTTTTTATTGTTATTATCATTAACGTTGTTACACTTTATTAATCAGAAAATATCAACATGATAAAGAATAGCATTTCTCTCTGACTAAAGAATAAAAGCAAATCCCCAGGGGCAGGGGGCAATGTCGGAAACTTCAGAATTCTCCAGTTTACTAATACTAGTTTAAACAGTCATATCACATGAAATTAAATAAACTTACCTCAGAGTGGCCATAACAAATTGTATCCACTGTACTGCAGAAAAAGCCTAAATAAAAGGAGAAAATGAGAATAAAATTAAGTCTTTTACATTTAATATTTAACCTTACTCCAGTTTCAGTGTTTATTAACTATCTGTGCAGAGCACAAACTCTTCTTCAGTACCTAATCAAAACACATTACAAGTCTAAGAATAAATAGAAAGGCTGAACAGGCCCATGGAAAGGCAGGGTGGTTCCTTTTTTCCTCCCTTATTGCTACGTCTCTGTGAAACAGTAAGATAAAAACAATAAAGAGGTAGATAGAAAATGGCTGAGTGAAAAAAACAGAGTTGAATGAGAAAATTAATCAAGAGAAGAATAAAATGGAGAAGAGATAGGAAAAGTTAAATTTTTAGCGAGAATAGACAGATGCATGGAAAGAATGGGTAACAGGGTAACAGGAAAGGCAAACAAGTACTAAATACAAGGGACTGACAGAACTAGACAAACAGGAAAACAGAATACTAAGTAACAGAGAAATAGGAAGAAGAAAAGTTAATAGCATGGAGAGAGAGAGAAAATGTGAGTGGAAAATACAGAACAGGGAGGAAAAGCGGGGAAGCAAAAAAGAAGAGAGGGACAGCTTCTAATCTCACCAAGTCCAAACTGTCCTCCAGAGTGCTCGCCTCCAGTAGGAAGGCCATAGGGACTTGAGTCCCAGCTATACTTAAGCAGCCGGATCCTTCTCAGTCAGGTTCTGAATCCCCAAGCAGTGAAACAGGTGGCTCCACCCCTACCCCAGCTGGGCTCCTCCCTATCCAATCCTGCCCTGTATCTTGAGGGCAAGGAAAGAAGGTGGCAACAAGTGGAGAAGAAAGCCAAGTAGAAAGAACAAAAATAGAACAGGTGACAAGGAAACAAATTCTAAAAAGCATTAGGAATTGTAAGAAGGGGTAAGAGGCAGGAATAATAAAAAGGAGAGAATAAGTCATAGTGAAAAGGTAAATAGAGCTGCAAGAGAGAAACGGAACAGAAAAAAGAGAGAAAATTGGGGAAGAAGGGAAATCTGCTTAAAACTTGCCCGTTTTGAGACAGAAGCCTGTGATGAGAAAGAGAGCGTGCATATTCACTCATTCAATAAATTTTTAGTAGTACCAGGAAAAGGCTGTGAAGAAAAGGGGCTATTACTATTGTCTCATATTTGTTTAATACTAACATCTTCAATATTCTGTACCCAAAATTCCCACCAGAAATTATATAATTTCTTATATATTATATATTATATATTTTATATTATATATTATATATTATATAATTTCTTATATATATTATTATATAATTACACAATTCAATTAATATACTAATGTTTATATATCAACTTTGTGTTATGGAAGATAGAAAGACAAATAAGATACAGATCCATACTTCCAGAAGCTTATAATACGGTAGGAAAAATGGCTTATAAGCACATCCTATAACAATTCTGTTATTAGGAAAATACATACCAAAATCTCAAATTATCTGCATACAAAAATAATATACACTGATTGGCATTTAAATGGTATTTGTAAAATTTGGACAAAGATTGGGGGAAGGAGAAAGCAGAAGGAAAAACATTTCATTTATGTAACCATTTATTTCATCTAACCATGCTCACTTCTGTATTTCATACATTCTACAAATATTTATGGATAACATAAATTAGATCACTTGCATGGCTTGAGTAATTTAAATATATGACTCATTTATTCAAATGAGGTTAAGAATACAAGTGTAGTGTGGAGTAGAAGATGGGACATTAAGTGGAGGCAGGCTCTAATCACTTTGCTTAAATTATTAAACAAATAAATAAAAATTCCAGTAAATTTCTGGATCAGAAATCCCTATCATAGGTCTTAGGGAGTGCTTTGAGTCCTCTAATCATATAGCTACATAATAAGGGTGAGGGGACTAATGACAGTCTCACCAAGGGATAAGAGAATGCTTTTGGACAAAGGATTCTTGTCTCAGTCAAGAACACATCTCAAATTGTTCAGAAAACAGCCAGGCCAAATCTGTCTGCTGCTCTTCATAGAACTTTTCTCTCGTGGCATCTCTTCTAAAATGTCTTATGCCACCAGACAACATTTCGGATTTACTTTTCCATTTTTCTCTCTAAATTAGTCCTCTGCCTTTTGAATATTCAGCACTGTCCCCCTTTGAAATGTCTTTGGAAACATAATCTTCCAATCTTCCTTTTCTACAAGGGTTAACCTGAGCCCAAATGATGAAGTGGGTGATAACTTATTTTCGGTTTCTCTTCTCCTCTTTTTACTTATCTCTTTAGCAAGCTCAAACACATCCCAGCTCTCACTTCACATAATGGGCTAATATATATTACGTATCAATTTAAGTTAACAGATATTCATTCAATTTCTACAATGAGGAATTTAATGCAGTGGATAAAGTCAAGAACAACACCTACCTAGTAAAATATTTTTATTTAAACAAAAATACTCAACTCAAAGAAGATTTCCAGTAATAATAACTACCAATTATCAAGTGCTTTCTATGTGTAATGTTCTATGCTAAGCATTTTAATCCTCAACACAACCTTTGAGGTAAGAAGTACTATTTTTCCCATTTTACAGATGGAGAAACTGAGGTTTACAGTTGAAGAAACTAAGGTTTAAAGAAGTCAAGTCACTTCCCTATGGTTACAGAGTTATCAAGTGGTAATGCCAAGATTCAAACTCAGTCAGTTTGACTTCTCATTCTTAACACCTACTGTATCCTAACAGGGAACTGGTTAATGGGAGAAAATAGAAAAATAATTTTAAAAATTAAGATGATATCAAGAGAATTCTTCTATTAGGCAATTGTTTCTTAGATATGACAAAAAAAAGCACAAGCAACAAAAGAAAAATAGATATAAACTGGTCTTCTTCAAAATTAAAAACTTCTGTGCTTCAAAGGATACCCTCAAAAAAATGAAAAGGCAACCTACAGAATGGGAGAAAATATTTGTAAACCATGTATCTGATGAGGGACTTGTATGCAGAATACATAAGGAACCCTACAACTCAATAACAAAAATAAAATCCAATTTGAAAATAAGCAAAAATTTTAAACAGATGTCTCCCCAAAATATACAAATGACTAATAAGCACATGAAAAGATGATCAACATCATAAGCCATCAGGGAAATTCACACTGAGATGCCATTTCACATGTACTAGAATGGCTATAATAAAAAAGATAATAGCAAGAGTTGTTGATTAATATGTGGAGAAATACAAACCCTCATACACTGCTGCTGGGAATGTCAAATACTGCAGCCATTTTGGCAGTTTCTCAAATGGTTAACCATATACTATATGGCTCAGCTCCTAGGTATAAATCAGGTTCTACTACTAGGTATATGCCCAAGAGAAATTAAAACATATGTCCTCACAAAAACTTAACAGTGTTGTTCAGAATAGACAAAAAGTAGACACAACACAAATGTCTATCAACTGATGAATGGATAAATGAAATGTGGTCTATCCGTACAATGGAATGTCATTCAGCAATTAGAAGGAAAGAAGTACTGACACATGCTACAACATGGGTGAAACTTGAAAACATCATGCTAAGTGAAAGAAGCCAGTCACAAAAGACCACATAGTGTAGGATTCCATTCATATGAAATGTCTAAAATAGGCAAATTTATAGAGATAGGAAGTAGATTAGTGGTTGTCTAGGGCTAGGAAGGTAGTTTGAGGAGGAATGGGGAGTGACTACTAATGGGCACAGGGTTTCTTTCCAGGGGGAAAAATATTCTAAAATTAGATAGTGGTGATGGTTGCACAACTCTGTGAATACACTAAAAACAATTGAAATGTACACTCTAAAAGGATGAATTGTAAGGTTGGTGAATTATATCTCAATAAAGCTGTTGCCAAAAAAATGATATTTGGGACAAAATAGGGAAGGAAATGTCCCATTGCTGAAATTCATGGTGTAATAATTAATGGATAACATGTTTCTGTCTTTCCTATTGAAAAGGAAAATATTTAGATTAAAAAGTGTAAAATAAACACTGCAAGAGAGAACTGAAGAGAAAGATTATAAGAGAGCACCTGACTGCTCGAAATGAACCCACTACTGCTGGCCTGAACAAATTATACTCCAGGACTTTGATAAAACTTGCCGGTTAACCCAATAAACCATTCAATGAAATCTGGAGAGTTCATGTAAAACTAGGAAAATTACTAGAAATTGTAGAAAACTGGTGATAAGTAATTTTTTTTGTTTTTATAAGGAGAAACAAAAGAATCTGCAAACCATAAGTGAAAGATCTTAGCATTAATCCCAGACAAGATTCTAGAATAAACTATCCAAAAGATGTTTTTAAACGATTAGAAAAATATAACGACTGAGTCAGCATGGATTTATAAATAAGCATGCCTGACTAACCCAATTCTCTTTGTGGATACAATTACTAGACATAGTTTATATGGCATTTTCACAAAGTATTTGGTGAAAAATTTCATGATATAAAAATAAGGAAAGATAGATCAAGTGAAAGCACAACTGAGGGCATTTCTTGAACAAATAAACCAAAGGGAGAGCTAATTCATTGATCAATATTAATTTAGGACTGACCTCCAGTGGAGTGAATCAGCATTCTGACTTGGCAATGTTCTGTAAAAGACTTTCATCAATGGCTTGAAAAAATATATAGTAGGCATGTTTATCAAATTGTGTGTATTACTTATCTATTGCTACATAACAAATTTCCACAAATTTACTGGCTTGAAACACTAATTTATTATCTCACACCTTCTGTGGGTCAGGGGTCCAAGAATAGTTTAGTTGGGTCCTCTGCTTCAGTGCCTCTCACAAAGTTATAATCAAGATGTTGATCAGGGCTGGGTCTACTCAACTGGGGAAGGGTCCGCTCCTAAGTTCATGTAGTTGTTGGTCTAATTCAGTTCCTTAAGGGTTCTTGGTCTGAGGGCCTCAGTTCCTAACTAACTGTTGGCGAAAGGCTTCACTCAATTCTTCGCTATGTGGGCTTCTGCAAGATGTCTTCCTAGCAAGATGGAGTCACATCTTATGTAACCAAATCACTGAAGTGACATTCCATCACCTTTCCTGTATTCTATTGATCACAGATCTTGCCAACACTCAAGGGGAGAGGATTACACAAGAGGCAGGGCTCATTGGGGGCCAGCTTAGTGTCTGCCAACCACTCTTGTGTAATCCAACATGTCAAGTACTTTTCTAATTCAGCTCATTTGTAATAGCTGTTCCCTCTCACTGGAATGTTCTTCCCCCCAGATAATCACATGACTGGCTACTTCTCATCCTTCAAGTATCAGCTCAAATGTCCTCACCACAGAGATGTTAACATTTAGGAAATTCTAAAATATCTGTTTGTTTGTGTGGCTTATACGAATACATAAAGACAAAATAACATGAATTGAAAGTGGGACAAAAGGAGAAAGAAAAATATCTCTGCTGAAATTATTTGATCCCAGGATGTTAAAAATCTCTATTAGCTTTTTAATACTACACTACTGGAAAAACAAAAATAACAGAAATTCAAAATAAAGTTTCCTACAATCTTATCATCTAGTCAAAATAATGTCTTATTTATTGATGTTACTTTGTCTTTTTCCACATGAATGTTCAACTTTTACGTTGTAGTAATTCCACAGCTAGTATTTTATATTATACATTTCTGCTCAACATTATTCCATAATAATATTTTTTCTTGCTAGAGTCTTATTTTCTTTCTCACAACTCCTCTGGAGTGTAACCAATGCTAACAGCCTGGTGTATTTGTCTACATCTTTCTGTACGCTCATTAAGACATACCCAAATATACACATACATACATATTTGGGGGTTGTTGTTATGATAATAGGTTTTTAAAAAAGGGATCATATATTTCTGTACATATTGCTTTTCTCATCTATTATTTCATGGATATCTCTTCACTTTAATTGAAATAGTTCTAACTAATTTGATAGCTATATAATATTCCACATAAGATCATTTATCTAACACTTCCTCTCATGATTGACATGTAGGTTGTTTTCAGATTTTTTTTTCTTTTCTTCCTTCTTTGCTTCTTCAAAGAATGCTGCAGTAAACATCCCTACACATATAATCTTTTGAGCTGATGATTTTATTTCTAAAGCACAGATTCCAGAGTGGAATTCTTTGTTCCTCCGATACTTCAAGCTCTTTCTCCCCTTAGAACCTTTGCGCATGCTGTTTTATTTTCCGAAAATGCTTCCTAACATAAAACAACCTACATTTTATATTTTTATATAATTATTTAATGTCTGTCTCATTATATGAGTGTAAGTTCCTTGAGAGCTGAATCTTATTCATCCCTTAGGCCTTAGCTTAAATATACCTGTTTGTAGCGGTTTTCCATGAATTCTAACCCAAATTAATCCCCCATCATATTCTTTCACAGGCCCTCCACTTTTCTCTCTTAGAAAGTATCACAATTTGTAATTATATATTTACTTGTGTAATTATTTAACGTCAGTCTCCCCCACTAGAACTGCAGGGAACACATCTACTTTGTTCATCAGTGTAACCCTTACTTCTAAAAGTGTACGACACATGAAAGATGTTCAGTAAGTAGTTGTTAAATATTGAAATAATTCTTAAAGAAAGATGGGGCTTGGAGAAAAATCATACTGTGGAGTAAATCTTCCCTCCATAACAATTTTTAACAGGTGAAATATGCTTCAAGTGTTAAGACATCTGTGTCAGAAGAATTGGTGTGAACATCAACAAAACCTTGCAGGAGAAAAACCATTAGGTCTAAGGGACCTCTGAAGAACAGTACGGGGTCTGAGAAAGGAATGTAGGAAAGAACAATGGAATTTTAAGAGACAACCATGGAGAAGTTCCTCTCAACATGTACTTACTGAGCACTTACCATGTGCCAGACACTGCCCTAGGTGCTGCGGATACAGACAAAAAAACAAAAAAACAAAAAACAAATCCCACCCCTCATAGGAAACAGATAATTTAAAAATAAGCCAATTATATAGTATGTTAACAACCTGAAAAGTGCTATAGAGAAAAAACAGAGTAGGGAGACAGAAAGCAGGAAGATATCAGGGAGGAGCAATTTTTTAAAGGATGGTCAGGGTAGATCTTAGGAAGATGACATCTGAGCAAAGACTTAAGGGAAGTGAAGGAACCAGCCATAAGAAAAGTGCTCTAGGGGGAGAAAACCAGTACAAAGGTCCTGAGGCAGAAACATGCCTTGTATATACAAGGAATAGCAAAGAGGTCAGTGAGACTGGGGACTCACTGGCCTGATGACAGAAAAAAGATGGGAGAGTTTACATATTATTAGGATCGTACAAAAGTAATTGCGGTTTAAAAGATTAAAAATAATTGCAAACACCGCGATTACTTTTGCACCAGCCTAACAGCTGCCTTAGCAGACCATGCCCCTTTTCCTCCTCCTTACTCCAGCGGCTGTGCTGAGTCATGTGCACACTCATGTAACATGCCTCGCCTCCTACTCCCTACCTCCATACAACTCTGTGCCAGCTTTTTGATTTTTCCACATCGGTGTCAAATGTGGGATTTTATGACTTCCTAAATATGGAGAATTATACCTGGCTTATTGTGTAGACTGTCAGGATCCTGAAGCCAAAAATCTAATCATATCATGAGGTAACTCACTGGGACCAGAGTGCTATTAAAAGGAAGCTTAGAGATAATTACTGTACTTTTGCAACTCATAGAAAAAGTACCAATATAAGCCCTCCCTCTCCAACCAATCCACTTCCTTCACTTTTTTCAAAACCGTACTAAAACTAGGTGTACCCAAAGCATTTATACACTCAGAAGTGAATCATTTAAAAACCAGTCTAAATGACTTCTAAATGGTTCTAAAAACTCTTAATAGCTCCTTACTGACTACAGGACAAAACAGGAAATTCTTAGTTTGATTTTCAAGACTCTCCCCTACCTGAGCTTAAACGTGTTTTACTAACGGCTGTTTTGAGAACTCCCTCCAGCCAAGCCCATCATTCCCCAGAGCATGATGCTCATTCCCACTTCTGCTCCTTTTTCACTTGTTCTCCACCTAAAATATTCTTTCTTCTAAAGCTTAACTCCATTTCCACCTCCTACGTGACGTCTTCTTTAACCACCTCAGGTCACAGTCATTTTCCCCTCCTCTAACTTCTATTACTTGTCTATGTAACTCATTTCACTTAATCATGTATTAGGGCAAACTCAAAATAAAATTTTCCAAACATCCCCCAACATACACACACGGCAGTCTTCCGCTCAAAATTTTTATCCAAACTGGTTGCCCAAGATTGGATCTTATTATCTTTGATGATTCACTATTTTACACACACACACTTTTTTTTGGACACACACAATGGTTACTGTGGTGCTAAACCCCTTGTGATGTGTTATTTAACTTATTCTCTTACCCTCGCATCCATTTGTTCATCCGGTCTTGTGAATCCTACCCTGCAAAAGTTTGTCAACTGCATCCTTACCTCTCCCTCCAACTCTACTGTTTTACCAGCTGATTACAGGACTTCAACGTCTCCTACCCAGACTGCGGCAATAGAGCCTTCCCTCCCGGCTTTCAGCCTTCTTCTTTTCAATCCTTTCCCTTCACTCCTGAGTGACAGCAAATCTGAAGTCACTCTCCCGGTCAAAACTTTTGATGGCTCCGAACCTTTTAGCTTGATGAGACCCTTTGCAACGTGCCCTCGGTAACCTTCACAGACTCATGCTTTTCCCCTTGCTAGAACTATCCTTTGGTGTTGACCTTGTAAATGCCTCTTCAAGAGCCAGCTCAAGTCATCTCCTGTCTGTCACTTTCCTTGACACTCCTGAGCAGGACTGACTGAACCTCCATTTGTGTTTTCATAGTCTTATTTTCTACCAATTACTATTCCTACGTCTCCTCCTCCCCACCACTGTGCGTTCCTCAGTACAGAGCTCTGTCTCTTTATCTCATTCGCCTCGCAGGCAAACCCAGCGTCTGGTGTGAACCAACTATATATACCCTGCACAAGTATCTGTTGAGTAACAGTATTAGGATTTAAAAAAAAACCTGTTTCTTTCCTGGGCCCTAGGAGATAAGCTGGGCGAGTACTGAGCTTTCAGTAAAGCCTAGCGCCTCCCAGGTGAGGAACTCACCTCAGGGTAGGCCCAACTATCAGACTGGGCAGAGGGCAGGAGTGGCCCTGACCGCCATACTGACAGAAGAGTTTGGCTGACCAACTCCGGGCCTGACTAAGGGAGGAAGTGGAGTATGACTGACTGAGGGAAACACTGGGCCAACTGAGGGAGGGGGAGTGGCATAGTCAGACTGACTGACTGACCTAAGGTGGTAGCGGATCCCAGCCGACTGCCTGACGGACCAAAGGCAGGAAGAAATGGTGGCTGGCGTCGTCATCTTCGAAGACGAGAAAAGATAGCGAACCAGGAGCTGCACAGACGCCAAGCACGCTCCTCGTGCCTTTCCTCACGCGAAGGGCGGAAAAAGCGCACGCCAGCTGCGCGCCTCGCAGAGTGCGCGTGCGCAGCAGTCTGTCGCTTTTTTTCTCCGCGACCCGCCCCCACGTCGCTCCTCCCTCCCCACGTCGCTCCACCCTTTAACCTTTGGACGGCGCAAGCTTCGCGGAGTGCGCGCGCGCGGCAGCCCCATTTCTCCGCCCCTCACGTGGCCCCTCCCTCTCACCCTAGGCGCGCGCGAGCCTCCGGGGCTGGTCCGTCTGGTCACGTGACTCCCAACTCCGCGCTTTCTGTACTACAGCCTTTCTAGCTTCCACTGCCAGAATCCGGCGTTATGGCTGCCGCTGTTCCCTGCGCCGCTTCTCTCTCCCTACTATTTCCTCCCCTCTTGTTCCTCCTGCTCCTCTCCGCTCCTCAGGGCGGTAGCGGCCTGCACACCAAGGGTGCCCTTCCCCTGGATACAGTCACTTTCTACAAGGTAACGGGGGCGGGGAACATCGCACGCAGGTGCAGCCAGAGCGCCCAGGGGAGCGTAGACCTGTGGGGGACGCAGGGGACAGAGGTCTAGCCAGTGGTGGTCTGTGGCGACGATCAGGGCTTCCCACCATCTTATAGGGCTGATGGACTCTGGGCCGAAGCCGTATCATGACCATGCTCCACGGTCCCCTCGCACCCTTGCCTTTGCAGTATTTGTACTTGCTTCCTCTTTTGCAAAAGAGCTGCCGAGATGGAGCCGAGGGAACTGGGAGCCCCTTCCCCTCACCTATGGGGAGAGGGCGGTGCCCGACAGGATCCAATCCTCGAGTCCCAAGTGGGAGCTTCGGAGGGCGGCGCAAAGCGGACGCCACAGCTCCTGCTGTGGTTGGGCTGCGGGGTGGGAACCCGGCGTGTTGGCACGCATTTCTGCGCCCCTCTTCCCTTGGCGTGGATTGCAGCCTAATTTGCAATATGCAAACACCGTCCAGACAGCCTGAGTCTCCTTGAAAAGTGCAAGCGTTAAGAATAAGCTTCGGTTCAACACCTTTATAGAGAATATCTTGTGCCTGGAGGGGAAAAAATGAATATAATCGGGTCAAAGCACGGAAGGACTCACCACTACTTTCTACCTCCATTATTTACAGAATTTGGGGTCCTGGCCTGGTTAATTGTCGTTGGAAATGTTGAAGGCAGAATGCAGGCTCAACCCCCTCCTCTTGCACCTGTCTTCACCCACTGGCAGCTTTTAACTTTGCCTACAAGATGGGCAAGCTAACGCTTTGAGAGAGCCCGTCTTTTTAGTTTCTTAATTTGTACCTATTGCTAGGAAGTGAAACCAAAAAGTGGAGTTCTAAATGTGTCTCAGGTGGTTGGCTTCTTCTATTTTCAAAAGGGTTTCTTGTGGATTTGGCACCTGTGGCTCATTCAAGGCAGTTTCAAGAATGTAAAAGCGTAGGTATGGTTGTCAGGCACACCCCACAGCAACCTATGCTTTGGGGGCCTTTATTGGCAAAGTGACACTCCTACCCTCTCAAACTTGGAAATGGGATAACATCACAGACCAAGTGTGACTTAGAGGGAATCTGTGTACTATAAAGTTGACAGTATTTCCTAATCAGTTGGTGCCTCTGCATCTTTACTGCTACCGGTACAGCCTGGTCAAGGCGATCATTCCAGTAACCTACCTAAGTCCTACATGACCTGATCTTGCTTCCCTCTTCTTTCATCTCCTAACCATTCTCCTTTTTGTCCCCTCTGCTCCAGCCACACTTTCTCTGTCCTTTAAATATTCCTAGCTCGTTACTGCAGCGGGCCCTTTGCACTTTTGACTAGAACATTCTTTGCCCCATCTTTGAAAGGCTGGTTGCTTATCATTCAGGCTTAGGTTAAACGTTACCTTCTCAGAGCCCTTCCATGATTTCCCCTCCCCCAGCCTTTTTTTTCTTGTCTATTATATCAATTCCCACACTAAAATATTATATGTTTGGGAAAAACTACCTTGCCTGTTTTGTTCACTGATCAACTACACAACCTAGCAGTTTACCCGTCACATACCTAGAAGATGCTCAATAATAATCTGTTGAATGAATGAACAAATGTTTCTCCAGTCCCTTTCTAAATTTCACTCTCTTTAATACCATTGAACAAAAGGAGACCTTCGTAGTGGTGTGTCCAGGAGACTCATTCCATGCTTTGCCTTTCAGTGATTTCCAATGCCTTTTTTTGTTTCTTGCTCTTCACCATCACTAGAAATAAGAGACCCTGTCTGTTTTCTTTCCTGCTGTGTTCACTTAGAACGGTGCCTGGCACATGATAGGCCCTCAGTATCTTTTTATTCAGTAAATGAATGAATAATGAATTCATCTGTCCATTGAAGAAGCAAGTTGCCTAAATGTTACGGTGGAGCCGATTCCTCAAGGATGAGGAAAGGAGAGAGAGTCCTAAAGCAATTAAGAGGTATAGACTGAGTTAAAAAACAAGAAAAAATTCATTGTGCAAATGCTTGCCATTCAAAACCATTCTGCCAGGGGTAAGAATGGTGAAAGTAAAAGATGGTGGCCTCTTAATTCTATTTCAATGTTACAGTACTGTATGATTCTTAATATTATTGCATAATACAAATGTAGGCCCCTTGCAGGTAGGGATCCTGTGTTGTGCTTTTTAAATTGTTTTCCCCCTGGACATGTAGCATCTGCTACCAAAGTCTGCCCTAGTTTTGTTCCTTTAGCACATATTTTTGGAGCATCTGCTACACACAGGTACTGTTGGGCACTAGGGACATAGCAAAACACAGGTCAGACAAGGTCCTTAATTCTCATAAATGTACATTCAAGTAGGGAGGACAAACAAGCAAATAAGGATTTCAGAGTGATTAATGCAGAAAGTAGAGCCGGATAAAGGATGAGTGTGATGGAAATGAAGCAGTGTTGGACAGTGTGGGTGGAGGAGGGGTATTTGAAGTGAGCTTTGAATGATTGACAGCCATGGAATGAACCGAGGAAAGTGCATTCCAGACAGCAGAGACAGCAAATGAAAAGGCCCTTAGTAAGAATAAGTTTGGTGTGTTGAATTGAAATAAGGCCATTTGGGCCGGAGGGATGTGATCTCATTTATATTTTAAGTCTTCCCTGCTTTTAGGCCCCCAGAGCTCAGAATTTTTGGGGTCAATGACCACTTAAAAGATTACCTGTTCTGGTGGCTTCTGCCCCTTCCCTTGTGTGTGTAGGCAGTTTTTAAATGTTTTTTTCAAACCTAAAACCAAATGGACATCAGCACACAATAAGGAACAAGGAATTACAAAAACTGGGAGGCTGTTGGCTTGACTTAATTATGATGGCCTGTGATGAAATACTGACCAGCAGTGATCACTGATTAGAAGAACAAAAGGTTGTATGTAAGAGGAAGAGAAGGCAGTATTACTGGCCAAAGACAGTTTGTTAGATAAAATCTGTGCATTGGAAGACATTATCAAAAGGAAGTCCTTGGGATTCCTCAATATGTTAAATATAGAATTACTACATGACCCCGTAGTTCCATTCCTAGCTATGTACCCAAAAGAAATGAAAACAGGTGTTCAAACAAAAAATTGTACATGAATGTTCATAATAGTACTATTCACAAATAGCCAAGAGGTGGAAACATCCCAGATGTCCATCAGTTGATGAAGGCTTAGGCAAAATGTGGTCTATCCATACAATGGAATATTTATTTGGCCGCAGAAAGGAGTGAAATACTGGTGCATACTACAACATGGATGTACCCTGAAAACATGCTAAGGGAAAGAAGCCAGACAGACGGCCATGTATTATATGATTCCATCAGAGTAGACAAATCCATAGAAACAAAGCAGATTAGTGGTTGGGAAGGAGGACTGGGGAATGATTGCTTAATGGGTATATGGCTCTGGGTACATGGTTCCTTTGCAGGTGGTGAAAATGTTCTGGAACTAGATGTTAGTGATGGTTGCACAACATCGTGAATATACTAAATTCCACTGAATTGTGTACTTTAAAATGGCTAAAATGGTCATGTGAATTTTACAATTAAAAATCTTGGCCCTAACAACAGTTTAGGACCTAGAAATCCAGCCAAAGTAAACAGTGGTCTAGGGAGGGGACACTGTCCCAAGCCTGGCATCTCAGGAACTTCCCTTGAATCCTGAAACTGCAGAGTTCAGCTCTGGACTCCCTAGCCAATGCTTCCTCCATGGTACCAACTCCTTTATATAGATGGGTGGTGGGTTGGTTGGTTGGGTTTTGTCATGTTTCTGATTCAGTGCTTACTGAGAAAGGTCCCTTGGGATGATGGGCGTTACGGGCCAACGTAGTGCGTGCTAAGGGTCTCCTTAGCCTTACCAGAAGGGCCACTGGAGAAAGCCTTAATACATCTACAGATTTATTCTAGACTGGATTGTATATGTCTTTGATTAGTGTGAACAACTATCTAATAGGGTACCCAACACATAGCAGGAACCACTAAATTATTAAATGAATCAATGGGTGAATGAATGAATGAATGAATGAATGAATGGATATTGGTATGTGAGAGTTTGTCTCCCTTGTGGGCTTGGTACTACTCCATTTCTTAACCTTTGGGAAAAGCAATCAGCCCCAAAGTTCCCTGGAACCCCCACTTGCTCAGCTCTATACGCCCTCAGGTCATTCCCAAAAGCAAGTTCGTCTTGGTGAAGTTCGACACCCAGTACCCCTACGGTGAGAAGCAGGATGAGTTCAAGCGTCTGGCTGAAAACTCGGCCTCCAGTGATGACCTCTTGGTGGCAGAGGTGGGGATCTCAGGTATGACAAGTCCAAGATGACTGGGGAGGGCAGAGAGGGAGGAAGCCAGGAATGACTTCCCTACTTGTCGGGGGAATCCCAGCACCTTTCTGTCTGAACCCCACATGTAAACAGGGTCATGGCCTTTCAAGGAATCTGGTGTCCCTGGCAATGAGATTGAGCAGATTCTGTGACCACCGAACCTCAGCGCAGCCTTGCAGGGGCCTGAGGGGAAGGAATCCACCATCCTTCATCCTCTACCCTCCACTGACACCAAACTTAATAGAGAACTTGGAGCTCTCTTTGCAGAGGGGGTGCCCTGCCCCCTAGGGGACAGCGTAGTCCATTTTTCCATCTTCATTTCAGCTCGTTTGTACCAAAACTATGGGGATTTGGCTTTAGCTCAAATCCACCAGAGCTGCCACTAAACCAAGGTCAGCTCTCAACCACAATGACAGCTTTAATAATAGTGGCCAACATTTAGTGGTTTACAGTCTGTAAAGATGTACACAGACATTGCATTTTTAATCTTCTCTTGAACCCCACCTGAGAAGCGAGACGTACTACTATCTCCATTTTATACCTAAGGAAAACAAGCTCAAGGCTGTGGGGTACAAAGTGGCTCATCCAGAATTCCACCTAAGAGTTTATTCCCAAGGGCAGTGGGTTCTTCCCTCTCTCAGCTTCCTCCCAGCTGAAATACCTCAGTCCCTAGTAAGTGCGAGAGTCTGTTCCTGGGTACAGGGCAGTCAGTCAATTCCCACTCAGCTGTAAGTTCACTCCCTTGGGGCTTTTAGAATAATAAGTGACATTTATCAAATGTTTACTGTGTGCCAGGCCACTGTGCTAAGTGTTTTATACATATTTCATCCTTGGGACAAACTATAAAGGAAGTGCTGTGACCGAGCACCACCACCACCATTTTTCAGATGAAGAAACAATGCTTGCTCAAGATCGTCGAGTTTAGTGGCAGAACTAAGGTTGGAACCCCATGCTTCTTATTCTGCCTCCGAATAAGTGGTCTGGGCCATTTCTTCTTGACAGGGTGTGGAAAACCAGTTATCACAGCGTCAGCCTTGGAGCAGTTGCTGCCTTTCAGGGAGGACACAGCAAATACTAATAGCTACCACATACTAAGGGCTTAACTCTTCCAGGTGGAGGGCTCCTAGCCCCTCATTGGGTCCTTAAAACAGCCCTTGTGGTAGGGACCATGTGACCTATCACAGGCTCCCTTTCTCTCAACTCCAGCCAGGTTGGCCTTTGTAATCCTTAAATACACCCAGCTCATTCCTGCCTTGGAAGGACTTGCAGTCCTTCTTCTGAGACAGTTCCCATATCCTCACACGTCTGGCTCCTTGATCCTCAGGTCTCAGCTCATGTCATCTCCAGGTGGGCCTTCTTACCCAGTCACACCGTTTTATTTTCCTCAGGGCACTGATCACTTAGGTTTGTTTATTATCTTTCTTCGCACCCTTAGAAGAATGTAAGTGCCTTGAGGTTGACACCCCATGTCTGGTTTCTGTTCACAGACTATGGTGACAAGCTGAATATGGAACTGAGTGAGAAATACAAGCTGGACAAAGACAAGTACCCGGTCTTCTACCTCTTCCGGGATGGGGACTTTGAGAACCCGGTCCTGTATAATGGGGCAGTTAAGGTTGGAGCCATCCAGCGCTGGCTAAAGGGGCAAGGGGTCTACCTAGGTATGCCTGGTTGCCTGCCTACGTATGACACCCTGGCTGCAGAGTTCATCAAGGCCTCTAGCGTGGAGGCCCGACAGGCCCTCTTACAGCGGGGGCAGGACAACCTCTCAGGTGTGAAGGAGACTGAGAAGAAGTGGGCTGAGCAGTACCTGAAGATCATGGGGAAGGTCTTAGACCAGGGTGAGGATTTCCCAGCATCAGAGATGACCCGGATCACCAAGCTGATTGAGAAGAACAAGATGAGCGACGGGAAGAAGGAGGAGCTCCAGAAGAGCTTAAACATCTTGACTGCCTTTCAGAAGAAGGGGGCCGAGAAGGAGGAGCTGTAAAAAGGCACTCTAGGGTTTTCCAGAGTTTGGTGGGGATGGGGAGGGAAAGTTACCTGCTGCCTGTGAGACCCTGGGATATAAGGGAGTGGTGGGATAAGTGACCCTAAACCAGCATGCCCAGATACTGATGTTGTGACCATGCTTGGGACATCTCTGTAGCCAGTCCGGGTATAGCTGGAATACGCACTCAGATGGCTTATGAAATTCCCGCAGAAGGAATTGGTGCTATAAAGAGTGTACTGCCCAGGTCCTTGACAGGTGTAATTCTGATCTAATTAAAGTTTCTGTGTTTTGGTTAAGTGGATCTGAAGCCATTCAAATTTCTTTTACAAATTATACTTTGGCCTATGACCTGCTTTCTCATTTGAATTTATTTTTTAATCTAAGCTGGTATGGACTCCACTCTACCAGGGTAACAGATTATCTTGGTAACACTGGAAATGGGCCCCAGCTCAAGGCCTACCTTTCTTTCCACTGATGTCAGACTCAAGTGGACTGATTGTGGGTTGTATATTGCATTGTCCATTTTCTTGTCCTTAAAATTGAATGGCAACATTAATGAACCTCAGTATATTTATTTTCCATACTCCATGAGATACATAGCAAATTCTTAGTTTTATTGATATAATCTGATGTTTTTTTCGAGTTTGATTTAGACAGCTAAACGATACAATGCAGTCTGATTTGGAAGTTGAAAAAAGGGGGGGATTGTTTGTCATTTAAGTTACTTTGTCAGTTCACGCAGTAAGTACCAACTTTAAAACAGAGGGAGCATTGTAGTGACTTTGAAATCTGTTCTCAGGAGTGATGAGCAGGACCTGCAATGGTAAGCTTCGTAACATCCCTACTTTCATATTTAACTATTTGAAATTATCAAACTAGACAGCTCCTGAAATATGTCTAGTTGCACCCACACAAATGTAAGTTGGATGGAGCTGGCAAATAAAATCTTAAATTGTTTATGTTCCTTCATTTCCCCCAGATTGTTATTTAAAGTCACTGGAAACGAAAAAAAAAAATATGGAGGAAAATTCATGTGTTGAATTGGATGGACCAAAAACAATTGTGTTCACTTAGGCTAACAATTCAACTAGGTAAAAAATGTTGAAACCTAAACTCCTGCCCATAACCAGCATAGATATTCTCAACATTTGACAAGAATACATGTATTTGGCCCAATAATTTCAGTATTTCCCCTACTAATTATTTCAATTCTGACAAAATTTGGGGAGATCTTTTTCAATGCTTCTCACTGGTAAACTTGCTTTAGCTGTTCTAGTTTTTTCTCATGTACCTAAAACAGTCACTTCTTAAGAACTATTCACTATTTTATGGAAATTAAGAGTGAGACAAATGGCAGATAGGGAAAGAACTCTAAAACTAAACGTATCCACAGTCCCTGAATGTGGTCTCATCTCAATTGAGAGGAATGAAAGGTGGCAACACCCAGGGTACTTCACTGGATGCGTCTGGACTGGGGATCATTATAAGCCCACGGTCTTCAGTTGAAGAAACATGGGCTGTAGGGCAGGAATAGATTATACATCAGAGGCTCGTTGTACCAAATATTTTTCATTAAAGATGAGCCCTGTTTCTAGTTTAAGAGTGAAGTGGTTTGCATATGCTACATAAAATTGAGTCTTCCCTGTCACTTAAGACAAATGGATTCCTTTCTGGTAATTCTTGGCATCTAATTAAATAATACTGTGGCTCAAATGCTGCTAATCAGACTAATGAAAGCTATGGACTGGCTTCCCAGAATCAAAACAAATATATACGATTTTCAGGGTCTTTCCAGATAACCTGAAGATGAGACCGTGGAACCAACAGAGAACTCTATTCTAAGCAACTTGCAAGTAATCTCAAATAGTGCCAAGAATCATTTTAATTTACAAATAGTCCTTAGTAATTGGTGCCACACAAAAAAATGTTGGCATTAGAATCACATCAAGAGAGACTGATTATTCAATAGAGAACCAAGACAGAATGGGAATTTGAACACGGCCATCAAAACTTAAGACTGTGAGATTGGGGGTTGGGGGGGTTGTGTCTGGATTTTAGCTCATTTCATCAATACTTAAGTTTGATTCTTACTCAACCCTTAACTCATTGGATGGTCTTAAGTAACCTTGTATGCAACAACTACTTTTCTCATGTAAAATAGTACATTATCTGGGACCCACTTTTACTGGAATATGTAGACACTGGAGGTTGTAAAAAAGCTCTGTGCTCAAGCATAAATTAGGTAACCCACAAATCATTTTTATAAGCATTTGATACAACAGTTGCTTACCCTTGACTTGTATGAAATACATGTCTGCATCAAGGCAGTGGCAGCATCTAAAAAACAGGGAACATGAAAAAGTATAACCCTGAGCCCATCTGGGGGAAAAAGTTAAAAATGGCAGTAAAGTATATCCAGATACCCAACTTTTGCTAAAGGAAAACAGACCATTGGGATGGAAGCAGGTAAAATGACTTTTTTCAGGGCTCAAATAAGAGCACTTAGTATCTACCATGTTTCCCCAAAAATAAGACCTAACTGGAAAATATGCTCTACCATGATTTTTCAGGATGACTTCCCCTGAACATAAGCCCTAATGAGTCTTTTGGAGCAAAAATCAGTATAAGACCCAATCTGATTTTCAGGGAAACACAGTATCACAGAACAGAAAGGAAACTAGGAGAGGAAAAACAAACATCTCTTCTTTCCACTGTTGTCAGTGTGTCTGAATAAACTTTTGATCTCATCAGCCTGTGAGTTCACATACTCAGATAAATCATCAGACTGTCTGAAATCCTCCACTTCCCACTAAATCTAGAAATCTCATTCCTTACCTTGGCAACAAATCCTTATTGCTGTGATCCCCACACTTCTATCTCAATCCCTACCCCTTTCCACTCCTTTCATTAACACGTTGCGTACTGATCACGAGAATCTTCACGAGGGATTTAAATCCCGCGGTACGCAACGTGTTAAGTCCCAGCTGCTTGAGCCTTTTATATTTCAGTCATAGGAACATACTTAGCTGTTTCCTGCCTGGGGGCCTTTGGACTCCGTTCCTTTTTCCATGGCCAACTCTCCCTCATTCAGGTCAGATGGCACCACTCAATGGGTCCTGTCATGACCCAGCTTATGACATACCCTGATATATTAAACAGGACTTAATTACAAACTAATATTTTTATTGTCACATTCTCCACCTCAGCCACTAACTAGGATATGGTCTCATTTACCATTATATCAGGAGAGTCTAAAATAGAATCTTGCACATAGTAAATAAGTACTCATTACATATATCTTGAATTAATGCTAGCATGCAAGGTACTAGTTTTAAACAAAAAGTCTAATGGCCTTGGAATGTAAATTTTAAATTCACAAATACTATTGCTGAGGAATGTAACACTCAATACAAAATTGAGATGAATTATACCATTTAAAAGGTGGCTTCTAGAAATCTGAACAAAAATGAACCAGGCAGAAATGCCAACTTAAAATAAAAGTGTTTATATAAATTAACCCATCCAGTTTAAAGTATATTTGCTATGCTTAATTCTGAAGAAGGAAGAATATGTACTTCCCAATTTAATAAATCACATCAAATAAGTAGGAAGTTTCAACAACAAGGCTGTAGATAACACTGAAACCCCTTTTTATATTAAAAGTTAAAATGAAAGACAAATCCAGATTGAACATAGTGATTGCAAAATATAATGCAATTTTAAACAATTAAAATTATGAAAATATACAAAATTGATGGGCAACACAACTAGGCATTTGTACATTTTTCATTATGTGGAGAACACTAAAAATTTCTCTACCTTTTATCCACATCAGATAAATGATTTAAACCAAATGTTTGCTTTGGAGAGTCTTAACTTAGGATCTCAGTAGTATAAAAAGCAGTAATTTTTCAGTCTGTAAACAGTAGTCGTGTTTTTCTCCTTTCCTTTTTTTTTTTTTTTTTTTTTTAAATAGCAATTTACCACACAAAAACAACAAAAAACCCACACAAACCAAAAACAGCAGCAGCAGCAATGGGTTATTTGGGAATTCTCTTCAAATACCAATGACATACGATTGCTGGAGAGGGTGCTTTTTACTCATGTAAGAATATATATATATATTTGTAACTGTACACAATTTATAGTGCATGACAGTTTCCAAAAGAACAGATCAATAAAAGATATTGGCTATTTCTGCATAATTTCATTCTTTTTACAATTTTCTCAAAACATAAGAGGTTGGATCTAATTGAAATGCTACATTTAGTAGGAAAATCAGCAAGTAACAAAGGAAGCATAACCTCGATGTAACATTGTCACTAACACCCACCTTTTGAGTTCTTAGTAGAGGTGCCAGATGGCCCTGGGCAAGAGACTAGGTAGGTAGACCACCGGAGTCACGCCCTGTCCATGCGGACCAAGGCCAGCCACTGAGCACGCACATATACGCTAGATTGATCATGGTCAAATGATAGACTTGTTTCAAAGAGCATTTCTATGTCTATGTACAGTATTTTTGGACATTCAAAAACACATTATTTCAACAACACATGCCATACACATATACCCCCACCCCCATAAATACACAAGATTCCATGTACGCCACAGTTTTACAAAATTATGATGTCACTTGGAATCAATCAGAATTTTCAGTTCATCTTGTTCATCAGTTCTTCCTTTTGGGATGGGGTGTGACAGCTGTGGCTACCAATTTACTTCAAAAATAATTTTTTGAAATTACTTGATGGACTAGGATTTCCAACAAGTCTTATTTTGAACAGGTAATGTAGTAATTTTCTAAAAAATTTCCTTGGATGTTTCAAGCTATTAATCACCCTATCAAACTGTTGAGTCTAAGAAAGTCAAGATGAGGAGACAAAATGCAATTGCTTTGCATAGAGACTTTCCAAGCTCTCTTTTGGTTGCTGTTGAAAGAAAAAAGTATCACATTTCACTGGAGAAGTGAGTTAGAAAGGACCTTTTAGGTCTTCAAGACCAATCCTCCACCAGATGCTTGAATTTCCTGATCAAATTAATTTCTTTGCTCTTATAAAATCACTAAGTTTAACAGTATTTGGGTAACAAAGACGAAAAACAAGCACAGATTCAAACACAAAAAAAGGTTGCCAAAGCAATTGTATAAACTGTAACATTTTCAAGAGCAATGTTTCTCTTCTGTCAGACCTACCTCTGAAGCTGTATAGTCTTGGGGAGCTCCAGGTGAACAATGTAAACACCAATCTGGTGAAATTCTCAAGTTTGAAGAAAGTAAACTGATCCTCCAACCCAATGGATAACATTTCTTTTGCCTGCCTAAAACTTAAAACCTACCTTAAGTCTGTAATATACATTCTTCCTTCCTTCCCAACCCCCCCGCTTAAAAAAAACACTACAGTATTATCTTTATTTTCAAGCATATATGTATATATATACACATATATGCTTGAAAATATACATATATATGTAAAAGCATATACATATATATATATCTCACAAAACCAATGACATTGGTATTAGACTTTCCTGCATAAATTATGTACACCTCTCTTCTTTGAAAGTGATTCCCATCTTTCCCAAATGGATGAAAGACAGCAAGCTAGTCCTCAGCAGGCTTGTAAGTGGTCTGCACTGCTTTTCCCTCCTAACAGCTGTGAGTTAACAGAAGCCTATCTGGGCTGGAACTCGTACAGGGCTCAGAAGGGGCTAAGGGAACTATGAAGCCACAACATGAGCACCTGTGGTCGTGAGTGGTGCCCTTCAGCAGCAGGTGCTTACGCCAAATTGTATCTAAGGCCCTTTGGATACCTGCCTTGGGTTCTGTGGGAGTCAAGCAACTGAAGCCACGAAACTAAACTGCTGATGTGAAGAGGGCCTGCTTCCAGTCATGGTCCCCTCTACTTCTCCTTTTTGCTTCCTAAGGCTCAGGACCAGACCAAAATGTCCACTGCTATAATGGTAGGGCCAGTCAGCTGCTCTGAGGTTGATGCTTTATGCTTAATTTCTATTGCTGCTTTTATAGGACCCTCCCCACACCAGATGATTCTGGTGATAGAAGGGAAGAAGAAAAGGGGGGTTCTCTTGTGGCTGCCATATGCATATGAACATGTATAAAAAGTGGTCAAACCCAGATGAGGGTCCTGCTTCTGGTTTATATACAATAATTTAATCAGTTGTATACATTTAATACCTAAAAAATTAATTCACGATCAAAGTCCTTCATGCATTTTATGAGGAAGTTCTGGATTAAAATGATGGTCAACCAGATGTAGATTTTGCCTGGGAAGATGATGTCATTTTCTGCTATAGAGTCTCAGTGCCTGTGGTTCACACTTCCTTAAATTTTCAGTTTCTTTGTGGTCTCAAGTCTTTTTTTCAGCAGCTCCCCAATTTCCAGAAGTGAGTGCAGATAACTGTTCTGCACCTTCCCTTGCACAGTCTTTGAAAATTTTCTCTCTTCCTACAAAGGAGACAAGAATTAGTGGTCCTGCTCAGAAAGCATTCCCCCGGATACAGCTCCTCAGATATAAACTGAAATTACCATTACCTTTGGTCTCATTGCAAGCTCCATCAGAATAGACTGGATCATTTTCAATTTCATAAAATGCATAGAAGGCTCAAGCCATCACAGATGTGTATTTTTCCACATCATTTTTCACTAATACCCTATTGCTTTAGCATCATTATTCTTTCAAGTAACCTTTATTATGTCATATAAAGCCAAAAAACTGACATTTCTGGTTAGTATTAATAGTTTTGATCAAGAAAAAAAGTAGAAAATTATTACTAAATAGTTTGGACATAAAATCACTATTATGAGCTGTAGAAAGTGAAAAAATGAGATTTCTGATTATTAGTTTCATTAGGAAAAAAAGCAGAAATTTATTAATTTGGACATTCATCACAGCCACTTTTTAAAGACATCAAATTTACCAGTATCATCTTGTTTAGTTACAATATTGACAGGTCTCCCTCCATATTGAAAAGTCCCTGGGCTCCGGAGGCCAAACAACTACCATGTTTCCCTGAAAATAAGACCTAGCCGGACCATCAGCTGTAATGTCTCTTTTTGAGTAAAAATTAATATAAGACCTGGTCTTATTTTACTATAAGACTCAGTCTTATATAAGACCAGGTATAATATAATGTAATACCAGATCTTATATTAATTTTTACTCCAAAAGATGCATTAGAGCTGATGGTCTGGCTAGGTCATATTTTCAGGGAAACACGGTATTAACTTTAAAAAAACACACAAAGTTTTCCTAAGCCTACACTATTTGCTGCTCATTTGACCTGGGATAGACACCACAAAAAATAAAAGGGATGGAGTGTTCAAACCCAGAAATGAGGCTGGCTGAGAACTGGTTAGGTTTACATGAGGTTGGCAGTATTGCAAAGCCCAGAAGCAATCAGGTAAGCACATCTTAGGACCCAACAATACTACTACTTGAGAGCTAACCTACCTTAGAAATACAAGTGTGTATAAGAAAGTATGTACAAATACATTTCATTCAGTACTGTATGAGAAAGTAAATTATAGAAACAACCTAAAATGTCCAATGGCTGTGGTGCATTCATATTTTGAATACTAAACAGTTATTTAAAAATTGAGACCCAAAGTTTAGCAACTTTTCCAAGGTCAAAAGAGGAGACTCGGCTGGTCCGATGGTGGTGGGTTATCAGAACTTATTAACGCTAGTGTCACTAAAGTTGGCATACAACCCCCCACTGCTAAATTTGACTGGCTAAAAAAAAAAAAAAGAGGAGACTCAGGGCTTGGAAAATCTAGAGAGTAGCCCAAAGTTAAGGGTAACTTCTAGAACACTCAAAAAGAGAAATCTTACTCCCCATTTCAGGAGGCAGATAAATCTTTGAACAACTATTCACAGTCACTACAGCAGGGCTGGTGTGCCTGTCACCCTCACACCACAGTCTTTCCCACATACCACGTGTTCTGGGCTCTGCCAACAGACCAATGGTGCCTCACACAATTCACTTTCCTGCCTCTGTGCTTTTGTTTGCCTCCTGCTCGCAATTCCTTCCATCCATTCCTGTCTGCCCGGTGAGAACGTACTAATCCTCAAATGTCCCTTCTCCAGTGACTCATTTTGACTAGCTCAGATTTTTGTGCCTACATTGTATCTCCAACTTAAACTAATTTTTATGCATCTCTCTACAGCCAGGTCTTTTTGGTCATTACATTTCTACAAGCCCAACAACAGCAAGCTCAATAAATTTGTATGTACTTAGTAAAAATCTCAAAGATACCCAGCAAAGCTCAACCACATGAAGCCATGTGACATTCGTTCAAGTCTGCAACCCTCAAGATTTTTTTGGTCTTTTTTTTAAGAATAGGTACTATAATTTTGAGTTTTCATTTTTCTATAGTATTCATGAAAGGGCATGAGTTCAGAATAAAGAATAAGTTTAGATTTGTTCTAAAAAGCAGAAAGTTAAACAGCTCCAAATCTATTACCACAAATGATCAGAATTCTTTATATGTGTAAAGGTGTTCCAAAAAGACCAACAAGTGTCTCTCCATTCAAGTGGAGGTAGAAGGCAAGAATCCTACCCAGGATGTACCTTATTTTTCTAGGATTCAATTACTAGGCCTTTACTGGATTCACAAGTACCCGGAAGTCATAAAAAAAAGCTAATGGCAGATACAAATGCGATACAGGGAAGGGGGAAAGATGGGAATGGTTCTGGATGGTGGGACTGGGACTGAAGTGAGGCTGGGAACTGGGAGATGCTAGTCTCTATTTTCTAATTCTCTTGTAACAAACATTTCCATGTAAAGAAATGATGAAATACTACAGAGCGGTTAAAAAGAATAAAGTAGATAATTACTCATATATAATGGTCCCCTAGAGACCAAGTACAAAAAGCAAGAGACAAAACAATGTGTATAGGATGCTATCATTCATATTTAATGGTGAGAACATGGGAGAAGGAGGGAAATAGACTTAATATGCTTGTAGATGGGTTACCTAACTCAGGAAGAGTGCATAAGAAACTACTGATAATTGTGGTTCCTTCTGGGAAAGGGAACTAAGGAACAGGTTAGAATGGGAGGAAGACACTTCACTATATTGTCTTTCTTTACAGTTTGAATTTGTTTTTTTACCATGTGCATATTTTACTTTTCAAAATAAAGTAAGGCTTAAAAAAAAAGGAAGACAAAAATACTAAAGAATTAAATAATGCATCAACGAGTACTTCTAATCACCACTGAAGTCTATAATTCATTCTGATATACATAGGAAAGCCGTTGAATATACAGCTTACCTGGCTAGAATTAAACTTCTAGTTTCCCATCTCAACACATGTCTGCTTCCTTTATCCAGACTTTGGAAATGTTAAATGCTCTGAGCCCCTTCCCCCAGTAAGCCCCTCGCTGAAAGCTCTAGCGTGTTGAAACTTTACAAAAGAGGGGTTTGCAATTTTTTACAGCTGGTGTGCCAAGCAAGATTCCCTTCTTTTCCTTCCCTGGGCAAGTCTGGGGCAAGAATGATGGCTGCCCTCAGATTACTGGACGAGTTCTCTCATCAGCAGAAGCTTAGGACACACACTCAAGGGAAGCATTCTTCACAATCGGACTTTCATCACTGGAGCAACTAGATAGAAATGGGTAGTGCGACCACTGCCCTTCTGGCCTCTATCAAAATCCTACACCTGCTCCAGGAGGGTGAATGTTAACTCACCTGACACCACTAAACCTTCAGCTATTTCAGACTGAAAGCTTTTATTTATTTAATTTTTTAAAAGAATTCACATGTTACACACAGACTTTACGGGGATTTTTGCTAACAGCATTTTAAGAGACTGGCCTAAAATAATTACCAAGAGAAATCGGATGACTGCTACCTTTGATTCCAGACTTGGCTCCATTCCTTTTTTGGCTGACTTGCTCTAGCCTAATTACTACTGACACAATTATTTCTGATGTCCAGCATCTTTCCTTTTTCAGGTGATAACTGCTAGAGTGGTAAAGAAGCCAGCCAACCCAGCAGCAAGTAAGTTCTCACTCAAGGAGATTGTCCCTGGATTGCAAAAACATGGCTGGTTTCCTCTGGTGCTCAAAACAGGGACAGTACTCATTCTATTCCTGCCAATTCGTTGTTAGTTTTCATAGTAAAAGAACAACCCCCACAATACACAGAAAGAAAGGAGGAAGGGAACCCACCACCAACACAACAAACTACTACTGCAGGCACCTTCTAATCACAATTCCTATAAGGGGAGAATGAATTGAAAATTAATGTGTCCTTGTGATAAAGATAAGGATATTTGAATATCTATGTATCTTATTGCTGATTGCCTACATTCTTACCAGTGAGAGAGAAGTGTCTTCTAAAATAAGTTCTTCAAGTTTAAGTGCAATTAGATGTGTCTCAAGCCCTTTAATATGATCCACGACATTGGAAATTAAAGTCTGAAGCCCAGTAACATAGTCTTGGAAACTGGTAAAGACAGGTGGCTGGAAAAAAGATTTTTAAAAAGTTGAAAGATTACCAAACATATTTCCCATGCTTACATCATATAAACTATGCTAATTTTATACTAGGCATTACTTAATGCTATTAACAGTAACAGAGCTCTGGATGTCAACACAGTCTCTCAAACTATGGTAAATTTAAATGTCACCAAATAATGCTAACTCAGCAATGATGACTTAAAGCATTTTTTAAAATGAAATTTTGTTCACCCTGGAGAACTGGAGATGAAATTCCAATAGAAAAATATCTTAGTTGGTCATTACTCAACTTTGGGCTGAGAATGTCCTGGAACACTAAAGGAGGTGAGAGGAACTAAGATCTCATATCTTCTCTTTATGTCTTTGAGATTTCCTCTGAGGTTAATAACAGAAACAGTATTTTAAGTTCTAATCGAAAAAATAATGGGTAACAATAGCTAAGAAAATGCTATAAAAAAGTAGTTAAGGGGAATTTGCCCTAATAGATATTAGAGTATATTATAAACTTACATTAAACCCAGATGGTAGTGGTATATAAACTGCCAAAGAAGGAAAGTAGTCTAAGATAGATTAACACAACAGAATGGTATGTAACCATTAAAAGTAATGAGATACACACACACACACACACACACACACACACACACACACACACATTTACTGAAATGAGATGTCCAAGATATCCTGTTAAATGAAAACAAAAACAAAGAAATAGGCAAGCTGCAGAACCTTCTACGGAGCATGATTCTGGGTTGTTTGCAGTGGCTGTCACTGGTCGGTGGGAATATGGGTGACCTTTACTTTATTCACACCTATAGGTTACTTTGATAATCAAAAAAATAGCAAAGCTATTTTCATTTTTGGAAATTAGAAAAGCAACAACTACAAAACCCAAATATCAAACAGCTATCTAACAAGTTCTAGGAATGTAGGCTTTCATTAGAAGAGAGGAACAGCAACTCTGATCTATACTTTTAAAGTTTGCACTTCCGATCTGTTAAACTAACAAAGTGAAGGAGAGAAGCTTCCTTCATTTAGCTCCTCATCCAAACCTAAGTATACTTTGTTTCTCAATGAATGGTAACACCAAGCATGGTGTCAAACCTAAACAATTCCTGAATTTGTTATTCCTGAATTCTTAGTGAACTGTGCATGAAATCCTTATTACTACTAAAATCATCAACATTTTCAAGTGACAGTGGCTACTATATTGCTACAGTAAACAAAAATCTCCCATTAATAATGATAGGATAAATTCAAACATTAATAAAAGAGCATGTCATGTGCAGAATGACTCCTAAATAACTTTGCTTTTTAAAAAAAGATACACATTATGTTAATGTTTTACACATTCAAAAATTTAAAGATGGGAAGAAACTCCAAAATTAAATATAAACAGATATAAATGAACTTTATTTACATCCCACCAATAACATAATCTGTTTTTAATTCCAGTGCTTTTACAGAGTCCTCAACTGTCCACATTCATTCACTGCAACATATTCTAAGGACAAAAAAGAACTGCAAGAAATGTTAACTTTACTTAGTGGATTTGTTACTGGAACTAGTAGTGGAACTCATGTACTAATTCCAAAATTACTTGTTATTTATTGTAAAACAGCAAGTGAACAAATATACTGATGCTTTTGGGAACCAGGGTTCTCACTTTGCGAACATGAAGCTACAAATATGGAATGAGGGAAGGAATAAAAGAAAGAACAGTGATGTTGGACGGAAGCTGGAGGTTGTTCGTAGGAATTATTTAAAACTCTGCATGTTTGTGTGTGTAATAAACTTCCTGTCTCTCTCCATTGCCATAAACTAGAAGCAATGAAACCCCAATAGTAATTAGTACACCTAACACCTAGATCTTGGTTTTGAAATACCATTCCCCATAAAGGAACCAGGGTTCCTTGAAAAAACATCTGATGTCAGTTCAACGGAAAAGTACAAAGTGCTGAGAGGATGTTTGCTGTTTCAAAAAGTAAGGGTTCAAAAACTGAAGAGGACATGCTCAAAGACATGAACCCACTTAAAGTGACTCCCATTAGCCAAATTTGAACGTCCAAAAGAAAATAATGGTAATGGATTGTAAGGTAAATTTAGAAAAGAATGAGTTCACAGTGATACACAAATAGACAGTGATGTTAAAAATACACATACAAATATATATAAGAATGGAGGTGGGACAGCTCTATTTTATGGCATAATGCCAGCTAATAAAGATAGTAGATTGAAAGAATTTTTTTTAAATCACCATTGTGGAACCATCAATGTAATAATGATTCGTGCAAGTTAGATTAACAATGGATGCTGAAACCAATGGGTGAAAGGCTGGTGGGAAATAGGATATTCAGTCTTAAAGCCTCATCCCATAGATTACTTATTAATTACAGGGAGAAAAAAGGCACCTTTACAATAACGATATCCAGTAGACACTTCCTTTATCAAATAATTAATACTGAAATCACCAATAATGGGACATCACAACATCCGTGCTTCCTGATTTAATTTGCTAAAAAGGATACAGCACCTATGTTTAATCTAAATCTGAAGAAACAATTAGCCAAATCCAGATTGTGGGACATTCTACCAAAATCCTACCTAGACTCTTCAACAGTAAAGACAAAATGAAAGGCTAAGGAAGATTAAAAGACGGTAAAGCGAAATAACTAAAAATCCTACTAGATCCTTAGTAGGATTCTAGTCTTTTGAAAAGGCTATAAAGGACATTAATTATTGTATCATTACTAAATTTCTTGAGTGTGAACATTTCTTGAGTATTATGGCTTTGTAAGAGACAGGTCTTGTTCTATATTTCTTGAGTATTGTGGTTTTGTAAGAGACTGCCCTTGTTCTATCCTGGTATGTTAAGTATCACAAAGTCATATTTTTCTTTCAAATGGCTCAGCAAGCAGGGGGTGGGGGATGAATGAATGAATGGAATGAGGGGGGAGCGAGAGAGAGAAAGCAAATATGGCAAATTGTTAACAAGTGGTGATTCTAGATAAGGATATTTGGGTGTCTTATACTAACTAGTCTTTCAGCTTTCCTGTAGGTATATAATTTAAAAAAAAAAAAAGGAAATGTTAAGGAGAGAAAATAAATGAATATAGGATCCTAAGATCTGTACAACATGCAGGAAAACTGGAAAAAAAAAAAAGCAATATGCAGTCAGGTTATTACTTGTGTTTACTCTGTTATTACCATGATGATGCTGGTTTCTTTTTTCTTCTTTTTCTTTTTCTGTAAATTTAATTTGTATGGTCGCAGGACACTCTCACAGTAACTGGACACCCAAAGGATAATAGAAATAGTCTGAAAGAGGAAAAGTTACAAATCAAGAATAAGGATTACACTCAAGGTATCTATCTGAAACAGTTAAATGTAATGGATTAAACAAAGAAATTGACAGTTCTACACAAATCTCTTCAATTTTTCCCCCAACTCTCCACTCTCCAGTTTCTATGATCACCAAATTGATTCAGGCCTTCATCATCTCCTGCTTAGAATACCGGAACAGCTCAAATCTTGATCCTTTCTTCTCGCTCTCCCACCTCTAAACCACTTGATCCAGTTTCCTTTCCCTTCCCTGTAGGAAGTGGGAATCTAACATCCTTTTCACTCAAGTGACAAGTCCAAATTCCTAGATATAGAATCCAAAGGTTCATTACAATATGCCTTTTACCACCCACCTCTCTAGCCAGGAAAGATACTGCCTTACCTGCAAACCTTAACTTAAATATATCTGGAGAAACCTCCCCAGTTGGTTGGCACATGTCCTCCTTTGTATTAAGTTAGGTTTTTACACGTCTTCTCCTATGCTCCGGTGTGTACATGTACATATACGTGCAATTATCACTCATTCATTCATTAAATGTATCTTAGGCACTTATAATATGCCAGTCACCAGAACAGAGAACACTACCCTCAGGAAGTTTACAGACTAGTAAGAGAAGAAAAGTAAACAAACAGGGTGGCCAGTTAGCTCAGTTGGTGAAGCGTAGTGCTAGTAATACCAAGGTTGCCGGTTTGATTCCTGCATAGGCCACTGTGAGCTGTGCCCCCCTTAAAAAACAAAACGAAACAAAACAAAAAACTCCCTAAAAGAGAACACAGTGGGAAAAAAAAAGTAAACAAACATGTGCTAGAAATCAAAGGAAAGATACTGGATTATGAGTGTTTGTGATCCTCCTCTCTGTTAAAAAAGAGGAGAGTTTTGCAACATTAGCGCCTGGAGTCTCCTTCATAATGCAGAATCTCAGTAAGTAGTAAACAGCGACAACAAACAAAAGAAGCTGGGGGAATTAATTTAAACTACGTAATAGTAGAGTCAAAAAGGAAAATAAACATAAAACAGCTAGATTTGGAATGAATCTGAGGAATCTTTAGAGATAAGGAAAGCAAATTTCAAGAAGTTTTACCTAAACATTATGAATGAAAATCTTTTTGGTATTCTTGGAAGGAGTTGGTTCAGAAAACGACTTGAAATGTTTTTCAATTAACTAAAGGCAGGGGTGAGGGATTATAGGTATAAGGTGCCATTTTTGAAAAATTAATCCTGCATACAACTTAGGAAAATCGAGCTTTTCAGGAAGAGAACTAAACATACCTCAACAAAGAAGACTAGATTTTCTAAAAGAGTAGGGTGTGTTTTCATGTTACCATCTTTAACTTCTAACAGGTCACCTTTACATTTACTGAAGACATCTGAAAACAGAAAAATATTTATTCAGGTTTTGTTTCAACGCAATTTTTAGGAACACAATGCACAATCTACTCAAGAACAAGCAAATACAAAAGCTTAATCCAGAAAGCTTTTCCCCCCACAATGAACCAAACACCAAAGAATATCTATTTTAAGCTCTTTAAAAAGCCACATGACTAGTGCTCTATTGTCTTCAAAATATAAAAGGTGGCTTTATTAATTACATATTCTAGGGTCTAAACACTAGCTAAGCCTTTCCACAGAGACGCAATTGGCACAATAAAATTAAGACTCCAAGTGAATGACTTAAAAGAACTTGAGACATTAAGTACTAAAAGACTAAAGTGTAGGATAGAAATGCACCTTCATACCAAGTACCACATTTAATTCTTATAATCATCATTTTAAAATTCTCGTTCTTTATTTGGGCCATGAAATAAGACTGTTTTTAGTTCCCTGAAAAGAAAGACCCTAATAGATTTAAAATGCCTATGTGTACCCTTTTACCAAATAATTCCATTTCTAGGAATTTAATAGAAAGAAAATAAGTACCTAAACACTTATGTCCCAAGATGTCATTTCAGCATTATTATAAATATACTGTTATAAATACTGTTACAAATAACTCAAGTGCATAATATGCATTCGATGGGGGATACATAAATAAATTTGGTAAACTCATATCAAGATGATGGAATATTATGCAGCGATTAAAACGAATGGAGTATACACAGAAAGTGCCCCAAACATGTATACACATTTTAAGAAAGGAAAAAAACTGTATTACTTGTAATATTTAATATATACCAATAACAAAAGATGAATACAGGTCACATTTGACTTCTGCAATTACAAGAGGTGCTCAAAGTGGTTACCATCAGCGTCCAGACACTTCTGATTAAGGCGAACTACTGCTTGAGCATAGATAACATCTCTTAAAATGTGTATACATTTTTTTGGCACCCCCGGTATATAAATGATGTGGTAAGATATCCAACATAATTAAAAACTAAAGTCAGAAAAGCATGCATTATACCTTTTCATATGTTAAAAACAATCACTACCATGTATTTCCACGCATGGCTCTCTGTTTGGGTGGTATCTTAGGAGTACAGACTCCAAAGTGTTTATAGTTCTTATCTCTGGGGAAATGGGGCTAGGAAAGGCACAAAGACCATACACATTCGTGTACTGTTTTATAATAGATATCTACTACTTTTATAACCAAAACTTTTTAAAGTTAAAAACAAGTCTTTAAAACTACCAAAAGTATGCATTACTTTCAAGTTTCTACTTTAAAAATGAGCTGTTATTAATCAGTTACAAAATGGGAATCCACAGTTAAGAACATTTACCTTTTAACTGTTCTAGTAAAGACTTGAGACTATTCTCTACTCGCTCCTGGATCTCCACTGTATCCTCTAAAATTGAAAAACAATGAAAAATGTTCATTTTTTTTTTTTTTTAGCAAGATCAATACCTGCAAGCAACTCATAGGCAAAGACATTTTCTTTTCTCTTAATACCCATCAGCACCTAAATTCTATTACTGAGAGACAGAGAGAAAGATGAAAAAAAGGAAAAGAAAAAGACAGGAGAAAAGGAAAGAGAAAGGGAAAGAGGGGGGCAAAAGAAAAAAGGTATTAATTACCTTCTGTCAAAAGCACTACCTACAATTCTCTAGAACTAGAAATCTATGTGTTTCAAATACTCTAAATGACAGGAACTACTACACACCTCATGATTTAGAAGAAGAAAAAAGCCACAGTCTATAAGGTATTTGTGACTCATTGTTTGAGAGCTTATAAAAAATAAACAAACAAACAAACAAACAGAAATTCCTCTCCACAAAGGGCTTCATTTTTAAGTAAAAAACTAAATCTGAAATGCAACAATATTTCAACAAACCAAGAATTTCTTCAACTTTTGAACCAAACTAGATTTTAAGCATGAAAAAGACTTAAGCTTCTAAAACATGACTTTGTAACCTGTGAATGTACTTTCTTGTATATTACACCAGACATTTCCAGAACAGCTACCATCTCCTCCAAATTTTTCCAAATAAGCAGGGTTATAGATATTTTGTTGCATTTACTAAGTGCAATGTTACAATGACAAAGACAGGGTAAATACACTCATGCTAAAGTACACTTACCTAAACCATTGATATCCAGCTCATAAATATCACTAACAAGATAAAAAGAACTGGTCTGACACTGAGAACAGCCAGAATTAAAGAATCCAGCCATTCTGGTAGTCACAGGACCAAGGAAAGGATACTGGAAAAGAAAGACAAAAAAGTGATGTCCTTTAAATTCATACAAAATAAGAAAACAAGGGACTATAACTACTGGATAAAAATCTATCTTGGTGATTAAGTTACAAACCACTAATTAGCAAACTGTCCTTTTCTGTGGGGGACACATTTCAAGACCCCAGTGCATGCCTGAAACCACAGACAGTACCAAACCCTGTATGTACTATGTTTTTTCCTATACATACAAACCTAGGATAAAGCTTAATTTATAAATTGGGAACAGTAAGAGATTAACAATAAGTAATAATAAAATAGAACAATTATAACAATGTACTATAAGAGTTATGTGAATGTGGTCACTCAGGTCAGGGGACGCCCTGCTGAAGTCCTCCTATAGGCTCAGTGCTTTCTGGAGCAAAATGTTGCCGGCGAACGTGTTTTGTTCATGTCTTCCACCCGCAAATTAATACCTTTTCTATCTTAACTAAGCACTTATCACACACTGTGGCCATAACTTTTGCAGTATGAGGTGTGACAGAAAAATTGTACAAATTTCTTTTTCCTTTTTCACAGCTTTTGTGGATAGAAGATTTGTTCTTACTGTAGGTCTGAGCAACCCGAGCATGTGATTTGTTGTTATTAAGTCGAGAACTTTCACCCTTTTACTTAAAGGTAGCACTTTATGGCTTCCTTTTGGCATATCCAAATTGCTGGCATCACTACTCTTGTGTTTTGGGGCCCTTATGAAGTCAAATATGGGTGACTTGAACACAAGCACCGCAATACCCTGATAACCAAGACAGCCACTGAGTGACTAAAGGGCAGGCAGTGTACACAGCGTGGATAATGCCAGAGAAAGGGATAATTCACCTTCAGGAAGGAAGGGACTGCATGGAGGAAACAGGACAGTGCGACATTTCATCATGCTACTCAGAACAGCAAGCCATTTAAAGCTTATGAATTGCTTATTTCTGGAATTTTCCATTTAACATTTTTGGGCTGTGGTTGGCTGCAGGTAAACGTAACTGTGGAAAGTGAAACCATGGCTAAAATGGGCTCCTGTAGTAACTAAACCATTAAGGATAAAAATAGAAATACTGTATTAATTTGTTGATAGCTATTAAAAATTTACCATCACAAAAAAAGCTATTTTGCTTTTCCTTACTATACAGTTTGAATATTGAGGAAGCCTGCAATTCCCCGAGTCTGTAATATTTGCCTTTCTCCTACAGATGCCCTAAACTGGGACAAAACACTATTCTTTATTATTCACCCCCCAAAAAATTCCTATTTTTAAAAAGACAGTCATAGATTATTGCAACTTCGATGGTAAATACATAATGATGATACCTGAATTTCCTTCTCAATAAATCGCTTTCCTGTCTCCAGGGCCACCTCCAGCTGCTGAAGGAGCAAACGAAGAACATCAATCCGGGAGGACACGCCGTTCTCAGTGGTCTTCTCTGAGTTCTTTGGCTCCACGGGGTGGTTAAGACTAGGAAGTCCACTGATCAGCCTCAGTGTTAAGGAGCGGATTCTTAACCACATGGTCTCCTCCTCCAGGGAAAGTTTCTTATGTTCTTCAGAAATATCCCTTTTAAAAAAAAACCCCAAAACCAACCTTTTTACTCCATGTGTTGCCTTGAATCTTTCAAAATTCACTTTCATCAGACAAGACATCTTTGAATGGTCCCAACTTTCATTGAATAGCTGATTCCTCTTAGACAAACCAAAATCACCAAAGTCCCCATTTCGGTATCCATAAAATGGGAATGACAACTTACCTAACAGGTCATTTTTCCCTTAAGTGAGACTTATTTTTCTGATGATAAAATACATGATATTAAAAAAAAAAATCAAATGACAGAAAAGTAAAAATTAGAAGGAAAACATGCCCTGATAACCAAGCACCCACAATATTAACAAGCCTGTATAGAGCCTTTCAGATTTTTGCAATAAAGATGTCCAAAAATGCACCTAAAATATTTACATAAATATTTTACACAAATAAAATGGGTTCACGGTATTTATACTATTTTCCAAACTGCATTTTTTATGACAGTGTGTGCAAGAAAAAGTTCACACGGCAAGCCTGAGGCTACTATCTTTAGAAGGACCTGCTTGCAAGGTTGGCCCTTGCTAATGTCTGGGAACTTGGCACTCCAACCATTCCCTAAATGACAAGAGTGGCTCACAGTGCCTAAACTGTTTGCACAAACCCTATGGTTTACAGTGAACACCTGCTTTCCTTCTGGGATTCTGGAATGTTGGTACATGCTAAACAGAGTATGCCTATGTAGCCAGATGAAAAACACCTTTGGCACCAAATCTCTAACGGGCTTCCCTGAGCAGAAACACTGCACACACATTACTGAATTTTTCGCTGCTGGAGAAAGAAGCATGCTCGGTATGGCCCCTCATAGGAGGGAGAGGGCACTGGAAGTCTGTGCATGGGATTCTCCAGACTCCACCTGTATGCCTTCCCCTTGCTGATCTTGTTATATATCCTTTTGTTATAATAAACCTTAGCTGTGAATGCAACTATACGTTGAGTCCCACGAGTGCTAGCAAATCACTGATGGTAGTCTTGGCAACCCCCAAATCACAGTATATTCAGAACTACCTCATACACATATTTCTGCATGCTTAGGCACTTATTTCCTTAGGTTCCACTTTCCTAGAAGCAGATCTGCTAAACTAAATAATATATGGTTTTTCTTTCTTTTTTTTTTTTTTTATTGGGGAATATTGGGGAACAGTGTGTTTCTCCAGGACCCATCAGGTCCAAGTCATCCTTCAATCTAGTTGTGGAGGGCGAAGCTCAGCTCCAAGTCCAGTTGCTGTTTTCAATCTTTAGTTGCAGGGAGCGCAGTCCACCATCCCATGTGGGAATCGAACCAGCAACCTCGTTGTTGAGAGCTCGCGCTCTAACCAATGGAGCCATCCAGCCGCCCCTTTATGGCATTTTCAATCTTGATACATATCTTTAAAATTCCTTGGTTAGGGAAGGTTATATAAAGTTTTATCCCTATGTAGAGGCACATCCCTTTTCCCCACAACTTTGCTGAGGACAGTATTAATCTTTTTTCTCTTTGTCCAGTTTTTTAAAATCTTTATTGCTGTATGATACATTACTTTGAACTTATTAAACCCTTTGCCCAATTTGTTATTTAGTTATATTCTTCTCACGGATTTATTAAGAGTTCTCTCCATATATGAAGGATATTAATATGTATGAGATTTACCAATTAACCATATACCTTTAGAACTTGTTAACAAATTTCCCTCCACTTAGAAGGCCAACATTTACAGAGGTCAAACCCTTTATGTTTCCAGATTTGATGTTATGCTAAGAAAAGCTTCCCCCAACCATGTTTTAAAATTTTTGTATCTTCGCCTAGAATTTCTAAGGAGTTTTAACATATAACCTCTAATCTATCTGGAATCTGTTTTCACGTATGCTGTAAAGGAGGATCCCACTTTTAGATTGTCCAGTAATCCCAACATAGGGTGTGATTTATTTTCTTCCTTTGGCTTCCCTATATTTTCTGATCCCTACAACAAACATGTTATTATATTTGTGTGTAAAAAAAAAAAAAAAAGTTTTTAAACTACAACTCTTAAGATTGATCCTAATTCCTCAAAAATAAATTACTTGGGGGTACTTCAAGTTACCTGTCTTTTGGATCCCAGCTGAAGAAAACATTTAAGTCTCTGTTGTCTCGCAAGGCTTCCCATGGAATGTCATCTTCTTCTGGCCGAAGATTCATTGACTTTATACTTTCTGCTAAGCTGACTGATCTGTGATATAGAAAGTTTATTTCTGTATTATTTCAATGGTAAAACAGCCATGAAGATATATTAGCTAGGACTTTGTTTTACTAGAAAGAAAGGAAAGGAAAAGGGAAGGAAGGGAGGAAGAATTTATTATTGAGAAGTAAAGGCTCATATAAGGTAAAAGAGAACCAAACACAGATCATGCTGGCCTGCATGTGGAAGCCCAACCAAAATAAAGTGGATCGACATTAATTCCTAGAATCCTGGGTCTGCAGGGATCTTTGTAAACACAGTATGGACCGTGGTGCTGGCCATGGCCCAGCTGGCTTCTGTATGCGACCGGAGATGGTGCTGCCAGTATTCTCTCATTCCCCATGACATGCACAGGTCCTTTCCCCCCTTCCCTGCACCCCACCCCACACATGCTTTTTTCTCATTTTTCCCTAGGTTAATCCGCTAGTGTCACCCAGGAGCCCATTAAAGGCTCTTAGCATCCGATCTAGTTCCTTTTTAGCCCTTGTGCAATACTTACATATTTGCTTCAAGTAGAAGGTCTAGCAACATCCGTTCAGTACGGACTTGTGCAAAATGAAGAGAATTATTCAGCCTGTTCCTAAAAGCGATAAATTCTGGGATCTTCTCAAATGCACCATATTTGTAAGCTTGAATAATATATTCTGAGGTCTGGGAAGGAAAGACATTACCTTGGTATAAATATTTCACAGGTCAGACAATGAAGGCAAACCTTGCCAGCCAAAACAAAACACACAACACTCAAACTAAAATTAAGTAAGAGGTTGAATTTAATCTTTAAAGGCCTTGGTCACCAAGTAGAATATCAGTGTTAAAATGCTATTTTTCTTCTTTCCTATACCAGAGTCAAATGTCTTCTTTACTAGTATTATTACTAATAATACCTAGCTGCTGTTACCACCACACAGACTTTCTCTTAGCAATTATGTCTTTCAGTTCAACAGGACTAGAGGTTTTGTTATACCCCATCAGTCAAAAATTTGGTTCGTGCCATTGTGGAAGGGATGTTACTCCATGTTTTTCTGCATCTAAGATACACTGTTGTATACAAAGGTTCCAAAAATACCAGAACAATATAACCACCCTACCACCACCCCAAATAAAAATCACTCTCCTTCAGAGAAAAGGCTCCTCCTTGGTTTTGTTTATTTCTGAATACTGTATCACAAACATAGGTCATATGTGTGGTACAGCAGGATAGAAATCAGGCGTCAAACAAAAAACCTATAAAAATTCATGTCATAATCCATCCTGAGGACAGAAAGACTACAAGAACCAGGTTACTTGTCCATCCAAACTACATAAGACCTCTGCTGGAAAATTCCATAAACAAGTAAGTGAAGGCAATTCTCACCACGTGTGCTTGAATTTTAGATTAATACTCATACACAGATGAACCACTGTGAACAGAGGCAAGATAAAGAATTCTAAACAGACATTCTGGCACAATAGAAGACAATCTCAGGGAAGAACATTTCATAGCTGGGCCTATGCCATCAGGACCAGAAGTCAGGAGGGCACCCTTTTGGGTCAAGGAAAGTGTTAATTTCAAAGCTGATGTCTGCCCCAAAGATCCTTTCTAGAAAAGCCAGTCCTTTTGCACAGCCTCAGTCAGCTCTGCCCCCATCTCCATCACGTCCGAATAATTTGCCCAGTAGGAAAATAGGCCAATAGTTAACAACATACCCTCTGATATACAGCCTCGCAGGGTTCATTTCAGGCCGCGGGGTTGCGCCACGGGCGCTAATTCAACTGCATTCGATGCGGCTTTTAAACCCCCATGGGACACCTCGGCGAGCTGTTTGCCTGCAGTATCTGGAGAAATTAAAGACGGACGGACACAAGAAAATTAAAAAGATTACTTGTGATCCTGCAGGTTTAAAGAAGGACTGTCTGCAAAAGCTCAAGTGTACCTTCTAGCCTGATTAAAGGCCAGTGATAGGGCCCTCGAGAAGAGGCCAGGATACTCGAAACATGCCTATCCGATGGCCTCTTGGCTTGGAAGATACAGCAAGGTTTACCATCAGCCCTTGCAATAGGAACTTACAGATTGAAAAAATTGACTGGTTAGGAACATATGATCCCGCAATTAATCAGGATAAAAATAGGACTTCGGTGGTTCCAATCAAATTTATGAATTACAGTTCCAAAGTATGTTGTGATTAAAGGAAAGGACCCAGCTTTACCGAGGGTAGAAGCATTTTTAATTTCTGAGTGGTCCACTGACTACCACTTTAGAAAAAAGGCAATAACTTTAAAAGAGAAAAATCAGGGGAAACAGAGGGAAAGTAAAAGTAGTCCTTTAACAAACTAAGACGGTAACTATAGTTCTCTGGCTGCTCTTTTTAAGATAGTCCTCCTTTAATGCTGCAGTAAACTATCACTGCAGAGCTAGGAAAGGGCCTGGGCAGCTACCAATAGGACAAAGGCTGAGAAAGGACTACGAAGTGAAGAAACACCCCTACTGGAACTGCAGGCAAAACTGGAAGCCACGGGCACTTGAAAGCCTTTCAATATAAGAGAATGTTGTCCGTACCTATTTCTACTTATTTATAAACCAAGGAAGCTATTTAGATCCCATTTGGATTACTGAAATGAACCCTGGTCACTGTAAAAATTAGCAAAATACATGGACACCAAAACCCTGAATAATGACTTTCATGAATACCTAAAATAGAGACTTTTAAAGGGATTTTTTAATTTTTTAAGTAGAAATATATAAGCAATTTTTGGAGATATAAAAATCTAGCTCTAATTCTCATATTGTAAAAAATTATTCCGAAGTAATGATGACAGCAGACAATGACCTTTCCAGAAAGAAAACCCCTGTGCAGACCTTCCAAATATAACTTTCAATTCCATAGCACAAAGCATTACAAAGTAGAACACCGGATTTTCCACTCAGGAGTAAAAGTGTCCTTTCAAAGAGCTATTTAGGAATTGAAATACATCAGTCACTCAAGGAAAAACCACCTGGAGGTCCGCCAAACTACCAAGAATAAAAGATGTAGAGCGTAGAGTCCGAAAGATATTTCTAATACTATCAGAAGGTTTAACACACACCATACAACCGTGATCCTTCTTAGCCTCAAATTCCTATAGAAAACAACAGTCCACACCGCAGTCCCATTTTCCTATTTTGGGACTCAGACGAGGCACTAAAGTTTAAGGTGCGTTTTCCTCACTGTATTGTTTTGCTTCTGCCTCCAGAATCCCGCAAAGATTATCTACCTAATATGGTTAAATAAGCTTTGTCTTCTTAGTTAATACCAATAAAAATAAATTTCAAGCAGAGTCCTAGTCCCACATCAATAAAATACTCTAATTTTATCAGACTCAGCATCACAAACTTTCAGGTGAATTATCACACCTGCCACACACATTCATCAGCAAAACATCAAAAACAGAGATATAAAAAGCCACTGAGGACAACATACCCTCTCAAATCGCTCCTGGTGCTCTACTTTCCCAATTACGATACTTTCAGTTGTTTTGTGTGTGTGAGTGTGTGTGCGGGTACTTGTTTTGTTTTCAAAACAATTATCCAGATGCAATATTTGTGGGGGAAAACAATAAAGCTTAATTTTTATTAGTGAAAAATAATGTGCCTTCCTTGGCCAAATCATGAACAATATGGTTCTTCTAAAAATGCTGGATGATTAGAAACAAGTACAACCAGCCGCCAGGCCTGGCCTCAACCCTTATTTACCACCACACTCCCACCTCGAAGCTATCTGAGAAACCAAATGTTTCTTTAATCTCTTCCTTAGAAATACAGAAATGAGAGCCAGAATAATGAGATTTAAGGAACACTTTTCTTTTGATTTCTTTTTTTTTTTCTTTTTTTGAGTTAGTGAAACACCTTGAAAACAGAGAAGGGCAAGCACAGATACTTGAACACACAATGAAAACTCAGATTTGTAACTCAACTGCCCACTGTGCGAAGAGATTTTAGACACCCATGTTCCTAGAGGTAGCCTCTGCCCTCTAAGGCAGGCCAGCACCTTCTAAGCAGTATGTTCAGATGCTGATGCCCATTTTCCTTCTCTCCCTGATCAGCAGCTATGGCACAAAACAAGGTCTGAAAAGAGAGACCAGCACTGTGGGGGAGAGGAGCCAAAGGAAAGGAAAGGGGCTTACAAGCCAATTGGTGAAGCACAGCTAACCACCCTGTGCTACACCAGCCCTCTAGGCCATGCCCGGAAACTTGTCAGGACATAGTGATCGCAAGCTGAGCACAACAAACTCTATGTTCAGAAATGCTCTGCCCTTCCCCTGCCTTCTATTTAATACACTCCCAAAGAATTAGATGGAAGATAGATGAGCCATAGCTGTTACAGTTACAAAAGGGCTTGTTGTTTTTTTTAATCCTCATGAGTGTTTGCCAAAAAGAACCCCAGAAACCAGTTTCCTTGCCATGTTCCTTAGCTGCTGTTAGACCATGAAAATGGAACATGAAAAGCTATGGGCAGATATGTGGTATGGCCCAGTTCCAGATGGTAAATCTTAAAAACACATGGGAACCAAGTAGGCAGCGACCATCCTAAAGACATGCCTTAGCTTTTACATATGTTCCTGGGTGGTTTTGCATAGCTAGGCAACTGAGTAGAGACCATATATATATATATATATGGTTTTTCCACAAAACCTTCTGCTTAACTGACAAGTGGAGACCAAGTCTATTTGCAATGAAAAATATGGTGCAAATCCCATCCTTTCATTATGGCACATAGAAACTCTATCTTATTTATTTCTAGTTAAAAAAAAATGCTACTGGCCAAAGTTTCTTGAAACGTCATTCAATTAGTCAATTTTATATTCCTAAGAAAATATAAGTGTGCTCGCTGTTGACAAAGAACACAGTGGTTACAAACTTCAGAAATAAATCAAGGTAACAGAAAGCAGCTGCTATCGCAGAATCTCATATGGCATCCCAGGCTATAAACTCTTATGGGCTATTTTCCCTTGGAAAAAGTCTCTTAGAGATTAAAAGATCTAAGAGGCAATCTTATTCTGTTAATACCCAGTTATTAATTCACCTTTGCATGGATTCTATTATTAAACATGCCCATTCTAACAACCACAAATAACTCTTCACCTCTACCCAACAGCCTTGGCCAATAAGTTGTGGCCCAAGGGCACTGGCAAGTGCAGCATGGGACACCTCAACGTGTGCGCAGGCGACACGAGGGAAGATGTTCTGAATCATGAGCATTCAGCAGGCAAGACCATATTAAAAAAAGTTTTTTTCACTTACATCTTTCTGGTTGGAGTGGAAAAACCTGAGAGCGAAGTTACAGGATTGGGACGCAGCAGCATACTGACCTAGGGATTCAGCGTAGCGGGTCAAAAGATAACTAGGTCAGAAGGAAAGAAAAAAACACATGTTATACTTACCCACCTCTAGTATCATATACATACTACACCTCAAATTGCTATGGCAGAGAAATAGCTAGGCATACGGAAAAGTTAAAACATCCCGCCACAGAAATGATCTAAGGCACAGAATCAAATGTCAAGGGGAAAAAAAAAGCAAAGTTAATTCAGTTTTGTGGGAGACCTAAATTTTTTTTTAATTAAACTTATTGGGGTGAGATTGGTTAGTAAAATTCTATAGGTCTCAAGTGTACATTTCAATAATACGTCATCTATATATTACATTGTGTGTTCACCACCCAGCTTTCTTACACTCGGATGATTAATGGAACACAAGTTGTAAGAGAATAGAAGACTATCTTCCTAAAACTGCTCTACAGGGGATAGAAAAAAATCTCAAAGAACAGTCACAATACAATCTGATTCATCACAAACCATAGTCACAATACAAATTAAAAGGATCTCAGAGGTCAACAAATAAAGTACATGTGTCAACCTCAACTGCAAGGCAGAAGTAAAGACATCAAAACCCTGTGTACTAAGAAAAAGGGTTCAAAGTATAGAGCTATTTGCTGTCTCCGACGAAAACTTTTTTACTATTTCTAAACTGTGCAGATTTTTAAATTCCCACAAAATGCTGGGAGATATTAAAACTTTTTCTGCTTTGCAATGGGTCGTAACAGGTGAGTACTTCATCTAAAAGGCTTACTACCAGGAACAACTTGCCGGCTAAAACTGGAAAGCTCAAGTTGCACGTGTAAGGGCCCACCCTGCTGCAGCCGGCGGCTCAATATTCAGAGCGAATACTACCAACCCAATGGTGTCATGCTGGATGTGCTTAGCATCGAGGCTGGAGTATAAATCCACCACTGGTTCAAAGGCCCCCAGCATACAGTAGATTCGAACAAGCAGCAATTTGAACTGAGCATTGGAAGGGCTGTGGGTTAATCCCTCTTCCAGCAAAGTCAAGGCCTGCCACACAGCATTCTCGTCACCTAGAACCAAAATAGAATAGCATTATCCCCAGATCTTGTGAGCAAATGGAAGTTTCTCAAAAAGAAGAGAACAAAAACTTAATGACATCATCACCTCCCCTGACTATTCTAAGAATGAGCTTAGGTTGCAGAGAACAAATTTTAGATACACACATGTAGGCAAAACAGCGAATTTCCCTGAACAAAGAGCCCCTCAATAGTTACCTCAATTCTTAAACATGCATCTGCAAAAATGATGCAAACTTTAAACCGCCAGGTCTTGTGGAGAGAAGTTACAGAATCTCAAAGAATCCTAGATTCCAAGAAGAGATGGACTTTGAAAGAGAACTGGAGTCCACCAACCTTCCCAGTACAGGATTTTCTCTGTAAGACTCCAAGCAGACGCTTTCTCTAGACATCATTTTCCTTCCATATGTAACTCTACTAATGGATGTGAAACAATATTTGAAAAAAACTGCTCTTTAATCATCAAAATATAATAGTTTTTTTGGCCTACCAAAACTCAAAAAGGTCACATGTATCAGTCTTAAAAATTAAGTAACTTCTCTTTTATGAATCTATCTAAAGAAAATAATATGAAATGCAAATAAAGTTTTATATGCAAAAATATTCATTGTACTAATAATGGGGGGATGATTAAATAAATTACAGTAACACCCACACACAGAAACATCATACAACCATTTGACATTAAAGAAGAGTTTTTAATAACAAGAGAAAATAAATTATATTCTATCTGCCTTTTTCTAACAGAAAAGAAACAAAATAACCAAAAATTGTAGCTTTAGATAATTATCATCCATAATCCTATCCAAATCATCCAAACTACCCAAAATCTACTTAAACTACCATTAGGATTTTGACTTATTATTTTTGAACTGTAATTACTTTTACACAGTAGTACTCATAGCATACATTCAATATTGTGTTCTGCTCTTTTACTTTTAAGTGTTTTCCCATGTTGCTACCTGGTCTTTACAATCAAAATTTTATTTAATTCAATATTCACTTAACTAAACCTGTGCTACACTAGATATAAGACCCAGAGATAAGAGTCACAGGTGATTACTGGCCTCAAGAGGCTCAGAACTGAGTAGAAGAGATAGTTGAACAATACAGAGAATAGATCATTTTAAGAAGTCCTGGTTAATCAAAGATAACTAGTTATGAGGAAAAAAAAAACTTTCTTAAAGATCTCTTTAAAATGGAAACAAAATTTCAAAGTACATAGCCAAAAAAAAGTAGTTTAATTTCTACTTCTTTCTGAACTATTAAACCAAATATTACGAAGATTTATCATTTTACTTTATTTTGCAAAATTTAGGCTATAACTACAACTCTACACAAATTCTTCACCAAATCAAAAGAGCACCAAAGGTTGGTGAAGTTTTTTGGGACAAATTTTTTCTAACTAAATTTTGTAATATAACAAAATGATACAAGATAAATAAGTTCTGGGAATATAACATACAGCATGGTAACTATAGTTAACGATACTGTATTATATATTTGAAAGTTGCTAAGAGAGTAGATCTTAATAGTTCTTATCACAAGGAAAATTTTTATAGCCATGTGTGGTGACAGACAACTAAACTTACTGTGGTACTCATTTCGTTATATATATATATATATATATAAAATCATTATGTTGTATACTTTAAACTAATACAATGCAATATGTCAATTATATCACAATAAAATAGGAGAGGGAAAAAATGACATCTTCACTCTGCATTTTACTTTTGTGGCATAACCATAAAGAGATACCGTTTTGCAAACATTTTTGAGAGCATCATCAATTTCCTAAAGCACTCTTCTTAAACCTTTCATATTCAAATCAGTCTCTTTCAACATCCTTACCAATTCCTCTAAATTTCTAATTTTTGCCAGATCCACCCTGAACAATGATAATGCCTATGATTGGAGCACTTTCACTGACTTTAAGAAAATTTGCATCTTTATAATATCTGCAATTTCCCATGGGTTTGCACTGTATAATTTTGGACAACTTGCCTAACTTCTTTCTCTCTATGCAGTATTTCCCTTCTCTGTAAAACTATAACAATCTTAACTGTATTGTTACGGGGTTTAAATTAGCTAATTTATGTGTAGTACTTTAAAGTGCCTGATGATCAGCTGTTATTATTATTAAGTGGTCAAATATCTTGCTCAAAAAAACAAGAGATTGGGCTGGCCTGGTGGCTCAGGCGGTTAGAACTTCATGCTCCTAACTCCAAAGGCTGCCAGTTCGATTCCCACATGGGCCAGTGGGCTCTCAACCACAAGGCTGACTGTTCAACTCCTCGAGTCCCGCAAGGGATGGTGGGCAGCACCCCCTGCAACTAGAAATGGCAACTGGACAGGGAGCTGAGCTGCGCCCTCCACAACTAAGACTGAAAGGACAACAACTTGACTTGGAATAAAGGCCAGGAAGTACACACTGTTCCCCAATAAAGTCCTGTTCCCCTTCCACAATAAAATCTTTAAAAAAAAACAAAGATAAAACACAAGAGATTAACAAAGCCACTGTCACTATGAGCAAGAATGGACATTAGGGACAAGTGGGGAAGGGTATCTGAGTAGAGACCAGGTTGCTAAATAGTTCATTAATGGTTTTTACATTAGGGTGACTTTTACCGCCCTATGCAATCTCATGAATCTGGGGCTCAGATGACAAATACGCTGGTAAAAAGGATTTTACCTCCATCCCCAATACAATACAGTGTAACAAGTACTATCATCTGGGTACATACAATGTTCTACAAAAGTTCAAAAGGGGCATAAAATCCCCAGTGAGGGAGGGGATGGAATCAAGACAGGCTTGTCGGAGGCACTGTTTGAGTAAAAGTGAGATAAAAGAGGTAAAGAAAGTTATTTCAAACAGAGGCAACATGATGTTCAGTGATAGCGGGGGGAAAAAAAATAGATTCAGGACTGTAAGTACATAAGAATCTGAAGTTGCAGGCAAGGCTAGATTATAAAGAGCACTCTACTTGAAAAGTCCTTTGTCCTCAGGAAAATAGGGCACCTCTGGAGAATTGTAAGCATGAGGATGACTGTATCAAAACTGATTCTCTGTGAAATGACCCCCACGGGCAGGGGTTATGTCTATCTTGCACACTCTCCCCAGCCCTTTATTTCTGCTATAGTTTATTCCAGTGAATAATATGCAGTAAGTGCCTAACGTTATTTTTCCCAAAAAACTGCTAATAAGAGAAAATGTCAGGGGGTGACCTAAAGAAAAGGCAATCTCAGTGCCATCGGCTGAATCATCCATCCTCTTGCTCAATGACACATGATGCTTCCTTTACTGTATACTATATTTTTATCTTAAATGGGCTAATTAGAACTGCATTCCAAAAAGAGGTCATTTTCCTGTACATAAATGTTTTTTTCCCTCTTTCTCCGGCCTCCCCAACCCCACTCCCACTCCGGTTCAAGCCGTAGTTTCTCAGTCTAGTTGTGTAGGACGCAGCTACCTGGCCCATGCTGATATTATGAGCCTTGTGCTCCCCCCGGCTGAGGCAGTCGGTCGCCAGGCTGAGGCAGTCGGTCACCTGTTGTTCACAATCTTAGCTGTAGAGGGTGCAGCTCACTCACCGGCCCATGTGGGAATCAAACCGGCAACCTTGGCGTTAGGAGCACGGCGCTCCAACCACCTGAGCCAACGGGCTGGCCCCATAAATGTTTTAAGTGAATAAAAGGGCTATTCCATTCCACGGGCCTATACATCTATCTGTGAATCAGTTTCTCTGTATTTTAATTATTGTAACTTTATAATAGGTTGTTTACCATCATTACTCACTATTCAGAGATGTTTAAAAACAAAACAGATATCCACTGATTTAAGATTTTCCTGGTTACAGGGAGGGGAATACTTGGAGACTTGGGTTCTTCTAGAAGCACCCTGGAGAAGGGCAAGGAAGTAAAAAACTTAAAAGCATAAATCAAATTCTTAGATTATAAAATTAGTCTAAGGATGTACAGTGAACAAAAAGAGAGAGTAAAGTTAAACTGAAATTACTGCTCCTTACCTGTTTCTCTCCATATATCAATAAGCACATGGACAGCAAGGAGACAGTAATAGTCTGAAAACTGCAATTCGGTTTTCAAACAGGATTTCCCTATAAGGGAAAAAAAATCATATCTGTATTTTAACATTTGTTTAACTGTTACTGCTCCAAAGAAGTTTTTTACAGCAGGAAAGTGATAGGAAGGAGCAGAGAGAGAGAGGAAATGAAATAAGAATGGGATAATACCAGAAGAAAAATATAAGCCATGAATCAAAGGATTCAAAAGAAGGCGAGACCAGACTCAGCTGGAGCAGAAGGGTTCTGAACAGAGGTGGTATCCGAAATGGTCCCAAAGGGAAAGTAGCAACATTTGGAAGGAGGCTTTAGGTGAAGAAAAGAACAAAAGCAAGGGCCATGTATAACTGAAGTAATACGCTCATTACTTCACCTAATTTTTTAGAATACAGTTAGAGAAATACTGATATCATCTAAGCAGATAATTTATACTTTATCACATATATCTAGCAATCTGAAGATCCTCTACTTCTAAACTAAATATTTACCTCATTATTTACAATATTCCTTTTGTTCACTTAGTCTATATATTACTAATATTAAGGCTTATAAGCAGAAAACATGACAATTATCATAAACTATACAATCCATATGAGCCCCAATGAAACAAAGAGCTAGCTCACCAGATTGGGAAGAATATAAACAACTGGAAGCCAACTATAATTATTTAAAACTCCAAGCTTAATATTGTATGCCAACTACACTTAAATTTTTGAAAAATGAAATGTGGAAGAAAATAGTAATAATAAAACTCCAAGCTTCAGAAAGCCTTTGCATTTCATTACTTGGCTAGTCTTCCCACTTGACAAAATATTCTCCTGGCCAAACTCATTAAAACAGGGTGCTGTGCTTTAAAAAAAAACAAAAAAACTGACTTCTAAGCCTTAGTCGATCAGGGAAGGATATTTTGAAAGATTGCTCACCAAATTCCAGTCCATGCTGGTACCTTATCATCAATTCTCTGACCACACTCAATTTCTGAGTTTTATCCATAGTGTGGTACAAGCCCAGTAACCTCGTCAGCTGCACCACACACAAATGTTGCTGCAGGGCTCTGATGTCAGCAGGCAGTGCCAGTTTATCCTCTGTTGGTGTCGACAAAGGAACAACTCCAAGTAACTGATTAATAAACTGCAGAGTGGAAAAAGGAGGACAGGTCTCAAAACAGAAGTCTTTAGTAGGCCATAATCAACAAATACTGAAATGGTCTAGAAAAAGGCATCAAGAAAAAAATATAAATTAAAACCCCTTTAGCATACCATTTTCTATCTACCAAAATTGCTAAAACAAAAAAGAATTTCTAAAAGCACACAATGTTGGTGATACTCCACTGAATCTGGCACACGCATTCATTGCTGGCCAAAAGCAGTTGGTCAATACCTTGTATTATATGCACTAAAAGATTAAAGGAACTTTGAAAATGTGTCATAAATTATAGCACGCCAACTTAATATATAACGTAGCAATGAAAAACTTTAGTAAGACTAGAAAAGAGCAAATTACCAAAAAACAAACAAATCTACAATTATACTGACATACAAGTAAATTCTTAAAGGAAATGTTATACATTGAAAGGCATACTTATATCATGTCAGTGGCCTTAAATCACTTTTGTAATTAAAGTTTTTATTTTGAGATGATTGTAGATTTGCGTGCTATATAAGAAAATGAAATGTCCCCTTCACCCAGTTTCTCTCAATGGCAACATCTTGCATTAACATGTCTTTAACTCTTTAAATTTGGCAAGAATTTTTTTTTTAACACCAGTTCCAGTTACACATTTATTAAACACAGGCTTATTTGCACTCTCTGCCCATTAAGATGAAGGTAAAGAACAAAACAGGGATCAACCCACATGGATCAAGAACACGTGAACAGATGACAACAAATAAAAGCCATTAACAAGCTAAAAAGCAGAAGGGCAGGTGGTCAGTGTACAGTAAGCAACAGGGAGGACCCCAATTAGCAGCCTTGTCAGCCACAGAACTTAGAAAGACTCAGAAATTAAAGGACACCGGGGCCTCTGAAAGCTAAAGTGCTGGTGGCACTGAAATGGGAGAATGTGCTCATTCTGTCCCTCCCAAGCTCATAGATGAACTTCCTAAATCCAGCAGAAGCCTGGGCTTTTACTCCCAGAAGCTGAACCAGAGGCACCATGGACTCACAGACAGCAGGCATAGCTGGAAACAGGGATAAAGCACAAATGCTTATTCAGTGATGAGAGCCCAAGTTCCCCTCCCCCTACTCGGAACCAGATCCCAGGCAAATGTTTAGGCCCCCAAACAGAGATGATGGCAGAGGCTCTATGAAAAGTATTTCTGAAGTGAGAGATGGGGTGGGGAGAGGCTTGGGGGAGAATGTTACAGATCTATCACCGTGTTTCCCCAAAAATAAGACCTACCCAGAAAATAAGCCCTAGCATGATTTTTCAGGATGACATCCCCTGAACATAAACCCTAATGCGTCTTTTGGAGCAAAACTTAATAGAAGACCCAGTCTTATTTTGGGGGAAACACAGTACCTCAAGTTTCAGACTACACTAAGAGGAGTTGTATACTTCCATGTTTCTTTCGGATTGATTGGGGTGAATTGAACAAAAAGATATTAACTCCAAGAAAGAAAGTTGTGCAAAAAAAGTAATCTCCATATACAAAGTGGCTTGGCTGTGAATATTTTGTCATAAAAATATAAATACTGAATAATGACTAAACTATATCGGGGGGAAGTATGTGAGGGGAGTAGTGGAATGTTATAAATGAAATGACCACCATCCACAGTGGGGTACCAATAGATGAAGATTATGACTGTAAAAATAAACAAATAGCTATATAAGTCTTTAATTTAGACATACGGAGGTACGTAATAGAAGATACAGTTAAGAGTTAAAAGTGATTTGCCTATAGAGACCCAGACCCAGGGGTAGAGACGGCCAAGAGCTGCTACTGTTTTTCAACAGAGGCCTTGTAGTACTATTTGACTTTTTCAATTTTATACATGTAATTTTTTGATACAAACTAAAATTAACATCCCACTAAATCATGCAGTTTCACATCTGTAACAACTTTGCTTCAATTTGTCTACAATTGTATGCATTTTATTATTATGATCAAATAATCATTTGTAACAGAAACTGCGGCACTGGTTGTCATGTTTTTGATTAAATGTCTACATAATTGCTACTGCCAGCTCTTCCATTCTTGTAAGTCATTTTATATATTGCATTTATTATTAATGCCTTCTTTAGTGAATGCTGAAGAAGAATCTTCCAAACAGGTTTTGTTATGAAACAATACATTCAATTCATTCTTTATGCTAGTTGGTACAGTTTTACTGCTATGCAAAAAGCTTCTTTAAAAACTGGAATCATTCCAATGTTTAGCTTAAAATGCCAAGGCAAAGGAAACAAAAGATAAAAACATCACCCTGGGTGAGCAACTTCAAGATAACTGGACTCCATTGGCCCACTCTTAGGGGCTAATCCCATTTTCAAAGGACTTGGCTCCTATTTCATTAGGACGAAGTTCTCAGCTTGAACCTTACTTGGACAGTTTGTAGTCCTCTGACAAACATACTGCTGAGCGGCAGAATTTTTAGCTATTGAAGCCCTCCCACATTTAAAAGGTTGTGGCAGCAAAATTACCCCTCTCACTGAAAACTTTACGTGGGACTACAAAACTCATTGAAGCAGCTTGAAATCCTTTGTCTCACAGAACAATGACCACTCTGCTAGTATTCCAGCATTTCTAGAGACTTCCTCTCAGTAGGTTACGATGATGGGGTCACATGAGATGACCCAAGGTTTTCAAACACACCAATAAAGGAGAGCTGCTGGTACTAGATTTGTATTGGCAAACCGTTACGAATCTCAGCTGAAGGCAATAGAAGTTCTCCTCTACTGCAGCCCTATCAGCTGATGCTTCAACTTAGAAGATGGTAAGCACTGCACGACATGGTCAGTTGTTCCCTATCTTAGCACTTAGCACATGATACGTATGTGCAACAAACACTGAATGAATGAATGAATCTCTCCCACAAGCTTCTAGATTCTGCTTAAATCTCTTCTCTAACATGAAACTCATACACTGTATTTGTAGAGAATTCTGGTTACTAAAAAGATCTTTTTCTCACTGAACCAAATTCTGAATTCCCTGTAACAACTTGCTGGTCCCAGTTCTCAACCCTTTTCTACAAGAGAGCTTTTCAAAGATGAGAAAGGAAGTACTCTGTCCCCACCAGAGCAAACCTCTCTCTCTTCCATTCCACCATTTCTCTCCCAGATGCCTTCAAGTCCTCCTACGACCCAGACCCCTGGATATGTTACAATTTATCCAGAGCTTCTTAAACCTTGGCCTAAAGACTGTAAGCACAGCATCCCAAGAACAGCTTTCCTAAAACCAAAGTGAATGGTGACGGTCATTTTAGAACCCAGAGAGACCACAGGCTACTTACCAGTTTGGGAATGCACGATTCCATCTGCCTGAGATGTGAAACCCCAGTCCTGCCACACTATCAAGCCCTGGTGGACTGATGACACAGTCACCACCAAATACTCCAGTCACCGCCCGCTGTGTCCCAATGCACTTTGTCCATCCCACAAGGGGAAGACAGAGGCTTTCTGGAACCACAGATGGCGGCAGCCCTGTGATAAGAAGACTTCAACCCTTCATTAATTACAGAGGTCTGAATAAGCTGACCAGGCACAGGCTTTCTTTATCCACACCCATATGTCTTTATATGGTGCTCTATCCTACCTCAGGCTCTCTGTTCTTCAAATTGTAGAGTACTCCAACTGCCCATTACCAAGGACACCTGGGCTAAATGCTAAAAACCTTTCATGTGGAACAGAGTATGAAGCTGCCCTCAATGGTGAAGCGATATAATCAAACACATGTTGCCGTGGATGAGGAGCCTAAAGATAAAGTTCTCCATCTCGGTATCTAACTGATTTATATTGGTTCACTCACATCAAAAACTCCCAATACAACAGTCCCCCCAGCTTTACTTTCTGCGGTTTCAGGTACCCACAATCAATAGAGGTCCAAAAATGTTGAACGGAAAATTCCAGAAATAAACAATTCATAAGCTTTAAGTTGCACACCATTCTGAGTAGTGTGATGAAATCTCGTGCGGTCTCGCTAGGTCCCGCCCTGGACGTGAATCATCCCTTTGTCCAGCATCTCCACTCGGTGTTAGTCACGCCCCACCTGTTAGTCACTTAGTGCTCAACTCAGTTATCAGATCAACTGTCGTGGTATCACAGCGCTTGTGTTTAAGTCACCCTTATTTTATTTATAATGGCTCCAAAACACAAGAGTAGCAATGCTGGCAATTCAGAGATGCCAAAGAGAGGTCGTAATATGCTTCCTTTAAGTGAAAAGGTGTGTATATTGCAAAAAAACATAGTATTTACATAGGGTTTGGTACTATCCACAGTTTCAGGCATTCACTGGGGGTCTTAGAACGTATCCCCTGCAGATAAGAGAGACTACTGTACATGACAATTAACTACAATGTGGTACCCTGGATTAGATCCCAGAACAAAAAAAAAGACATTAATGGAAAACTGCAGAAATCCAAATCAAGTCCAGAGGTTAGTTAATAGTAATGTGCCAATGTCAGTTTTCTTAAGTTTTGACAAACGTGCCGTGGTAATTTGAAATCTTAACAATTGGGGGAAGCTGGGTGAAAAGTACAGTGTAATTTCATGGACTACCTTGGTGACCTTTCTGTAAATCTAAAAATATTCCAAATAAAGTTTATTTTTCTTAAATCCTTAACACTTAGCGTTTTAAACTGCTTCAGCAAGATTAAATCATGATTTGAAATAAACTTATAGTTTTAAGCAAATCCAAGACAAGACAATAAAAGGGGAGTCCAGTGGACTTCATCAAAATTTAAAACTGCTCTGCAAACGATCCTGTTAAGGGGATGAAAAGACAAGCTACAGACTGGGAGAAAACATTTGAAACCACATATCTGACAAAGGACTTGTGTCTAGACTATCTCAAGAACTCTCAAAGCTCTATAGTGAAAAACAAAAACAAATCAACCAGACAATTAGCAAAAGACATAGACAATTCACTGAGGAAAACCTAAAGATATCAAATAAACACATGAAAAGATTTCAACATCATTAACCAGTAGGGAAATGCACATTAAAACCATAAGGAAACGCCACTACACAACCTATCAGAACAGCTAAAATAAAAAAACAATGATAACACTAAATGCTGATGAGGATACAAGGAAACTGGATCACTCATACAGTAATAGAAGTTAAAAATGGTGTAACCACTGCAGAAAAGTTTGGCTGTCTCTTATGAAAACTAAACATGCAGCTACCATAATGTCCAGCAATTGCACTATTGTGCATTTTTCTCAGAGAAAATACACTTATTGAACAAAAATACTTATTGAGTAACACAAAAAACCTGCACACAAATGTTCATAGCAACTCTATTTGCAATAGTCAAAAACCAGAAACAGTTTCAAGAACTCTGGTGCACCCATACCATGGAATACTATTCTGCAATAAAAAGGAATGAACTGTTGATACATGGAACAACATGGATGAATCTCCAGAGGATTACATTGAGCAAAAAAAGCCAACCTCAAAAGGTTACACATAATATGATTCCATTATATAACATTCTTAAAATGACAAAACTATAGAAACATAAAACATATTAATAGTTGTTCGAGTATAGCGATGGAGAAAGGGGAAGGTGCAGGGAGGTGACTATGGGTACAAAAAAGCAGCACATGGGACCTTGGTGGTGAACAGGTTGTATCTTGACTGTGGTGATGTCACATAATCCATGTGCACTACATACTGCACTAAAAACACACAAAACACACCATACCACACACACACACACACACACACACACACACACAAATGAATGTAAGTAAAACGGGTGAAATCTGAATATGGTCAGTGGATTGTATCAATGTTAATTTCCTAATTATACCACTATAATTATGCAACATTACCAATGGGGCAAAATGGGTGAAGGGTATATGGAGCCGCTCTGTATTATTTCTCTTACAACTGCATGTAAATCTACGATTATCTCAAAAACCTAAAAACAAAAAAGGAGAATCCAATTATCTGCCAGGGGCTTATCCTCACTGTGGCTTAATTTAACAAGAAATCATGCCTTTAATCTGATAGCCCCTAGGTACTTGGCTTGATAGCGCAGCTATCTTGATATCTCGTGTTCGGCACTCTCACACATTTTAGAAAGGAAACCTAAACACTTAACCTAGTTACAATAAATGCAGGCACCCAAAAGAATTCTGAATCGTACTTACTTTTGTACGCTGTGTAGCAGGTAAGAGGTCAACAAACACCTTGAGGTCTGTGAAACAACAAGGTTTATCCCCAAACTTTTTAAAATACTGGAACATTAATTCTTCTGGATCGCCTAAGAGAGAAAAAAAAAAATCACTAAATTATTCATGGACTGAAGCAATTTCTAATTTAAGTAAAAGGTCTGATTTAAAAAACATTTCTTTCAATTAAATTAAAATTTTGCTTGAATGAGAATGAGAATGCATGAGAAAGACAGTAAGGCCTAGAAGATGGCTTGCCCATTTAAAAATAAACAAATACAAACAAAATAAAAAGGAGGTAAATCTTACAAACTCAGTTTACCTATTATTACACTTAGGAAATGTGAAGCTTTTTATTCAATTCAAGTTTAAATAGTTAAAAAGTTTTCATTAAAGTTTAAATAAAGACTTAAGTTTATGCGCAAACATTAAACAAACATGCTTCTCACCACAACAGTTCCTAAACTACTTCATAAGTATCAAATAAATGTTAACTAAATGAAAGGTGTATGTTTGTTAACAGGCACACCAACAGAAGAGAAAATACATGGGAAGAACCACAGGCCAGTAATTCCAACAAAGTCAATCACTACGTAAAATTTAAACCTGGAAATAGAAAGCTACCAGTTCATTTTATTTTTCCTCAAATTAAAAACAAAACATAAAAATAATAAAAATAAAATGCTCTCAGACTGAGCTAGATCTAAGAAGCAGAGATTTTTAATCCAGGGCTTCTGTAAGATTTTAGGTCCCAATTCCTGTTTCTGGGAACAGAGATCGATGGCTTTAATCAGATTTTCACAGGACTCTGTGATCCAAAAGAGAATCACTCACTGGTCTGGTAAAAACAAATTTTGTGGAGACTACACAAATTCACAAATTTGTAAGGTGCGGACTGGTAAGAAGGAAGAGAAAGATAGAAGATAGCAAGTGTCAAAGCAGTTCCAGATACTTTTATGTCCAGCTTTGGAACCTATTTTAACAATATTTTGCTGAAGGTCACATGAAAATTTTCATTTGCAATTCAGGTGCTAACATAGACAGATTCCTGAGGTAGACCCAAAGAAAGAAGTCAACATGGAATTCAAAATTGGTTGTGAATACTGTACAAAGGGAATGATAGAGACAAGCCCATAGTTAGTTTGAGAACATTAATCAGATGATCGAAATGTCCAGAGATGCTCTAGGATAGGTTTTAGGTACTGGCAGTGATCATCATCCTCTTCAAGTTTATCAACTTTTAATGAGAACAAAATTTCTATAATGATGAGTAGGAGAAAAGCTTTCTTTGAAGCTTTATCTTAAAAAATAAAATTGAAAACTTAAAGTTTATTACCTGAAACTTAACAAAATTTACAGTATAATTACTATAAGCTAATGCTTAGTATGAGCAAAGAATCACTGCTTTTGGGGGGAAGGGCTAACGTTTTTCCAACAAAATTATAAACTAACACAATATGACACCCTTCACTTCTCCTGTAGTAAACTCAAAAAGAACCATTTTACAAAAAGATCTAAGGGCGTCATCAAATTTCCTGAACGCCTCTCTTACTGTTTCACCATCAAAATCATCCTTTTCTCCAACTTTGTCTTTATCCTTATAAATTTTCTCTTCAACTGTTAATCGCTCTAACTCAGCCAAATGTTCTTTCATCAATGGTTTTGTGAGTGCTGGGAGCAGATTTTCAAGAAACCTTTTGTCCACTTCATGAAATCCTGACACTTTTAAAAAACTGGCTATTTTTACTTTGAAATTGATTCTGATATTATTGTTGGGTCAGCAAGAGAATGCCTGACGAAGACTGATGGAATAGAGAGAAATGATAATGTTAAGTCAAATTGAACATGTGCTTGAGGGTTAATTTTATAACTGATCCATTCATTAGTAAATATTTTCAGGTTTTGAAATGTCTGCTTCTCAAACATGACTCTGTCAGTCATTGTAGGACTCAGATAATCAATACTGCACTTGGGTATCAAGAGCATTCCTGTACCTTCTCCAGGGTCCCCCCAAATCATGACAGTTTCTTACCCAGTTTGTACTCATCATTAAAACCTTGGTGCCGTAAGCGTCTAATCAGCTCTAGTTTAGCTAGATGTGGTCCTCGAAGGTGGCGAGAACTTTTAGATTCTTCTGTTATCCGATCTTCTATAAACTTCACAGCTTCTTCTGCAGAATAATGTACTTCTCCTTCTAAAGAGCTAGGTATAAACACATGAAAAAGGTATTTTGTGCCTCTATTGTCCCTCCCAAAACTTAAAGTCAAGCAAAATTGATTTCAAGAAACAAATTAAAAAAGAAAAAGCATTTCGATAATTAGAATACAAATGGGAGTAAAAGAAAGCTGTAAGCATATTCTGGCAGATAACCTGGCATATGATTACTCCCAATTTTGGCATTTGATTGTTGTAGTGACTAACCACCTCTACCTCTTTCTTAAAAAAAGAATGGGTACTTTCTACAATGAACATGTATTTACTTTACCATTTTAAAAATGGGGGAGAAATCTTACTTTGAAAGAGATAAATTATTGAAACAGAAAAAGAGAATTCAACTAGGCTTACAATAAAACTGTTTTGCTACAACATATTAAAAAGTGTTGTTATAATTCAGGAAAGACAACTTACTGTTCACCTTCAGCAGGAGGAGTCCAGGCCTCTTCAATCAGTCGAAAGACAGAATCGAAATAAGTCAGATAGAACTGCCAGTCATCTGAGCTAAAATCAGATTGAATGGTGCACACAGGATTAAACCCAAGTTGTGACAAATCTGCCTTAGGAACCACGATATTCAACTTATTTTCTAAGTTATATTTTAGGCTTTACTTGGAGAGACCCTCCACCCTCCCGGGGTTTCCTCTGCAGCCCTAAAAGGGCAGCGCACCAGAGGTATTTACAAAGTAAAGAAACTTTTAAGAGACTACTCTTCCCTTCAATAAAATGACCACGTCTAGAAAAGTAATATTCTTAACAGAAAACTCCCCCCAGTAACACTTTCTAAAGGGGGGAGAGGTCTCTGTTTTAGACCAACACTGAGTATTAAATTTTTGACAAATTAATGATTTTGAGCATTCATTCTAAAGACCGAATGCCTCTTTATTGAAAGATGAAGGTTCATCAAAAACTTTTTTAAACATCCAGAACACACTACAATAATTTTTCACTTTATGTCCAGAAATCTCAAAAGACAGATAAAAATGTCAATATTGACACCTGAAAGTCCCACTCTGATATCATAGTCCAAAAAAAAAGCATCTACTCACTTTTTCAGTAAGAGGCGCCGGGAAAGGGCATTGCACTCTGGCCACCTGCTCAGCTTCTTGTACATAGCCATACATTTATTTTCCCGACTCTGAATCTCGCTCGTCAACTTCTCTACAATTAAAGTTATAATAGTTGGTAAGCTGGTTTCATTTCTGCTCAGAAACCAAAACAAAGTCCAAGCACAAGAAGGAAAATATCACATTTTCTTATTTACTCTCTTAGAAAATTAAGCCACTATTAATACAAACTACTCTCTGACTAAAGATTATTTTGCTGAAAAAGAAAAGTATATTTTAGATCCTAAACTTTTATAATCATTTTATTCTATAAAATACAAGGATCCAGAATATATTGAGTTGAGGATCTAGTATGTGGGATACACTTATAAAACTCTAACAGCACCTCGGAACTGGTATAGTTAGTCCAGACAGACATCCCACCCACACAGTTCCAAAATATCAAATAAGCTTGGACTGGAATGGGATGAGCAAGGTGAGATGTTACGAAAAAGAATAAAACAATAGAAATGAACCAAACTCTTTCCCAACAGCTGGGAACAGGAAAACTAGGACTATATTTCTGACCAAATTAAATTTGCCCTGTCCTTTTAGAACAGATTAGCAGATTAAGGATACTGACAATTACATTATGAATTTCCTATTAAGTATCTAAATTTTAACTACACATAGAACTACAATCTAGATGAGTAAAAACAGAAAGCCTGACTTGTATCCATCTGCAAGAAGGCTAAAGTTAGATAGTAAGTAACATTAAAAAAACAAAAAACCCTCCTCCATTTATATAATTAAAGTAGCTAAGTATCAGTTAGTGCAACAGTTATATGACGGCACAGTCTAGTAAAGGATATGTACATACAGTACAAAGATTTTTTAGAGACTATCCCTAATGAGACATTGCAGACTACTCATCTACAGTTAGTTACTCCCAATGACTGTAAAGCTACAATTAAAAGACCAGGTTTACCCAAAACAATAATTGCATTTCCAGGAATTTCTCCTAAGGAAATCATCAAACACGTGTAAATTGTTAGGAACCAAAATCATGGTCATAAATTTCTAAAATAGGGGAATCGTTAACTCAATCTATGAAATTTGTACAAATCAGTGTTCCAACAACAAAGGAAGAAGCATTTTCACAATGGAAAGGAACTAACTTCTTTAACATAAAAAGTGCTCTTGCAAATCAGTAAGGAGATTAATCAAACTTTTAGAAATAGGAAAAACAGCTCAGAGAAGAGGAAAAGATTAGTGGCTTTAAATAAATGAAAAAATAATTATTCTCCCTCTTAAATTAAAAATTATAAAATATGTTTCACCCATCAGATTGAAAAACATGAAAAGTTTGACAATCAGTTTGATAATACAGGTTGGTAAGTATGCAAAGAAACAAGCCCTATTATGCACTGATAAGTACAGCTGAGAGGAATGCACACAATAGCCTGTTGGAGGGCAACCTGGTTTAGAGCAAAGATGCCTCTTGCAAAGAAGCCTAAATATCCTTCAAGGACTGGTTAAGAAAATCCTCTACATTTATACTAGGGGACATTGGGCAGTCACTAAAGAGTGCGCTAACGAAGTGTATCTCTAAGACATAATCTAAGTTAAAAAACCCAAACAATTGGCTATAAGAGTATGCAGAAAAAAGGTCACAAACTCAAATGTCTTCACGGGACAGACAGGTAAACAAAGAATGTTTGTATCAGAGCACAAATCCTAACCGGAAGCATTAACATTTTAAAATCTTAAAAGAAAAAAAAAATTGTAAATAAAAACCTGTGCTAACCAAATAAGATTACTCTGTGGGCCAGATACAGTATGTTCTGATTTGTGGTTTAAAAGACAGGTGTTGGAGGGAGATACATTTTTAGAAGGATATACAGAACAAGTACCCAGAGAAGAACCTAGAGGGTAGAAGGTTGGAGATCTGGGGTAGAATCTTTCACACTCCTTGAATGTTACAAATCCACGAATTATTTTCAATTTAAAAATATTCTTAAGAAATAAATGTACAACACAGAAAAGTCCAGAACATAAAACAACCACAAGTGATTTTTTTTAATGTCTTTATATCTTTATGTTTCTGTATGAGGAAAAAATTTCCACAATAAACATTTTTCATGTTTAAACAATAAAAAAATACTTTAAGAAAACTTTTAAAATTACCTCCTAATTTTCCTCTGATGACATCCAAGGCTTCCTGGTACTTCCCCAAACGTTCCAGGATCATATAATAAAGTTCAACCTTACCAAAAAAAACCACAAACAAACAGGTGCAACCATTGAAACTTTTCAATAATAAAAAGATGGTCATTTGTGTTTTTAAAAAGTTATTAGAAAAGAACATTATTTTCAAATAAGATAAAATTAACAGTAAGAATCAGACAACAGTATCTCCCCTTATTTGTATACATCTCAGACTAAAGTGCTTGCTGAAAACAATTCCATGTTCATTATACCTAAGCTGGGGGCTTCCAGAGCTTTGCATTTACACAAAAGGCAAGACTGAGGACCCAGCTCTCTAACTGGAATAAAGCAATAGTTCATAATATTGTAACAGAACATTGTAGCAGCATCAAAATCATGCAAATACAAAGCTGGGCTTAATTAACTCACTTCAGCCTCCGCTTCTATCTTGTCCTCTTTCACCATTTTTTCTACCATTCTCTCAGCGAGGGGCAGAAACATCGTTTTCGAGAGGTTTTCATCCTGTGCTGATATAGACTAGAAGAGAAAGAAAATGTTTCGTGCTAATTTGTCCCCTGCTTGCACTATTTCTATTATTGCCATGCAGACCATTACTGTGACTCCAGCACATAATTATCGTTCTATTAATATGTCAACTAGCAGACCTAATTTGAACTTGTCAATAAAATACATTAGAGAGTAGTTGTCTCTACAGGAGATTTATTTATTAAAGGCATTATCCTACGCATTCTTCCATAATATGACCTAATTTTTAAATAAGTTATTCATACATTTTTCTAGAAATCTGTTGAGGAGGTATGCCTACACTGATTATTATATATATAGACGGTATCATCAAGTGTTTAAAAAGTGTTTCAGATGTCTTTTTTGAGATGTTCACACATTAGAAGGAAAATGCCAATTGTTATACAGCTTACTATTAGCTACAATTACCCTAGAGTGATAATTAAAATTGATGCATGGTATTAATAATTTTAACACTGCCAGAGATTCTGCTCAGAGCTCATTCACCCCCTGTAAACAACATTTCAAAATGGCTATTATGCTCATTTTACAGATAAAGTTAATATTCCCCACTGCTCTCCAAGACATGTGGTAAAGCCAATATTTGAACACATACCTGTCTGAACCCACAGCCTCTCTGTTCTTAACTGTTACATTTTAACTCCTACCACCCCATCCTCTCCTACACAGTGTCTCATTTTGGTCCTTACATTAGCTCTGGGAGATGAGCATCTCCATTCTGCAAAAGAGCAAACTAAGGCTCATAACGCAGAAATGATAAAACAAGGCCACCCAGTTCAATTGTCTGTTCACTAACCAACAATATTGTCGTAAAGACAAACCTCAAGTCAAAATATCAAACATTTCAGGGCTCATACTTGATCAAATAACCCAGTAACGGATCTAGGTTCAGAGGAAATACAGTCTGTGCTACACACAAATAAACCAATATACCAACTCATAAAGAATACCAAAACTCCCCAACTCAAAAAGTCAACTAACAATATGAAAAGGCTCTGTTTGACACATGCTGCAGCACATTACCCAAGACATTCAGAAGACACATTAAGGACAATAACTATATACAAAAATAAAAACAAATCTCAATCCCATTCTGAATGCCATACTCACTTGCATAATTAAGCTCATCACAGACCAAAAGTAGTAAGGGTTTTTGGGGACAATCTTATATAGAGCCATGCCAGCCTGAAAGACAGAGAGCCATAAATACTTAATTTAGAAAACATCATAGAGGGCAATTAATGATCCAGCTATGTGGCAGGAAGTTTCCTCGGCAAATAGCAACACATTTACATACCCCAGTTACTGTAAGTACCTAGTTACCTGATGGATATTCTCTATTGGCGAGCAACAGAGGTAATCACAAACATGAATTTTTACAACATCAAGAATATTTCACCTTTTGAACCAGATTGTCTCAAAGTAAAACCCAGTATTTCTAGAAAATACTGCAATCCGATACAGTTTCAATAGAATACCAAAGCAAACACAACATTTGGATTATGAATGTACATCAGTAAACAAACTTTACTGAAGATATCACACTAACCAGTTATAGTAGTAAAACAAATAAGCAAAGAAATCCAGACAGCATATTTAAACTTCAGAATCAGAAAAGATCACTCTGACATAATTAAAAAATGTTAGGTTCTTTCAAGATGCCATCAATTAGAATGGAACCCTTTCATTGAGAAACGTATAATGTACAAATACTTAAAAGCAGGGACATAACAAGGAGGAAAGTAGACCGACTCATACATTACTGAGAACCTATCCATAATTAGCCAACTAGTAATCAATGCCAGGAACTCCGTCAGCTAATTATCAGAGTTAATATTTTTTTTAATCTTCTGCTATCTTCAATCCACTTTAAAAATTACACGGAGCCCCTAATAAGTGGAAGGAAATGCCTATTCCTGCCAAGGATACAAAGATTGAGTCCTAGTCCCAAGGTATTTAAAAGCTAGGAAAAGAGATAAGACAAATACACAAACAACTAAAATACACTTGGTAATAAAAATAAATGTCTTATACAAAAACATCATGCTAGGATGTTTCCAAAGAAGGCAAGATTAAGTTTGCTTATTCCTTTCTTATTCTTTAAGGGAACGTAGGAAAGGGAATTATATTAATAAAGCCTTCTCCGAAGTAGCAGCCTTTCAGACGGACCGTGAGGTTCAAACAGAATGTCTTTAGGCATAGACGAGGGGTAAGGATACACATACAAATATATTTGAGGTGAATGGGTAAGTCATCGATTCTAGGTAGGAGTAAAATGAATCCGAATAAAAACATTAAAGAAAGAAAAGACGTATGTTGACATGAAGATGTAGGACATTTAGCTAAAACAAAGGATTAAGAGGAGTACCCTGTTTCCCCGAAAAGAAGACCTACCTGGACCATCAGCTCTAATGCGTCTTTTGGAGCAAAAATTAATATAAGACCCGGTCTTATTTTAATATAATATAATATAATATAATATAATATAATATAATATAATATAATATAATTAATATAATATAGTATAAGACCGGGTCTTATATTAATTTTTGCTCCAAAAGACGCATTAGAGCTGATTGTCCGGCTAAGGTCTTCTTTTCGGGGAAACAGGGTAGGTAGTAGGGAAAAAGGCTGAAAGGCACCTTTGTTGTAAGGCATTCAAAAAGGAGTCTTACAGAGTAAGGGAGCAATGTGTATAAATCTATACTCTTCTAGGGAGTGAATTTAGCAGTGAAGAAATAAAATAGAAAGAAAGAAATGAGGCTATGAGGAACTAAACAAGGATGAGATAGATCAAATATAATACAAAAGAGATCTCAAAGACACTGCAGAGGTAGAATCAAAACGGAGACAAAAACAGACACACAGGACATAAGGAGCCTAAGATGGCTTGAGATCCTTGCTTCCAACACCACACTCAGGAGGAATGGAACAGAAAGGGTTAGAAAATCAATTTTACTTGATAATTTGGGGGAAAGAAAACCTTTTATAATGACATGCAGAAATAAAAGGAAGAGAGTATAAAATATGAATTTTTAATAGAAAAGACAAAAATTTCATGCCCGTACCCTACTATCTTATTGACATTAACATTCTGCTAATAAAGTTTGGAAAAAAAAAATGGCTGTAAGCTGGTGACTCAGAATGGGAATGTCATTTATAGAAAAAGGAACGTCTGATCACCATGTGAATGACTAGCAACTCTTCTTTCAAGATGGTTTTGGTTTTTTGTTGTTTGTTTTTGACCTGCCAGAGATGTCAGTTAGGGCAGTAGAAATCCTTAAGTTTTCTGATTCCCTGGCTTCCTTCCTTCCTACCTCCACCAATTTATGCAAATCATTCATTTATTTAACAAATATTTATTGTTCGGATGCTATTAAAGGAGCCGAGGATTCAGCAGTGAACAAAACAAAAGCCCTCACCTTCATGAAACAATGACATTTAATTTGTAAGACACCTATTACCCCATACTTCCAAAATAAACATACATATAAGCTAAGAAATTGTAACTACCTTAAACAGCAACAAAGATAGGATAAAAATTAGATGTCATATTCTAAAACATTTAACACTAGAGTACTCCTCCATTCTTTCAATACATGAGAATGGAATAATGCAAAAGCAAGCTATAGGTCAATCATATTAAGGAACTGTAACTGTTAAGCCATATCAAAGCAACTTTTCCAAAAATAAGATGCAAAATTGTATGTATCTCTGGCAACAGGTACAGTTAAATTATACAGAAATAAAATCTATTCAAGAGGCAGATTTTTTTCCCTTTCTCTTTCAAAGTTTACCTTAATACTGCTTAGCATGAATCTGTCCTTTTTGTTATTTTATATGTGATATATATATATATATATATATATATATATATATATATATATATAAATTTCAAAACTATATTTTGTGAGATCATGAAATTAACACACACTTTTAAAAAAAGATCGTAAGATGAAAAGAATCCATTACTCTGTATCCTGGTAACATTTTGGTACATATCCTTAGAGATACATACTTTATTAAGGAGGGGTGGATGTGAGGAGAGTGGGAGGAGGGGGCCATTTTACAACAGGCTCTTCTCAATTAACATATATTGGGAACATCTTTCTATATCAGCAAATAAAGACACGCTACCATTTGGGAAGGACGGGATATTCCTTTTTATTCTACCATATAGATGAACCACAATTTCTTGAACTATGTCAGTATTAATGAACATTTGATATACTTTGCTCAAAACATATCCCTAGAAGTAAAAATCATTATGATTTACACGCATATGTTAATGCTGCTAATTTTTAAAAATATACCCATTTTGTGTCAAAAGAAAATTTATAACCTCTGAATACTTTTTCTGAGAATACACACCAGTAAATAAAACAATGATAAAATTTCTTCAAAGAATTATACTTGGGCCAAAAAAAATTCTTCCAATTTAAAAACTTGCATAAGCAAATAAAAAGATTAATTTTAAGAAGGATTTATATTAATACCTTCCACCCTCCTTGTTTCATCTACTGTTATAAGTTGATATTTAAAGGAAAGAATAAGACAAAATAAAAACCCAGGTAAGAAAACTGCCTTCAGAGGACATTATACCCACAAACAAAGCATTTCTTTAAAAAAAAAAAAAAAAAGCTAGCATGACATCATAACCCTTTATGGGCTTAAGAGCACAGGTTTTGTTTCTCCCGCCTGTCAGCTGTATCCACCCACTAGTCCAAACGAGTCCAAATGCAGCTCCTACACATGTATACAGGGAACACCTAAAAATGTACTAACTGGCAAACAGGCTTGCCTTCTTAAAAAAAAAACAAGTATCCCGAGCAATGGGGATTTTTACCCCTGGTGGATTTAAAAATCTTCAGCAGGCTATAAACAGTTAATTTTACAAATTAGATGTAAACTTGAAAGTTAATATTTCTATAATCTGTTAATTTTTTTGCCCTGGGATTTCTGACCATTGTCTGAAACTATTACAGCAATTTGGAACAAACCGAAGTGGGACATTTTGAAGCCAACTTACCAGAACCAAACAAAACCTATAATCAGGCCACAAAAGAACACTGTAATCAAATTTCCCCAAATAAAACATTTTAAAAACGTGAATAACAGTTCATCTTTAAAACACACAGAGAAAGTAACTGGCTGATCTCCACACACAAATAATATAATTCAGTTCTACACAGATATGCAAACACACACATGCACACATGCACACACCACTGCAGTCAAATCACACTGAAGAGACTTTCACCCCTGACAGCAAGTCCCACCGCCCAGGAGATTTGGAGGTCAAGTTACCTGTTGCATTTTCTTGTATTCGCCCACTCTTGCATAAGCCATGAAGAGGTGAGAGTGATACTCCTCACTATTGGGAACTTTCTTCACAGCTGCCTCATAAAGTTTTGTAACTAACTCCGCTAAGATAAAGAGAAATAGGATTTTCTTTCATTGTTCAAGTATAACTTAAATCATAACAGCATTTAATTTTTTTTCCCATTTGGAGGAAATAGATGCCTCCTCTCATTAAGGAAGAAGAAAGTATTTACTTCACCTCATCTGATCATTATTCTTCTCTTGGGTAGGTGTTATTCAGTGAAACATCAAATAGGTCAGGCCTCCCCATCACATTCACAATGTACGAGAGCCTCTAGGATCCAGCCTGTCTCCTTCCTAACTCTTCCCCCAGCTCTTTATGCTCGAGCCACATCCAACTATTTGAGTTCCACTCGATTCCCTGTGCTGTGTCAGGCCTCCAGCCTTTATACTGTTCCCTCTGCCTAGACTCACCTTTCCTCTCTTTTCTACTCAGTGAACATCATCCAAGACCCACTTCAAATACAATCCTCTCCACAAGGACCTCTGCAAAGTCAAATGTCGTCCTTCCCTGAACACCACCTCTACTCCTTCAGCCCAGTTTGATCACTGCTTCCTTCTGTCATCTTTAAATCTTTTAAATAACTCTTAGAGCATTTGTTAATCTATAATGCATAATCTACTTCCCTTTATAGGCTTTGAGTAACATTTTTCATCTTTGACTCTGATACAATACTTGTCACGGAGAAACACTCAGCCAATACTTGTGGGATAGATAAATGATATTTTAAAAACACTGGGAGTGAATCCATATACCGAAATCAACATCATACTTAAATAACTACAACCACTTGGATACTAGATGAAAAATGCAAGTCACAGAACACATATAGTATGAATCCATTTATATTAAGTTCAAAATTAAGCAAAACTAATAATGCATTACTTAGAAAAACAAATGTGATAAAGATTTAAAGAAAAGCAAGAGAATAAAAATTATTCAGGGCAGCAAATACCTCCTGGGAGGTAAACGGGGTAATGAAATTGATGAGGAACATACAGAAAGCATTCTCAGTATTGATAATGCTCTATTTCTTAAGTTGGGTGGTAGGTTCATAAATGTTCATTATTCCACATCAAACTGTACAGTGTTACATAAAATATATTCTTCTAGAATATATATTATAAAAAATATGTATTATTTCACAATAAAATATTTAAGAAATCAACAATAAAAATATTTATTTGTTTACAGATGAAATGGCAGACTATCTATGATATGCTTGGAAATAGTCTGGCAGGGAGAGGGGTACAGATAAAATTGGCCACCTGTCACTAATTGCTAAAGGTGGGTGATGGGTACAATGTGATTTATGATGCTATTCTCTGTTTTTGTCTATGCTTGAAATTTTCCATATTAAAAAGCGAACTCTTCCAGTTAGCAAATCAAAATGTACAAATGAAACTCAAGTCCTCATTCCTATTCAAGGATCCTAATACGCGTAATATATCCTTTCTGTTTACAGTCTTCAGAAATCATGGTTAATGCATTATTTTACCTTGGCCACCGAATCAAATCACCAGTGATAAGTAAATCAGACAAATAGAGAACTCAATCAGAAATAGCCAAACCCTTAAACTCAGGTTTAAAAGCAATGAAAAGAAACATACGTCGATGCATCTCCCGGTAAAGAATAGTTAGTGCCTGCAGAGAGTTGTCATCTGTGGGTTCCAGGGCTGCCACCTCCTGTGCCAAGGTGAAGGCTTCCTCCTGCTTTCCAGTTCTCTGTAAACCAATTGCCTTTAAAACCTGACAGAAAGAAAAGATAAATCAGGTTTAAAAGGACAGAAAAGGAAATATAAACCATAGAAAGCTGATTTGAGAGCACTAGATAAGTTATAACATCTGCCTTGGTTGCTAATCAACTAAACCATTTTATAAAAACATGGCCAAATCAAGATTCTTTCCTATTTCAGTCATATTAAGAAAGCAAAACATTGCTTTAAAAAAAACTCTGCAAAAATAAAATAAGTAATTAGGTAAGTTATGTCCAAAGAAATAAATAGCTACCTTTTACCTAGATACTATTTACGGCATTTAAGTGATCAAGAAAATAAATGGCCTAAAAAAATACTCTTAAAAAACACACATAGTAACTAAAGAGATTAATTAAACATCTTTTCCCTTTAAAGTAAAATTACAATATATAACCCACTTAAATATAAGTAACTCAAGGGCAAATGAACTTACCTTAGCACAATGAAGATCCTTATGTTTCTTCAATAATTTATCTGCTTGCTGAATTGCCATTTTATTATTACCATTATCAAGATAATCTATGAAAACAGAAATTATGATAGTTATATTCCTTCAACAACAAATATGAAAAGCACACAGGCTGGTATCAGATGTTTCAGAAAATACCTTCATTCATATTTAAAACATTTTTTAACTCTAAATGACTAGGATGGTCCAAAATACAACCTTACCTATAGTCACCTCTCATCCAAAAGCACTATAACCCAGTTCTATTAGTACTTAACGAAGATTCAAGACAAAACGTATTTAGATGATAGACATTAATATTTTTACCTATGGGAAATAAGCAGGTTTAGTCACCCCAAAATTAATTTTTTTTAAAAAGTACCCTTTCTAATATTCAAGCTTTAAATCTACCAAATGGGCCGTGTTAGTTCAATAAAATATGTTTAATGAGTACTTACTTTACTACAGAGTTAAGTATAATTCGCTGAAAAAATTAAGAGGAAGTTTTACCCACGCAGTGGGGGGTGGCGGGATGAATTCCAATAATATGGGGAGTGGGCGAGGCTGTGGGGAAAACAGCACTTTCAAACACACTGGTTGAAACAAAAACTAGCACTGACTTTGAAGAACAACTGACTTCTAGGTTCCCTAATTACATAGTGTATGTCCAGTCCAGATTTTAAGGAATATGGAGACCTGCTATAAAATTGTGTTAGAGGGAGAAAAAAAGCAATCAATTATCATTCAAAAGTCTAACAAAAGCAAAGGTTAATTTCCAGATGAGCAGATCTAAAAGAAAATGAGAAGTGTTTTAAATGGGAAATGGTGGTAGTTGTCAATTCTAAATATAGAAAGATGACTAACAACAGGCCAGCCACAATCTACTACTAACACCAGATCCCTCTTTCCACGTAGGGATACACAAGGCAGAACTCAAAATAATCCATCCTGCAACAATGAGAGAGCAACAGCAAATGAGAGAGCAGCAACGACTCTCATTCCTTGCTGGTGGAAATGCAAACTCGTACAGCCACTTTGGAAGAGAGTTTGACAGTTTCTTTAAAAACTGAACGTACTCTTACTACATGACCCAACAATTGAGCTCCTTGGTATCTACCCAAATGAGCTGAAAACTTACTTCCACACAAAAACCTGCGCACACGTTTATAGCAGCTTTATTCAAAATTGCCAAAATTTCAAAGCAACCAAGATGCCCTTCAATAGGCTAACAGATAAACAAATTATGGTACAACCATACAATGGAATTATTATTCAGTGATAAAAAGAAATGAGCTATCAAGCCACAAAATATCATGAAGTGGGGGTGGCCAGATGGCTCAGTTGGTTAGAGAGCGAGCTCTTAACAAGGTTGCAGGTTCAATTCCCGCATGGGATGGTGGGCTGCGCCCCCTGCAACTGAGATTGAAAACGGTGACTGGACTTGGAGTTGAGCTGCGCCCTCCACAACTAGATTGAAGGACAATGACTTGGAGCTGATGGGCCCTGGAGAAACACACTGTTCCCAATATTCCCCAATAAAATTAAAAAAAAAAAATCATGGAGGAACTTTAAATGCATATTGCTAAGTGAAAGAAGCCAATCTGACAAAGCTACATACTATATGATTCCAACTATATGACATTCTGGAAATAGACAGTAGAACGATCATTGCCAGGGGCCGGGGGAGGGATGAATAGGTGGAGTACAGGGGATTTGAAGGCAGTGAGACTATATTCCGTATGACATTGTAATTGAAACTGTAATGATGGCTATAGGTCATCATACATTTGTCAAAACTCACAGAATATATTATACAACACAAAGAATGAACCCTAATATAAACTAGTAAACTATGTATTAATAATTTAGTTAATAACAACATATCATATTGGCTCAGCAACTGTAACAAAGAAACCACACTAATGCAAGATGTTAATAAAGGGAAACTGGAAGGAGAGGCAGGAGCGTGGGGATATATAGGAACGCTCTGTACTTTACGCTCATCTTTCTGTAAACCTAAAACTGCTCTAAAAAAATAAAGTCTGTTATTTAAAAAACAATAAATTTAAATTTAAAAATAATAAAAGTGAAGATTCATTTCCAGAGAAGGAAAATGAGAAGCGTAATAAGTGGGAAAGAGGGTGGTAGCTTGATTACAAATACAGAAAGACGACTGAACATAGAGCAGTTCACAATCTCCTACCACTACTGGTCCCTCTTTGCTCATCAAGGCCCCAAATCAGCCCAGGGACAGAGAAGGCATAAACAACTCAAAATGGTCTATGGCCCTGGCGGCCCAAATAACAGAAACAGACTATCATTTTACCTAATGGTTTCAATTTGTCTCCAATGAATACTAAAACTTGTAACAGATAGCCACATGAACACATGAGTTTCATCTCTTCAGTCTTCAATGGCTTCATGTTGATGAGAGCCAATAACGCTAGGTAAAAAGATCAAGAAGCCTTATAGTCTGGGAGGAATCACAATCTAGGAGAGAAAGTCAAAAAGAGCCTTAGGAATCACAACCTAGAAAGGAAGATCAAAGACAACACTCAGGCAGAGACAGGGGAATCATAGAAATCTAGAAGCATACAACCTTGGCCTGAATACCCAAATATCTAATACCAGTTTCCTTAAATCCTTAGCTCAGTCAATAGGCCTTCATTGTCCTTCACGGAATATGACAGAGATATTTCAGCTCACTAAGTAACACCTTCTCTTCCTAAAGACACGCTGCTGACCTCATTCTGAGTCAGTTCTAAGACATTCGGACTCAGTCCTGCAAGACGCCAGGTTTACAGAACGTATCTTGAAGCCTTCTCAAAGAGTAGCTGAGACCCCAGATCTGAGGATCTGCCCATAAACGGATCAGACCAGGGGTCAGGACTACAAGACCTACCTTTTCTCTCTGTGGCTGACATTGCTGTTCCTACCTGCCCATGTCCTCTATGGGAATGGTTTCCACTGCGCCTGCTGAAGGGGCAGGACTGGATGACCACGTCTAGACCATGTCATTGTAGCCCAGTGGGGTGGACATTTGGCCCAACCTGGATAAATCAGGTTTCTGCCTGGTAATCTGTAACTGCAACACTGAAAGCCGGAACCAGAAAGCTCTAGGAAAGCTAAAGCTCATTTGGAAGGCAATAAATAGGTCTGAGGTTATCAGTAGCAGCTCCGGAATGTCCATCTTGAAGAAGCATTAGGGGGTGCAAGTTAGTTGATGGGGAGTGAAGGAGTTCTCTCTTGCCACTTCATTCACATAACATTTATAAAAAGAATGAAAAATGTCAGTTATCTTTATCCAAAAAAATGGGGGCAGGGCAGTACTGATTAAGCTTGTGAGGAGAGGCTAAAGACCTGTCCATCCTCTAGCCGCAGCTTGGTGTGGCCGAAAAGCCTACGTGTTGGGCCCTGGGTATACTGATAAGTAAGTAGAAAACAACAGTCTGAAGAACCAAGCAGAAAAAAGGACAGACACACAGATCAAAGCAGAGATGAGCTTCAGATCCTGACAGCTCTCCAGTTTCCACGAGGCCTTGGAACGCTCGCTGCATTCCTGCCCTGCTCCCACAAGGGTTTACAGCAACCCCCCTTTACCTGAGTTGGTGTCAGTGGGTTTCTGTTCCCTGCACTCAAGAGTTTTAACTAAGACACATTCAGCCTGCTGTCAGGCTCCTCTTTCCTGGATGCCTCCCTCAGTGACTACTGATTAATTGGTTGCTGAGTCTTTGGGGAAAAGTTTATTTTCATTTTACTTACTGACTCTGGGATATAAATTATGTAGCCGTTGGAGAAAACGGGCCAATAAAAAGAATATCCTAAGTCTATCTTTTTAGTAAGTCTTTAAAACTTACTCAAGGGTAACTGTGGTTTAACCATGTAGATTGCTGTTGTTCCCTTAATAACAGGAGTAAACCCAAATCAGCCACCCACAAATCTGGCAGAGAAAACAATACGATGATGATGCATCAGTTAAAGCAATGGTTTTCTAAGTACGGGTACCATGCCAACTGAAATGTTTTTAGGTGGTCCTTGCAGACAGCACTAGATAATACAGTGAGAAAGTTGATCTCTTTTCTAATACTTCCTTTATATTAAGGAGATAGTCTCAGTTTGGTGCTAGCCTATCACTTAATATTTGCTAATTTAATGTCTTTTTTTTATAAACAGGTCACAGACAGTTTCACAAGTATCAGAATCTAGTTAAGCCTTTAATAACATTGTTTTGTTTTCATTGTACTTATTGTTATGGTTTTGTTTTCTCAGAGCAGTGACAGTCTTTCCATGAATGGTAATGATATAGATTGTTTTTAAATAAATTTAAGTTTAAAAGTCAACTTAGAAAAAAATATTAAGTAAATAACAGTACAGATAACACTATAATAAAGCTAAGATCATCAGATTGGGTAAAAAAGAATGCCAGAAATTTGGGAAACACTGGGTTAAATCATTGGCAAGGGATTACAAAAATTTGTTGAATAAATGAGCAAGCCACCCTCCTGGAAATGTTACCCCTGATCCTGACTAGAGGAAGACTACAAGCTAGTAACACAGATTAGAACAAAGGATCTTGCACCAAAAAAGTAAATCTAAATGTATGTGTGTGCGTGTGTTCTGAAGACTGTGGGAATATTTTTTCTTTCACACTTTTCTCTTTCTATTTTGCGAATGCTGACCTAGCTATTCTTGTATTTTATACAGATCTATTAAGTGCCATACCTCGCCATCACTTCCACCCCTCCACTCTTCCTAACCACTAAAACAACATTTTAAAATGGATAATAATGGTAAAAGAAAGCACTGGTGCCCACTAAGTCACAGGAATACAAACTCTGTTGAGAACCACATAGCACAAGAGAATCATTTTAGCAAAAGGAGAATGAATAATCCAGTAGATGTTCTAGTAAGGTCCTGGGTGGTTTTCAAAAACCAAAACTACGATACCGAAACTAACCAATTTATGAGTAACGAGATGCACTCTGTAGATGTTTCAACTAATGAACGTTCTGCACAGAAAAAGCATTTCCAAACTTAAGACACCAAAAATAGAATGTCAACCCTCCACATCTCATCAACCCACAATTTCGCAATTATTCACCCTGTCTACTTCTACCCTCAACAATATTCAGCAAGAGCTGACTGAGATCACTGGCAAGGTTTCCAACAGTTGTAAAATCATAAACCTTGGCAATTCGAATAATGCCGTACAAAGATGGTGATGCTGTTGAATCTAAACTTGGCAAAGGTCTGGCCTCTCCAGTAAGAATGCCTGTGTTCAAATCCCAGCTCTACAATTTAGTAGCTGCAGCTCTGAGCAAGTTAATCTCTGGCCTTCAGTTCCCTACCAACACAATCATCTTAGCACCTAACAGCACTCAATGCTGACATTGAACTGTTGGCTGGTGAGCAAGCACCACTGTGGGGTGAGCTTGTTCATCTGTCAGCTAATGAATGTCTGAATTCAAGGAACTATAGTGGTTTGAGGTACTAATGTATTTAAACACAAAAGCAGGGGCTGTTCCAAAGTCTGGAGGGCAAAAATGCTCAAGTCAAGGACAGTCTGTACCTTTTCTTTTCCTATTTCTGCCAGTTTATAGTAATCGCCCTGGAATTCCTAAACAAAGCCTCTTCTAATACTCTTCCCATGTAACTATAACAAAAGCTACATAATTCTGGCTTCGGCTTTGAGAATATGACTTGTCACTTCTGGTTAACGTGTCCTGAGGTTTAGCAATGTGAAATGGACAAGATTTTTCTTTTTGGATAGTCCAAAACACTATGAATTCTAAATGACTTATGGAACACCAAAGGCATTTTCTTTGATCCTCAAGAACAATTTTAGAACCCCGATTATTCTTAAGAGTATTGACTCTTGGGGAGGCCAGTTAGCTCAGTTGGTTAGAGCACGATTTGTAACACCAGCGTTGCCAGTTCGATCCCCGCACGGGCCAGTGTGAGCTGTGCCCTCCACAAGTACATTGAAACAACTACTTGACTTGGAGCTGATGGGGCCTGGAAAAACACACTTAAAATAAATAAAAGAAAAAAAATTTTTTTTAATATTGAATCTTTTCAGTTAAAAAAGAAAAAAGATCTCAGGCAGCTGCTGCACAGAACTGTAATGAGCCACAAATTGTGAACCATGGATTCAGTTCTTACCCTCAATCACCGTTGCATTATTTCATCCTTTCTCTCTGAAAATAGTATATACTGGAGGGCAAAAGAATATGCAGCCCTGGGGAATGGAAATCACAGTCCTATCTCGGCCATTCACCACCTGTGTGACCTTTGGCAAGTCAGTGTCTTCAGCTCAAAGTGAGATGGTTTCTAGCCCAGTGATTAAGAGGGTGAGCCTGGGACAGTCCCGAGGGGTTCAGATCCTAGCTCCACCAAATATTAGCTGAGTGATTTTAGACACATTCCGTGTCAATAAAGCCCAGTTTCCTCCTCTGTGAAAAAAATGGGGGTGGGGGGGCGTTGATGGGACTAGAAAAAACTACCCACCTCATGAGAATGTGTGAAGATTAAACGAGATAACCCATATATGAAAAAGCCAGGGACAGTGACTGACATATTAGCAGTCTGTGCATGTTAGCTACTATTATCATTACCCGTCTCACAGAGTTGTTGCCAGGCTCCAATGAGATGTCAGAGTAAATAAGGCATCATACAAATTACAAAATAAAAGCAGGGCCAATTGTGCCAGAAACATAAAGTTATCTCTTCCTCCCCCCAAAAAAAAAAGTTAAATGATCTCGGCCATGTGGAGAAGCCTCCATTTAGTAACATCCACACTAGAGACACGAGGTCTAATTCTGCAAAAACCACTGACCTTGAAGCCTTCCTCACCATTACCTGAGATAGACCAAGACCATACTAACATCTAAGAGCAAAGGAAATGCAAAAGGAACCATTGTTCAATTACAGAACGTCTCGATTCCTGAGAAGATGTTTCTGCCTGACTGAATCTGTGACTTTTTACAACCAGGGTAACAGGATGACATCAAGGTCCTCCTGCGGTATGAGGAAGCGTTATGGAGGGGGATCCACTTAGCCCGCGAAGACAAGCTGCAGAAAACAAACAAACAAACAAACAAACAAAAACACAGAAAAGCTGCAGAAAGGAAAAGCCCTTGCAGCAGCCCTGCAAGCCTCTCGGACAGGAGCTATCACCATCTCTTCACCGCTATTTTGGGCGCGAGACCCTCCACTCTCCCCCACCCCCCGCCGCCTCCCACGTGTGGCCACAGCAGCTGTTTCTCCACCAAAGAGCTCTGGATTGGGAGCCTTGAATAGGGAGGGCCCGCTCCTGACTCGACTGGGTGACCTTGTGTCAGCCCCTTCCCCTCTTTGGACCTGTTTCTTCTCGTGCACCTAACAGAGCTAGTCAAACAACCCCCTAGGCCACGTTCCCATAAGTAAAAAGTCGTTAGTGAGGTATTTTCCCTCAAGCAGAGTGTCCCACCCTGACGCCGGAGCCAGCTTCCACCTGCGGGGAGATCTCAGGCCTCCCTAACAACGCATCCTCGGCGGTCGGGCCAGCTCTACCGACCTGCCGCTGCCACGATCCCGCCGCTGCCACGACCCTGACGCTGCCGTGACCGCGCCGCTACCACCTCAGGGCTCAGGAAGGCCCGGCCGGTGCCTACGCGAGGCCCGTGGCTGCGGCCTAGAGGCCCGCGCGGCCCGCCCCCCACGCCCGCCAGCCCCACTCCCGGACCCTCAGCGCCCCTCCTGGGCCTTTGCCCCGGCCTCGGCAGCCCTCGGCGCGTCCCGCCGGCGACCAGGTTGGCCCCAGGCACTCACCGTAAATGGGCCGGAGGCGCCTGTCGTTAGGGTCCTGCACATGGCCCCGCGTCGCCATGATGACAAGCGCAGAACCACAGTGCGCACGCGCAGGACAGGCCCCCGGGAAGGGGCTGTTAAAGGGGCAGCGCCGATCTCGCTCGTCTATCGCGATAGTCGCGGAGCTGCGACCCAACGCACCTACGCCAGAGGGACGACACCCCCACCCAACCTCCGCCCTCCAATAGCCTCTTCAATACAATCTTTTCCTCCCCTGTGATGGTGGAATCCACCTAGCTAGAGAGGCGGCTGTTGTTAATGAAGTCTCTTCCGAGTCACCTACTGGGGTGTGAGTAGAGGACGGGAGAAACTCTTCGTCAAAGTTAGGGCTGGGCTTCTCGCGCTTATCCTATTTATCCTCTGTGCTGAAGGTCCAGTTAGACTTGTCTTTGATTAATTGTTGAAGAACCAGGAACTCCTCTGGGAGAATGACGCAGGGGACAGAAGGGGAAAGGGGCTGATCAACAGTAAAAATCTGCCAGTAAAGTCCGGGATCCCTTCACCCTTCTCTTGGGGCTCAGCCAACTAAGAAGCATCCTAGGTTAATAGTAATCCAGTCAATTTATTTGTCAATTATACCTCAATAAAGCTGGAGGAGAAAAGTAATTCAGTTAGTATGTGCCATAGGCACTGTATTGCAAGGTCTTTAAATGTATTATTAATACTCATAACAGCCCTAGTATCTCCCTAGGAGGTAGATAGTATCTTCATTTTTGCCAATGGGTTTATTCATACACATAATTGTTGAGTGCTTATTATGTGGCATGCTCTGGTTTAGGAACGGAGGGTACATGAATAGATAGACAAAGCTTTGGTGGAGCTTTACTTGTAGTGGGGGAAACAGACAAATGAGTAAAACAGATGTTTCTAGATGGTAATAAATGATACTGAGAAAAATAGACAGGGACTGGGAGTTGAAGGGAGGAGGCAATTTTATATAAGCAATGTGGTAAGGGAAAGCCTAGCTGAAAAAGTGACAGTTGTCAAAGACTTAAAAGAAGTGGGAGAGGGAGGGAGCCAGACCTGCTCGGCAGGGTCATGTCCTAAGGCCACACTAGTCACTGTGATTCAGAGGTCTTTCTGAGGAGAGAACTGAAGCAAACCCTTCTACTACGCTGTCTCAGGCCCAGTACAATGTCCCAAAGGCAGCCATGACCCCCTGCATTTGACCGCTTCTGCTGATGTTCCATCCCTCTTCCTCTCTGGGCCTCTTAGTGTCCAAGAAAATGATGCTCCAACTTTAGTGAACATCAAAATCCCTTGGGGAACTTGATAAACATGAGTTTCCTGGATTCTACCCCCAGACGTTCGGATTCAATCTGAAGACCACTCCGTGAAAATTACTAATTAAAGGCTCTAGACCAGAAGTCTTTAAAATCCACCGGAAGAGCAAGTTAGCAATTGTCATCAAAATTTTAAATATGCATACCTAGAAAAAAACTGTAATGATAATAGTAACAATAATAGTACTAGTGTTAAGTTTATTGAGCACTTATTATGTGCCAGAAACTGCGCTAAGGCCCTTTTACATACGTCATATCATTTCATTCTCACAAAGTAGTGGAAAGGGTACCATTGTGATCCTCATTTTAAAATGAGAATTTTGAAGCATGGAGATGTTAGGTCATTTGCCCAAGATCATAGTGCAGTCTGCGGTGACATCTGTGGTGGTCTCAATCCCAAATCCACACTCTTAGCAATTCCACCAAAGTGTTACAGTGGTTACCACTTAGGAGGGCAGATGTTTTCTTTTTTTACTTCATATACATCTGCACTGTCTGATTTGTTTACAATGAGCATTATTACATTTTTAATTTTCAAAAAGTTTTAAAATTTATATTTACAAAAATATCACACACACAAGAAGGTAAACAATGTCAAGGCTTTTAGTCCAAAATAAAATCCTTTTATTCCAAAGAGATAATCAACAGAGTGCAAAAAAATCATAAACTAGAGATTGTTTCCTAAAAAACCTAAGGTCCTAGCTGTCCATCAATAGGGACTGGTGAAATAAATTATGATACACCATGAAATGGAAAAAAACCAGCCACTACAATTAATGAAGTAGAGCTTCATTCATGGATGTGGAAAGATGCCCATGACATATTGAGTTTATAAAGCAAGTTATAAAAGAGTATGTATAGCATGAAAAAAATATATATGGACCAGTAGCTATCTAGCTAGCATAGACAGATGTCATATGCATCTAGAGAGAGGTCTGAAAGGACAGTTAACAAATGTTAAGCTTCCTCAGCTCTTAATGATGGAATTTAAGGGCCTATTTACTTCATTCTTTCAACTTGTCCTTATTGTTTGAATGGTTTATTTAAAAATTTGTAAGTCAGTAGCAATGGCCATATCTAGCCCCCAGACTTTGGTTTCTAAATCTACTGTCCAATGAGAGAAAACAGGGTTCCTTGGGAAAATGGCTGATTCTAGGGCTGGGGCAATACATATACCAGATAAGCTTGGAGCATCTTGCATTGCTAGAAAGTAGGGAAGTGCTCAAAAAAATAAATGATGGGAGGAGGGGCCTGACAAAGGGACACAGCAGCCACCTGAAAGTGTTCCCAATGGCCAAAACTTGAACTATTTGAGCAAGAAATACATAACATATTATTGACTTATAACCTGAAGTATAAAGTAAACATACATGAGCCCATACTGATAGAAATGATTGAATAAATAAGTGGGGGAGAAGAGACAAATTTTCCTTATAGAATTCTAAGCAATATATGTAAAAACTACCCCCTCCAGAAGGTAAAACTTGACTTTCCCCTCCTCCCTTGAGTGTGGGCTGTTATTATTGACCAGTTTCCAAAGAGTTGAGTGTAGAAAGGGAAAATTAACAACTTCACAATTGAGAAACCTGGTAAAAACTACCGTAACTAAGTAATCAAAGTTAAAATTACCAGTGAAAATTCATGTCCATACGTACCCTGATATGAGATGATGAGAAGAGAACTTGACTTCTGTAGTATTTTTTCAGAAACTGCATAAACCCAGGCTAATGATAAAGACATCATTAAAAAAAAATCAAATTGAGTAACATTCTACAAAATGCCTGACTAGGCATTTGAATACTCCTCAAAACTGGCAAAGCTATGAAAAAGAAAACAATGAGAAATTTACATCAGAAAAGTCTGAGGAGACATGACAACTAAATATAATGTGATATCCTGGTTGGGATCCTGGGACAGAAAAAGGGCGTTAGTGGGAAAACAGTTGAAATTCAAATAGAGTCCAGAGGTTAGTCAACGTATTGTGCTAATGTTGGTTTCTTATTTTGACAAATGTAATATAGGATGTTAACATTAAGGAAAACTGGGTGAGGAATACATGGAAACTTTCTATACCTTCTTTTCAACTTTTCTGTAAATCTCAAATTATTCCAAAATAAAAGATTTTTAAACACACCATTTTTAATAATCGGGGAGAGGGCTTTTTAAATGCACTACAAACTTTCATCCCAGCTCTGTCCCAAGGCTAACTAAAAGAAAATTCCAGTAGCAAGTGCACAGAGAAATTCTTGTTGAGAACAAAGTTCCCTTCAATAAAGATATAATCTGTAATTCTTGAAAAATTATTCCTATGGCTGAGGAGGCTTTAAAATACCCCAGATAGAAAGGTTGGCGTTGGGGGGTGAGGGGCAGAGGTCTCAAAGTGTGGTGCCCAGTCAGCAAAATCAGCATCACCTGATCACTCCTTATACATGCAAATCCTTAGACACCGCCCAGAAACTCTGGGAGTGGGGCTCAGCAATGTGTATTTGTACAAATCCTCTGGTGATTTGCATTCAGACAGAAGTTTGATTCTTCTCCTTTGGGTCAGAGGTGGGCAAACTACGAGCCATGGGCCAAATGTAGCTTACCTGTTTTTATACAGCCTGTCAGCTAAGAATGGCTTTTACACTTTTAAATGGTTGGGAAAGTCAAAAAAAGAAGAATATTTCATGACATGTGAAAATTATATAAAATTCAAAAGTCAGTGTCCATAAGTAAAATTTTGTAGCACACAGCTATGCCTATTCATTTATGCATTGTCTATGGCTGTTTTGCTGGCACAATGGCAGCATTGAGCAGTTGAAGCAGAGACCATGTGGCCCAGAAAGGCTAAAATATTTACTATCTGGCCCTTAACAGAAAAAGTCTGCCAACTCCTGCTCTAGGATAATGGATTGAAGGCACTTAAATACTCCCAGGGTAGAGTTTTCAGGTGAAAAAGAATGTGGTATTTGGGATGTACGCATACTAAGATGATATTCATTGTTTATCTGAAATTCACATTTAACCAGGTGTCCTGTATTTTTATTTGCTACATCTGGTAACCCTGTCCCAAGGAGATATCCATGCTCCCGAAATCATGCTAACCAGCGAGAATGAAAGTCAGGAGCCCCGGTAAGCTGACCCCAGGATCACTCTGAGATGGTGTGGCCAGGTACGACTGGCCTCAGGTTAGGCTTGTAAAGGGGAGAGGAAGGAGGAGACCAGAACTCAGGTTGGGCTTAGAGGAATAACATTTGTTCATCTTTGGCACTAATGAAAGAGCTGGTGAGTCACCTGAGTTTCAAGAATTTCCCAGAATGGAAAAATACAGCACCTTCGAGGGGGCACAGAGGAGGCTCCTGGCCAGGACTGTGGTTACTTAGCTAGATTCTTAGGTTCCCTTTGTTGGCCTGGCCCCAGAGGAATGTTGACAGGCTCCGCACCCCAATCCATGAACTTGGCCAGGCCAGAGCATATGGACCTACCTAACAGAGGCCTCTAGATCCTTGAGTCACTGTTCCAGGTGGAATATGTTTTCCTCCACGCTGAAACCCTGTTTGGCATCCAAGTAGGATGAATTGGCCTTTTTCTTGTCCCATTCCTACCCGTTGTCCTCAGAGCCTAAGGCTGAAGCAGTGACCTGGCTCCGGGCCTGTCCTTACCTGCACCCTGGGAGGCAGCT